>NW_006408783.1:118288-118892 GCF_000296735.1 Chrysochloris asiatica
TTGGGTCAGGCGCACCTTAGTCCTCAAGCTGACATCTTTGTTCTTCAACACTTTAAATTCCAATATTGGAGAGGGGAAATAAAAAGGTGGATTAGGCAGAAAATCTGTGTGGTCTATCTGCAGCAAAGATACAGAAAACCTGACAAGATAATTATAGAAGATGGTCCTGGGACTCTGCTCCAGAGGAACAGTTAGAAAACAGGATGAAGACTTACTGGGAGACAGAGTTGAATCGACATGGCAAGAGACAAGGTGACTGACAAGTGGTGGCTGATGATGATTCCAAGTTTCCATCTTGAAAAGTTGTGAA
This sequence comes from Chrysochloris asiatica, assembly GCF_000296735.1. Taxonomy (NCBI): domain Eukaryota; kingdom Metazoa; phylum Chordata; class Mammalia; order Afrosoricida; family Chrysochloridae; genus Chrysochloris; species Chrysochloris asiatica. Next base: position 118,599 of record NW_006408783.1, read on the forward strand.
TGGCTCAGGAAACGAGAAACCATCTTCATGTCGCAGAAACCTACCTGAGGTTCATGGAGAAAGGGTGCAATTTATTTATTTCTCCTGCTTGTATTTCCAACCAGTGTACAACCCCAGGGAATCTCCCACTTTCCAGGTGGTCAGAACCACGTGGAGATTGTAAGACTTTGTTGTTGTTGTCGTCAGGTGCCATCGAGTTGGAACCGACTCATAGCGACCCCATGCACAGCAGAACGAAATAATGTCCGATCCTGGGCCAACCTCACTACTGCTGCCACACTTGAGTCCATCAAT
>NW_006408783.1:118992-126229 GCF_000296735.1 Chrysochloris asiatica
GACAGTGTTTTGTTTTGTTGTGCATAAGGTCGCTACGAGTCGGTACTGACTCAATGGCACCTAACAACAACAAATAGCATAATCTGTATTTCCATCCCGAGAGATTCTTTAAGAATTCAATTCCACTGAGTACAATATATTTCCTGTAGAATTTCAGCCTCTTTCCTTTTTACATTTGGTTTAGTTGCTTTTAAGGGAGCAGCAAAGTGTAGAATGTAGCATTTTCTCAGTTAAATTCAGAGTTGTCTACTATGCCCAGATGAAGTTAATGACTCTAGTCCTAGAATGCATAGCAATGCTAGTCTCATGGTTTGCTGTTACTTTTGATTTTAATCCTTATCCATTATTAACTCCCTGTATGTTGCTATAGGATAACCATTGGATTGCTCACCACAAGGCTGGCAGTTCAAACCCACCAGCCACTTCTCAGAAACCCTATACAGGGTTGCTATGAGTCAGAACTGACTCAACAGCACTCAACAACAAGAATATATGAATACAAGGAGCCCTAATGGTGTTATAGGGTAAACACTTGACCACTAACTGCAAGGTTGGCAGTTCAAACCCTTTAGACAGACGAGACTGACTACTCCCATAAACATTTCCAGTTTCAGAAATCCTATGTAGGGGTGGTCTTATTTGGAATCAATCAGATGGCAGTGTGTTTAATTTTTGGTTTTTGGTTTAATATGGGTCAAAGTAAATGTTCTGCCCCCATTTTCAACATGATAGAAATACACATATCTTCCCTCTATCTAATCTTCAAGACTTAATGGGTCTCAAGGTCAGCAGTTCAAAACCACCAGCTGCTCTGCAGGAAAAAGATGAGGCTTTCTGATCCCACAAAAATTTACAGCTTCGGAAACCCTGTTCAGGGTCACTATGGGTCGGAACCGAATCAACGGCACTTAACAACAACAATGTAAGTCTTTGGAGTCCTGGTGTGGCGCTGTGGGTTAATGCACCAGACTGCAGAGCCATTTGAACTGCAAGGTTGGCAGTTCAAGTTCACCAGCTGCTCCTAGAAAATCCTATACAAGATCGCTATGAGTTAGAATTGACTCGACGGCACTTAACAACAACAACAACAATGTAAGTCTTTAATTACTCATTAATATAAGGAGTTCTGGTGTTGTGCTGGGGGTTAATGCTCTGGACTTCAAGGTCGGTTTGAACAGCAGGGTCCAAGCTCACCAACCACTCCTCAGAAACCCTATACAGGGTTACTATGAGTTGGAACCAACTCAATGGCACTGAAAAACAACAACAACAACAATGCAAGTCTTTAGTGTTGAGCTTTTCTAAGAAAGATCTGTAAACTGATGATGCATACCAAGACAGAGCTTACTATAATAACTGTGGTGGAGGAAAATGGGTAGAAAAATAAGATATTCTCTACTATGAATTGCAAGAGGTCTTTACTTATAGTATTCATGGCCCCGGTGGCACAATGCTTAAATGCTCTGTTAGTCAAAATGTTGGTGCTTTGAACCCACTGGCCACTTCATGGGAGAACGATGTGGCCGTCTGCTTCCATAAAGGCTACAGCTTTGGGAATCTGGTGGATCAGTTCTACTCTATCCTATAGGATTGCTATGAAAGGTATTACTAAAAACATCTACTGTCTTTACAACATTTACTTCATGCATAATTGTATTATCCCGTTACTATATGGAGGGATTACTTTCCAAAGGATTATGAGTCCTGGTGGAGCACTGTAGGATAAGCACAGGACTTCAAATCGCAAGGTCAGTAATTCAAACACACCAGCTGCTCCTCAAAACCCTATGTAGGATCACTATGAGTCAGAACCGACTTGATGGCTCTTAACATCTTAACCAATGAACATAATGATACAGAAAGTTATATAACACATTTCAAAGAATTCATAATGAATATTATAGGTATAAAGGAGCTCTGGTAGCATAGTGGTTACTAATTAGGCAGCTAACTTCAAGGTCAGCAGTTCGAAACTACCAGCTGCTCCACGGGAGAAAAATGAGGCTTTCTGCTCCTGTAAAGATTTATACCCTCAGAAACCCTGCACAGGGTCGCTATGAGTCGGAACTGACTCCATAACACATAACCACCACCACCATTATAGGTAAAAGTAGACCACACAACCTATGCTGATAATGGATAGAAGAACTTCGCATTACAAACAATGTCACTAACTGAAAACGTATTTTTAAAAAATTCTTTTGGCAAAAGTTAGATCTGCAAATTTTGAGATTGGAACATTGGACTTGACCATAGCATACAACAATAAATTCAGTAACAGAAGCTATAAACACGAAGTTTCGGTAAAACAAAAATTAATTGATTAATTACCTCTTCATTACAAAATTTAAATGGAAATGAATTTATCCTGATAAGAATTTGTTTTGAAAATTTTTTTAAAAAGTTTTATTAGCTTTGTTGTTGTTGTAAAGTACCATCGAGTCAATTCCAACTCATAGTGACCCTGTATGGGGATTTGAACTGCCAACGTCGCAGTTAGAAGCCCAGTGCTTATCCTATAGCGCCACACGAAGAAGCCTTACTAACTTTAAGAAAATAAAATGATGTAATCATACCTCTTATAAATTGCTTAAGGAGTTAAATTGACTTTATTTATTTTATTCCTGGACATACCTTTTAAATGAAAATTCATCCTTAGCTATAGAAATCTAAATCAAGTATTATTATGTAAAATAAAACATTCTCAGAAGTCCTCAGCTTGTTCTAGGTGCCTCCCCAATTCAAGGAAGGCCCTACTTCCAGGCCAATCGGGAGAGGCCCCCTTCAGAGACAGAAAGGACTGCTTCCAAATTTACTTTCTTCATCCAGACTTACTTGCACTATGCTCTACTGCAAAAATCCGTCACTGGTCCTGACTCCATGTGTTTGCTTTGGCACTCATGGTTGGGAAAAGTCTACAAAGAACATTTTTGCTCACCACTTAATAAGTTTAGATAAGGAGTTGTTTAAATGAAAATGTTGTCACTCTTTCTCCACCCAAGCCCCGTAGTTGTGTTGATTTGGATGCAAGTGTCCTTGTTGGTATGAAGTGCTATCTCTTGCAGAAACTGAGTTCCAGAAATAATATTTATTTAAATGTTCAGTTCTTCTCTCATGGAAAATATTGCCAAGAAACTTGGAAAGAGAAATATTCGTAATTTCTCTTTGCAAATGGGAAACAGAAGCAAATTCAGAGTGGAACAAGGAGTCCAGTTACTGTAGGAAACCAGAAAAGAACTTCAATTCCAGCCAGCATTATAATGGTTGAAGGAATCGGTCTCTGGGCCTCATGCCAGCAATTGCTCAGGGAACTCAGTGAGGAGGCAAACTTACAACAGTTTCCTTTCTTAAAGATGAAAAGAATCAATTTCCTTATAAATGGTTCAGAAGCAAACAGTCAAGCAACTTGGCATACAGCCTTTGCCTAAGATGGTACATTGCTACTAGGGTGGGGCAACATCTTCTTTGGCTCAAACTTACAATATTTTAAAAGAAAAGAAAGCATTAAGTTTGATCAATTCCCAGTCCTCCCTTCCAAAACAGCCACATTGCCTTGGAGTGGATTCTGACTCATAGCAACTCTTTAGTACAAAGTAGAACTAACTGCCCCATCTCTGAAGAGGGCCTCACCCGATTGGCCTGGGAGTGAGTAGTACCAGGGCCAACCTTGAGTTGGAGAGGCACCCACAGAACAAACTGAGGACTCCTGAGAATTTTTCATTTTACATAATAATACTTGATTTAGATTTACATAACTAAGAATGAATTTTCACTTTAAAAGTATGTCATTACAAAAGTAGTCCCTAGGCTATACTCTTCACAAAAGCTGCCTTTTCTTTTGTGTGCAGAGTAGCGGCTGGTCTTTTGGTTAGCAGCCAAACTTTTAATCACAGTGCCATCAGGGCTCCTAAGTTTGATCAATAAGTTGCATTATTTTATTATGTTCTAATCAACAGGAGGGAATATGATGCGGGGGCTAATCAGTTAGATCATTCTTGCCAAATATCCCTGTTCCATAATTTAATTAAGTGTCTTCTGTGTCCTCTGTATAAACTGAGAGAATTGTAAGGTTCCAGGTCACCCCCAATATCTATTTTCTCACTAATTTTTGGTCTTCAAATCTGTGCATGTCCTTTTCAATAAAACTACAGTGAGGGGAGATAGATAGTTAGCAGTGTTTGCCCATGCCCATACCCTTCCCTTCCCATGCCATTAGCTCAGATCTTGCAATGATTTTTAAGAGGACAGCTGGGTTATTTGAGAAAGGAATCAGGAATTTGAGTTGTTGTTGTTGTTGTTAAGTACCGTCGAGTCGGTTCCGACCCATAGCGACCCTGTATAGGGTTTCCAAGGAGTGACTAGTGAGCTTGAACCACCAAGCTTGTAGTTCAAATGGCTTTTCAGTCTGATGCATAAACCACACACCAGGACTCCAGGAATTTGAATAAGGAGCTTGAAAGTCTTCCCTTCCTCCCCAATTCCTAAAACACTGCTAATCTGAAGACAAGTCACAATGCCTGTAGTCTAAACCAAATGTCTCTGTGGTCTTAATTGTTAGAATTTCATGCAAGGTAGTCTGAAACTAGTACTCCCAAGGCCTTGAAGAATCTAAAATCACTCCAATTGTTCTCGGGAATGACCATGGTTCCCAGAAAGACTGTCTCTATTCATGAAGCAATATGTTGTTTTTTAAGTGTCATGGAGTCAGTTCCAACACACAGCTACTCAGTATAAGGTTTCCGAGGACGAGCTAGTGGGTTTGAACCACTGATCAAGCATTCTAAACAAGAGAAAAACACAACTTCCCTTGGGTACCTGCTCCTGACCTTCATGACATCACTTGGCAGGAAATGTCTCTCATATCTGAATCCTGTTTGGGTGGCCTTAAAGGCTAGCATGATGCCCAGCATCCGAACTATCAATCCTAGAAGTTCTCCCCAGAAGGCAATATCCAATTGCCCTCACGAAGTTATTCTGCCATTGTAACCTAAATTTACCAATCAGATTCTAAACAAATATTTACTGAGTACATAAAAACAGCATTAGTAATAGAAAAGGCAGCATGGTTACAGATGCCAAGCAGACTAGGAAACAGGGATTCCATGTACCACTTTACGTCATTAAGTGTAAAAATCTACATGACCTGGGCAATTCTCCAGCGAAATTAAAATAATTAGAACTGACTCATGAAGAAAGAGAAACTCTGAATACATGACTAAGGAGGGCTTATGAAAGGTCAAAGTTTTACCTCCACAAAAGACACCTTGGCTAGTTCTTTCTATTTCTAAGGGACCTATCATTCCCATCTTTTGTCAATAATTACTATTATGGGTAAAATTGTAACCTAGTGCTATGAGACATACACTATATATAAATTTCCTGATTTCAAGAGTTTTACTTAAACTTGGAGATAAGATATTTATAAAAGTGAAGATAAATAGCAGCAACAATAATGTGATTGATGTAACTGGAAAAAAAATGTTAAATTGGCAAATGTGGTATTTTTTATATTTTTCTAACAGGAAAAAAAATTAACAGCAACAATAATACCACACTGCCACTTATTGTTTATGGAGTCCTGGTGTGGTGCTATAGGATAAGCACTAGACTGAAAGGTTGCTTAGAACCACAGGGTCAGTGTTTCAAACAACCAGATGCTCCTCAGAAACCCTATACAGGGTCACTATGAGTTGAAGCCAACTCAATGGCACTTAACAGCAATAACAACCACTGCTTACTAAGGCCACTCTTCAAGTCACTTCACACCTACTACCTCATTGTCCACCTTCGTAACAAAATAAGTTGTGGGCCCTAAACAGGGACAGAGAAGGAACATGTACTATTTGAGCATAGTCCTCTCGGCACTTGCAAGCCACTAATTTGTCAGATTGTTGTACTGTAGTGACTTGTGTTTTGCTTTGGTGATAGAAGCTATGCTACTAGTATTTTGAATACCAGCAAGGTCACCCATGGTGGACAGTTTTCAGCAAAGCTTACAGCATAAGAGAGACTAGGAAAAAGGGGAGGCAGACTACCTTTGAACAGTGAGCTACTGAAAATGTTATGAATAGCAGTGGAATGTTGTCAGATGTAGTGTCAGAAGATGAAAACATTATGAATAGCACCAGAATATTGTCAGATATAGTGACAGAAAGTAAGCCCCTCAGTCTGGAAAGCACTCAATCTGAGACTAGAGAAGAGCTGTCTCCTCAAAGTACCTTAATGACAAGAATGGAGTAAAGCTTTCAGGACCTTCATTTGCTGATGAGGCACAACTCAAAATGAGAAGAGGGGCCTGTAAACATCCATTAATAATCAGAATGTGGAATGTATGAAGTATGAATCTAGAAAAATTAAAAGTTGTCACAAATGCCATAGAATGCATAAACATCAATATCTTAGGCATTAGTGAGCTGAAATGGACTGGTATTGACCATTTTGAATCTGACAATCATGTGGTTTTCTATATCAGGAAAGACATAGTCAAGAGGAATGGCATTGCATTCATCCTCCAAAAGAACATTTCAAGGTCTGTTTTGAAGTACAACACTGTCTGTGACAGGATAATGTCCAGTGCCTAAAAAGAAATCCATTTAATACACTATCATTTAAATGTATGCATCAACCATGAAAGTCAATGATGATGAAACTGAAGAATTCTATCAAATTCTTCACTCTGAAATCAATCACACATGTAATCAGGATGTTGGTGACTGGAATGCAGAGATTGGAAACAAAGAGGAATGATTAGTAATTGGAAAATATGGCCCTGGTTTTAGAAATGATGCTGGAGATCACAATATAGAATTTTGCAAGACCAATGATTTATTCATTGCAAATACCTTTTTTAAATTACATAAAATGTCATTAGACACATAGAATTCACCAAATGAAATACATAGGAATCAAATTGACTACATCTGTGGAAAGACAGGATGGAAAATTCAATATTGGAGTTGTTGTTGTTGTTGTTAGGTGCCATTGAGTTGATACTGACTCACAGTGACCCTATGCACAACAGAACAAAATACTACCCAATCCTGGGCCAACCTCACTATTTTTTTGTTTGTTTGTTTTTTTAAATTTAAGGTTTTTACTATGGATTGAGTGAAAGTTTACAGAGCACATCATCAGTTTCACATTCAACCATTCATATAACTGTTTTCATTACATTGATTATAATCCCTTCCATATACCATGAGTTAAAAGTATTTCTCTCTATCCACTTTAGCTTTTT
>NW_006408783.1:130008-135956 GCF_000296735.1 Chrysochloris asiatica
CTTTCCTGAAAGATTTCAATTTTTATTCCATCAATTCCTGGTGCCTTGTTCTTTGCCACTTCTTTCAATGCACTTTGGACTTCCTCTCTGAGTATCGACTAGAGGGTAGACACATATTAACTTGGGTGATGGGGAAGGCAATATTCAAGGAGGGGGAGGGTATTACACAAGAAAAAGGAGGGTGGCAGATGAACAATGGAAGATACAGGAAAACTTAGGCAAGTATGCCTGGGTTAGATGGGATAGGAGTAAATAGTGATTTATATACAACCTTGGAATAACTGTGCTCTGTGAGTAGATACATGGATTGAGACATAGGCTGAGTGAATAAATAAGGGGAAAGAAAAATGTTTATGTATTTGACTGTCTTGTGGATATTGGTTTTCCCTGCCTCATACTGTAAAATAGATGTTTAAGTGTGATAGAAATGAATATTGGGAATTATGATTACAGAAAGTTTGTAAACCTGTTTTCAGTCTAAAAATTACTGGATTTGCTAAAATGGTCATTAGAATTTGCCCAGGGAAATAGGTTTCTTGTTAAGCCTTTGTAGAGTATGGGGCCATAGGTGGAATCCTGAGCCCCACAAAGACCCTTCTTAAATGTTGGGCCATTCTGTCTTGAAAAGAGCATACAGACAAACCAAAACTGCTGGGAGAACAGAAGATTCTTATTGAAAAAAGGGACCTGCAGAAAATAGTAGACTGTTTGGCTTTTTTAATATCAAGCAAACTGTTTGCTTTGCAGGAGTCAAGGTGAGGAAAGTCAACTACTTAGGGAAAGCCCCCTTCTAGGGCTGAAACTCAAAGGAAACCCACATGCAGTCTAGTGTGCTTGTTGGTAACCACCTGGGTCTACTTTTGAGTGGAAGTGGGGGGAACGCAGCAATGAACACATGGGTTGAGTTTGCCCATGTTCCATTGACACCCATTGACCTCGAGATGAAAGAGACAAGAGGAAAACCTAAAGTTTAGGGAGATGTGTAAACTCCTGAACCCATGGGCACTGAACTAGCCATGGATCTAGAGCTGAGAGTGAAGTGACTAGCTGGTCTGAAGTGCAGGAGGCCTGTGTGAACTCCCAAATTTGCAGCTAGTACCCAATTGACCTAGCTTGGATGGCTAGCTGACTAGAACTTGATCAGATGAAGATAAAGAAGTTGATACTGTGAGCAAATGTGAATTTCTACAATTTGATGAACTGGACCTTTGCATATGGATGCAGTTGCTCAAAATTCCAACTGGAATGGAAGGATTCTTCATATCAAGGAAGTTTGTTTCTTCAGTGCTCTGGATGATAGAGATGGACAACCTAGACATTGGCTATGAAAAATGGTAGTGGTGATGGTAGTTATGTGCCATGGAGTCGGTTCTGACTCATAGTTACCCTGTACAGGGTTTCCAAGGCTGTAAATCTTTACAGGAGCAGAAAGCCTCATCTTTGTCCTGAGGAACAGCTGGTAGTTTTGAACTGCTAACCTTGTGGTTCGCAGCCTGATTTGTAACCACTATGCTGCCAGAGTTCCTATGAAAAATGGGGAGCTATAAAGGCACAAAATGGCTGGTTTACAAGCTTTTATGAGTGTGCTTAGTTTCAGAATGAGGATGATAAGGTAGAATCCCCACTAAATACTTTTCCACTTCTCCAGATGGATCTGGTGAAAGGGGGTAGGGGATGATGGTGACAGTATTTTATGATTCAATTGTGAATAATTGTTTGCAGGATTAATTGTGATTGTTACAACTATAATTGTAGAAAATACGTACGTAAAAAGGGGGAGTAGTTAGTCTTTCATTTCAGGAACATACAATCCCAGGACCATCAAGAAGAACGAGTATGAGACCCTACCTAGAAAAGTGGCTACAGCAGAGACAGTGGCAGAGGCAATGGCATAGAGAGACAGAACAGCTGTGGGCTCTAGACCCATGGACTGAGTAAGGCTGTGTGCCTGACTTGCAGAATATGCCCTTGTTGTTGCGAAGTGCCGTCGAGTCGGTTCCAACCCATAGCGACCCTGTGTAGGGTTTCCGAGGAGCAACTGGTGAGCTTGAACCTCCAACCTTGCAGTTCAACTGGCTTTGCAGTCTGGTGCGTTAACTTAGGCGCGATAACTATATAAATGATTATGTATTTTTTGTTTTGTGTGTATACATCAAATGTTTTTCTTTGTTCATTTGTGTAATATAAGATGTAAAAGGGAAGGCACAGGGAGAAAGTAGAATAGCTGTAGTTGCAGGGAGGTGATTGTAATCATTGAGACGAAACAAAGCATTTCCTGAATGCAAAGCTGATCTTGTCAAACTTCACTCAATTCACAGTAAAAAGTTAAACACATTTTTTTAAAAGCCCTCAATATCTTATCATCAGCCAAAATAAGACTGCAAAATGGACCATCAACTGTTCATATACAAGTTCAGGCTGAAACTGAATAAAATTAAAACAAGTTCCCAAGAGCCAAAATATGATCTTGAATATATCCCACCTGAATTTATTGACCATCTCAAGAACAAATTTGATGCATTAGACACTAATGACCAAAGACCAGAAGAGTTGTGAAATGAATCAAAGACATCATACAATAAGAAAGCAAAAGATCATTAAAAAGACAGAAACGAAAGAAAAGACAAAATTTGATGCCAGGAGACATTCTGAACATTGTTCTTGAATGTAGAGAAGCTAAAGCTAATGGAAAAAATAAGAAGATAAAGTCAAGTTTTATAATGAAATGTGCAAAGACCTAGAGTTAGAAAGTCAAAAGGGAAGGATATGCTCAGCATTTCTCAAGCAGAAAGAACTGAATAAACAATTCAAGTTTCTATTGCAATATTGAAGGATTCTATGGGCAAAATATTGAATGACACAAAAATCATCAAAAAAGAATGGAAGGAATACACCGAGTCACTGTACCCTCCCTCCTAAAAAAGGTTGATGATTAACTATTTGAAGATGTAGTATATGATCAAGAACTGATTGTACGGAAGGAAGAAGTTCAAGCTGCACTGGAGGCATGAGAGAAAACCAAGGCTCCAGGAACCAATGTAATACAAACATATCTTTCAACAAATTAATGCAGTACCGGAATCACTCACTCATCTATGTTAAGAAATTTGGAAGCCAGCTACCTTGTCTACTGATTAGAAGAGATTCATATTTGTAGAATCGTAGAACAGTATCATTAATATTACATGCAAATAAAATTTTGTTGAAGATAATTAGGAAACATTTGCAACAATACATTGACAGGGAACTACCAGAAATTCAAGCTATATTCAGGAGAGGGATATCACTGCTGACGTCAGATGGATCTTGACTAAAAGCAGAAAGATGTTTACTTGTGTTTTATTGACCATACAGAGGTTTTTGACTGTGTGGACCATGACAAACTATGGATAGCATATTTGCAAAGAATGGGTATTCTAGAACACTTGGTTGTGCTCATGAGGAACCTGTACACAGACCAACAGGCAGCTGTTAGAACAGAAAATAGGATTCTGAATGGTTTAAAATCAGGAAATGTATGCAACAGGGTTGTATCCTTTCACCATACTTATTCAGTCTGTATGATGAGCAAATGATATGAGAAATCAGACTGTATGAATTAGAACATGGCATCAAGATTGGAGGAAGACTCATTAACAATCTGCAATATGCAGATGATACAACTTTGCTTCCTGAAAGTGAAGATGACTTAAAATGCTTACTGATGTAAAAGACTACAGCCTTCCATATGGATTGCAACTCAATGTAAAGAAAACAAAGATCCTTAATACTGGACCAATTAATAACATCATGATAAATGGAGAAAAGATTGAAGTTGTTAATTACTTCATTTTGCTTGGATCCACAATCAAAACTCATGAAAGCAGCAGTCAAGAAATCAAATGACTTATTGCATTGGCAACTCTGCTGTATAGACCTCTTTAGAGTGTTAAAGACCAAAGATATCAGTTTGGGGATTAAAGTGTGCCTGACAAAAGCCATGGTATTGTCAATCAATTTACATCCATGTGAATGTTGGACAATGAATAAGGAGAACTGAAGAAGAATTGATGCACTTAAATTATGGTCTTGTAGAAGAATATTAAAAGTTGCATGTTATCAGGAGGGAACTGTCCCTGGAGAAGGACATCATGCTTGGTAAAATGGAGGGTTGGTGAAAAAGAGGACAACCATAAGTGAGACAGATTGGCACCGTGGCAGCAACAATAGATTCAAAAGTAACAGCAATTGTGAGATAGCCCAGGATCAGACAGTACTTCATTCTGCTGTGCATAGGGCCACTATGAGTCAGGGCCAACTCAGCAGCACCTAACAACAGAATACCCTAATCCTATCACAACCCTGATCCCATGTAAAGGAATGTCCCATGAGTATAGCCTACAGCATCTTTTATCTTACAAAGATGAAAGGAGAGAGAAGTGAGCATGGAAGGCGGTTCCTATTACCACCAAGAAAGAAGAACCAGGAACAGTGTGTTCTTGGAGCCTAGAATCCTGCACTGTGAAGCTCCTGTTGTTACTGTTAGGTTCCATCGAGTAAGTTCCAACTCATAGTGACCCTGTATGGAGTTTCAAAGGATATAAAAATCTTTATGGGAACAGAAAGCCTTGTCTTTGTACCATGAAGCAGCTGATGGGGTTGAGCTGCTGACCAACAGTCCAGTGCTTATTCTACAGCACCACCAGTGCTCTTTGTGAAGCTCCTAGATTCTAGTAAGATTGATTCCAAGACACATGAAAATCTCCAATGAATGCTGGGCCTTCAGATGCTTAAAGGAGACAAGGACCGTTCTCCAGGGCCAGCACTCTGAATTTGGACTTCTAGCCTCCTAAACTGTGAAAGAATAAACTTCCATTTGTTAAAACCATCCACTTGTGGTAATTTTGTTATAGAAGCACTGAACAACTAAGACAAATTTGGTACCAGGAGTGGGGTGCTGCTCTAATAAATACCTAAAATGTGAAAGCAATTTTGGAATTGAATAAAGAATAAAGGCTAGAACAGTACCAAAATGCCTAATAATAAAAGTATTGATTGCCTTGAAGAGATTGCTGGTGAAATTATGAATGTCAAAGACAATTCTGATGAAGGTTCAGAAGGAAATGAAGCAAGCTATTACCAGAGATGGTATATTGTCATTGATATTTAATGCCATCAAGTCAGTTCTGATTCATAGTGAACCTGCATAGGGTTTTTGAGGCTTTACATATTCACAGGAGCAGAAAGTCTACTATTTCTCCCATAGAGTAGCTGGTGGGCTTGAACTGCAGACCTTGTGGCTCACAGTTCAGTTCTTATTGTTGACAGTGAGAAAGAATAGCAAAGACACTTTAGTGACAGAACCAGGAGATAGACACAATATTGCACAGGAGCTGGCCCATGGAATGAGGGAGTTGAGTGCCTTCAAGGAAAGAGGCTCTCTGGCAGAGTGGGGGTGGATCTGGGCATTTGTCAATGGAGTTAAGCTCTCTGACCATGGAGATAGAGAGCTTAGCACCTCAGACAAAAGGTCACTGGTAGAGTTGTGTGTCTCTGGGCACTTATCGGTAGAGTTAAAGAGCTTTGTAACACTTGCTCAAGTAGAACAGCAGTCTTTCTGGCATCTTCAAGGGACCAAGGAACCAGGAAGCGGAAACTGAAAAGACAAAGAGTCTGGAAAGCAGAGCTAAGAACCATCACTAAATGGTACCTGGAGAAACTTGAGCTGATGTGCATTTTGCTGATTATATTATCAATGGAAACAACAAAATAAACTTAAAATTTAAAAGTCAGCACTTTCTGTGCAAGTTCCTTTCAACTGGTATCAATTCTTAGACTTAGATCTTTCTCATTCATTTCCAGAATTTTATGTGATTCAAGCTTACCAGCCACTCCTCAGAAATCTTACACAAGGTTGCTATGAGTTGGAATCGACTTGACGGCACTTAACAATAACAACAACAACAACA
>NW_006408783.1:142096-142968 GCF_000296735.1 Chrysochloris asiatica
GTTGCTGCCCTAAAGCCTAACATGACTTTTGCAATCCTAAAAAGACCAACCTATGTGTTGCTGCCAGTAAACATCTCCCAAGAGTGGTATGATGATGTCGGCTTGCAGCTCGTCAGTGAATTTACCATGTCACTTTCTAGATCAAAGCGAGGACTTGGACTTACAGTAATGGGTGTAATGTCTTTTATCACCTTGCTTGTTTCTTTCACCGCCACCACAGTTGCACTTACACAGGAAATTCAGACTGCAGCTACTGTCAATGAGCTGATGGACAATATTACTTACAATTGGGACCGGCAAGAAAAGATTGATCTTGCCATTGAACATCGCCTGAATGGACTGTATGACACTGTTAACTTAAATGGGGATACTTTGGAGAAGGTCATGATTTGGCAACACCTTGCGTGCCATGCTGATTATCGCTCCATTTGTGTGACTAAACTTGTGTATAATGCCTCGGCCTTTCCTTGGCCCATGGTACAGGCTCACCTGCACAGAGTATGGATCGCTGAAAATGTCAGCCAAAATTGGAATGAGTTACATGCACAAATAATTGCTATGCATTATGCTCCCCACTTGATAGCAAGCCTGCTGAACTAGCTAAGCAACTTCTATGCAACCTTAAAATTTTATTCCCTACTATTCCCTCCCTCTTTCAATTGTGGGGTCCCATTCTAGCTATTAGCTTCCTTGTCATCTTTGCTTATCTCCTCCTTCCCTGCCTTCTTCGGATGGCAGTCAACCAGTATAAGATACTGTGGAGCCGTCTTCACAGCCTCCAACTAAAGACACTCCCCCGACACATGCAGGACGTATAGCCAATGATGGGTAAGGATTGGTGGACCCCAGTCAATCTAAGACAGAGCCATTGC
>NW_006408783.1:143068-146298 GCF_000296735.1 Chrysochloris asiatica
TACCCTGATTTGCAATCTGTAAAAACTCTAAGTACAAAAAAGGAATTAAGTAAGGAATTAGAAAAAGTGATACATACAGATAGGAAGGAAGAGGATAGTGAGGATGAGGCCTGGCCAGATCCTCCGGCCAGTGCTCTTTTTCCAGTCAGCATAAATAAAGAACAAGAAGAAGATGAAAAGCCGCGCCCTGACATGGTGCCGGCACCGGAGAACAAAGAAGTAAAAGAAACAAATGCAGTGAAAATAAAAGAGGAAGTATCGCACCCTAAAATAGCGCTGAGAAAGAAGGAGGCGCCTGGGTGCAGGCTGGAAAGGGAGGAAACGCTTGAGTGTAGGTCTAATTCTTCATTAATTTCTGGAAAGTTACCTGAGGAAGATTTGCGGTCAGTGCTGAGAGAAGTTTTAGGTCAGTTGAAAGATTTAAAGTTAGAAAAGAAAGCACTGACCGAAGCAATAAAGCAGAATGAAGAAACTATAAAGCAGAAGGAAAAACAGTGGTGTACTGCTCTTGCTGATTTGGCTAAAGAGAGAGCGGCTAGGGATCAAAGTGTAACACCGACTCCTTTGAGCCTGAACCCTTGCGCTACTGTTCAATCTGATTCTTCTTTGGTTGCTCCTGTGGTTCCGTCAGAAGCCCCAGTGATTGCTCCTGTTACAGTAAAAATTGTTACACCAAAATATACTCCAGTGCAAGCAGCATTGATTGATGGAGCAAAGCAGGGTGATGATTTGTTAGGATTTCAAATGTACCCTATTTTACGCGCACCTGCTGGTCAAGATGAGGAAGGGAGAGACATCTGGAGACTCGTGCCCATAGTTCTATACCTTTTAAAAGATTGAAGGAGTTAAAAATGGCTTGTGCACAATATGGACCTAATGCTCCTTTCACCCAGGCTCTGATAGAATTACTCTGTGAGGAGGCTTTGCCTCCTATAGATTGGAAAAATGTCGCTTGTGCTTTTCTTACTGGAGGTGATTATCTCCTGTGGAAATCTGGGTTTTATGATGAGGCTCAACATGTAGCAGACATTAATCTTAGTCAACAGAATGGAGGAGCCACATTTAACATGTTAGTGGGTGAAGGAGAATTTAATACTATTGAAAAGCAAATTATGTATCCTATGCCTGTTTATGCCCAAATTAATCAGTGTCGGTGCAAAGCTTGGAAATCTATTCCCAATACAGGCAAACAAACTACTGAATTGTCAAAAGTGTGTCAAGGTCCTGATGAGCCTTTTCAGGACTTTGTTTCTCGATTGCTTATTACAGCTGGTTGCATCTTAGGCAACTCTCCTGATTTCTTAAGCCCGAAAGATCAGGCTGAGTTAAAAAAGAAAGCTGCCAAATTCCATTGGCGTTATTGGGACTTTCTCTTTCATGAAAGACCTCCTTGAATAACTTAAATAATGAAAGGTAGGAGAAAAATCCAAGAGTTATTTAGAAAAGATTTCTCTAAAATCATCAGTAATTCTACCCCAGACTAAATAACCACTTTTTTGCAGGACAATGCAGATTGGCAAATTGCCTTGGAAATTTTTTCGGGACAAACTCTATCCCACCATCCCAGTAACCCCTTGCTTCAATTTATTAATAAACATTCTGTAGTTTTCTCTTTGCTGTTTCTCAATAAATCTCTCACTGAACCTGTTCATGCAGTTTTTGCTAACAGTCTTATTAGAAAAATTTCTCATATGCAACAAACCATGGAAACTTTGGCACAGAAGACAGAAGTTGATTGCTGTTATTTTTTACTTTAATCACCGGTAACAAACTTCCCTTTATCTGCTTTCTGATTCTTACAGTCTACATGTGTTACTTACTAACCAAGGGGCGAAGATCTAGTCTTTTTTACAGGGCACAAACCACTCCATATGAATTCCAGACCAACTAATTCAACCCTATGGCAAAAAGACAGCCACTTCCCACTCCCCAAAGCATGGAAGCATTCACTGAGAAGCCATCTGAAGGCGTGTCTCCACCAGCACCACCTCCAGGCTCCAAAAGCTAGACTTTTGATTTTTCCCCTCCAACGTCTGTCTCTGCAAAATCAAGCAAGCTGCTTTAACCTAGGAACAATTGAAGTGCTTAATGGAGCGTGCTGTGAAAACTGTTAACTCTTAGGGAGCTGAGACAACTCCAGAAACTCTTTTTTGTTGCTATGCGTGTAATTCTTGCTTGTCAGGTATCAGCTAACAGCTAACAACTTCTCTCATTAAGCTTACATTCCTAATTTTGTAAATAATTCTCAATTGTTGGGAAGTCAATCAGAAGTCTTTATACTAAATTCCCTAAATAATTTTCTTGTAGCTTTGTTAAAAGAGGTGTAATCTACTCTCCTTCTAACTCTACTAGTTTAATTCATGATTGGTCTGTTTCAGCTGTTCTCTACATAGGAACACACATAGAAAATATTAAAACTAGGATGACTACTGCATATCATCATAATTACAAGTGGATATGTGTAACACCTCTTCCTACAATGGCACAGACATTACATGGCCTCAAATTCAGGCTCATCTTAAACATTCATTTAACATTCTTAAACATTCATCTTAAACATTCATCTCAAACATTTCATTCAATATGCAAGCTTTACATTCACAAATTAGATCTATTAGTCAGCCACACTTACAATCCACCTCCTTAGAACAGGTGGCTGTATCTTCAGTCAATTCTATTAAGAACACAGTCTCAACTAGTTCCTTTTGAACTCTAATCATTAATGCATCTATTTTTGCAATCATACTTATATTAATTTTTTCCTGTCTAAAGTTGACCATTACAGCTGTTCAACAAAAAGTTCGTATGCTTCATTTTTAAAAATGGAAAGGGAGGAGATGGCGGAGGCCATGCGAGGGACCCTGAACATGAAGGACTCTAAATCAAGCAGGACCCACAATGGGTCCCCCCCCTTTTGTAACACAAGACCCCAAGAGGGATCTCATGTAGGAACTCTGCTGTCTCTCTCTATTAATCTTTGTTTTAATCAGCTTATTTTTAATTTTCTTGATGTTATAATAAAAATTTTTGGTAGAATCTTAGTAAGAAATATATTAGAGATTTAAAACTTGCACATTCACACCATATTCAATCATGCATAGTCCTAAAGAATGCTTCTCACACTAACAATAAGTTTCACCACTAGGAAAAACCAGCTAAAGTTTTTGCCATTTCAAGTTTAAGATTACATTCAACATTCTGTGTAGTTTCGGTCAGGGGCATTAAGACCT
>NW_006408783.1:146479-155784 GCF_000296735.1 Chrysochloris asiatica
TCCACGGGAGAAAGATGAGGCTTTCTACTCCCGTAAAGATTTACACCCTCGGAAACCCTGTACAGGGTCGCTATGGGTCGGAACCGACTCGACGGCACTTCACAACAACACAACAACAACAATCTCAAGGTGAGAAGACGGGCATCAGAAAAGAGCTTGGACTCTTTGTGAATTCAAGTCGCTTGGGTTTTCCTGTCCACTTGCCTTTCTTCGTATCTTTTTTTTTTCTCCTTTTTTACAGGTGATCTGATAATAAATGGAGTCCATAGTCCTTACTGGAGTTTTTGTGTGAGTGTGAGGACTTCAAAAACTCATGGAAATTTTTCATTATCTTTTGACTCCAGTTCCCCTTGAACTTTTAGAAGTCCTCTCAAATTATAGTTGTTAGTTTAAATCCCCATGTTCACATCAAAATCCTTCCATTTAGATGTCTTAAAATGTTTTTCCAAAACCAAAAGGGACTGCACTCTTAGCAATTCTCAAACTGAAAAAACTGAAGAAAAAAATCAAGCCTCAACTTCCAATATTGAAGGATTCTATGGAGAAAATATTGAAATATGCAGAAAGCATTAAAGGAATATTGAAGGAATACACAGAGTCACTTTATATAAAAGAATTGGTCAATGTTCAACCATTTCAAGAGGTAGCATATGATCCAGAACCAATAGTATTGAAGAAAGAAGTTCAAACTGCACTGAAGACAGTGAAAAACAAGACCCAGGAATTGATGGAATACCAATTGAAATGTTTCAACAAATATATACAGCTTTGAAAGTTTTCACTGGTTTATGCCAAGAAATTTGGAAGACAGCTACTTGGCCAACAGACTGGAAGAGATCCATATTTGTTCCCATTCCAAAGAGAGGTGACCCAACAGAATGCAGAAATTATCAAACAATATCATAAATAACTAAAAAATGCAAGTAAAATTTTGCTGAAGATAATTTTTAAGAGGTTGAAGCAGCATTTTGATAGGGAGCTGTCAGAACCTCAAGCCAGATTCAGAAGAGGATATAGAATGAGGATTATCTCTGTTGACATCAAATGGATGTTGACTGAAAGCAAGGAATAACAGAAAGATGTTTACTTGTGTTTTATTAACTAACTAAAAGGCAAATGCCTTTGAATTTGTTGATCATACAAACTATGGATAGCATTGTGAAATGTAGGAATTCCAGAACACTTAATTGTACTCATGAGAAATCTGCACATAGACCAAGAGGCAGTCATTCAAATAGAACAAAGGAATGCTGTGTTGGAGGCCAGCACTAGTGCCATCTGGTGGTGAAAGCTGAGTCGGCCCTCATGCTCTTATGATTGGCCTGAAGACAAGTTTCACCTGGTTAAGGTGATGTCAGTGATCCAGACTTATTGTTAATTGTAACTAGGACAATCCTGGGAAAAGGGAACTTAAATTGAGCTAAAATCGCGTGATTCTGTGTTGCTATAATAATACTTATACTTATGTAATCAGATCCTGGTTGGTATCCTGGTGGGTATTCTTATTCCTGTTACTATGGAAAACTAGTAACTAGGCAGAATAACTATGACCTAATGCTAAAAGTCCTATATAAACCACTTTGCTACAATAAACTATGTCATTAGGCCATCAGCCTTGTGGCCCTTGCCTGATTTTAATCCTCACCTCCCCTTCGAGTAACTCACACAGTGGTCTGAGTTAATCTCAGACCCCCACAATGCTGTGTGGTTTAAAATCAGGAAAAGTGTGTTCCAGAGTCGTATCCTTTCACCATACTTATTCAGTCTGCACACTGAGCAAATAATCAGAGAAACTGGATTATATGAAGAAGAACATGGCATCCAAATTGGAGGAAAACTTATTAACAACCTGGGAAAGCACAACATTGCTTTCTAGAATCAAAGAAGACTTGAAATACACTAATGACGGTCAAAGACTATAGCCTTCAGTATGAATTGCACCTCAATGTAAAGAAAACAAAAATCCTCACAATTGGATCAATGAATAGTATCAGGATAAACAGAGAAGAGATTGAACCTGTCAAGGATTTGGTTTTACTTGGATTCATAATCAGTGCTCATGGAGACAGTAGTCAAGAAATCAAACGACACATTATTGCATTGGGCAAATGAGTTGCACCAGATGTCACTTTTAGATGATGGTCTTTCCAATAGCCTCATATGCACATGAAAGCTGGATGATGAATAAGAAAGACCATAGAAAAATCAATACATTTGAATTATCCATATTGGAGAACAATATTGAAAGTACCATGGACTATCAGAAGAACAAACAAATTTGTTTTGGAAGGAGTATAGCCAGATGTTCCTTAGAGTCAAGGATAGCAAGACTTTGTCTAACGTACTTTGGACAGTTATCAGGAAGGACCAGTCCCTGGGAGAGAATGTCATACTTTGTAAAGAGAGGGTTATCAAAGAAGATAACCAATGAGATGGATTGACACATGGTTGCAACAGTGGGTCCAAACACAACAATTGTGAAGATAGTGCAGAACTTGGGAGTGTTTCCTTCTGTTGTGAATAGGGTCAATATGGGTTTTATTTTTTTGCTTTTTATGTTTTTAAGTACTGTCAAGTCTGTTCCAACTCATAATGACCCCGTATAGGGTTTCTGAGGAGATACTGGTGAGTTTGAACCACTGATCTTGTGGTTCAAACCGAACTGGAGGTCAAGTGCTTAATCTACAGCGCCACACCAGGATATGGGTTAACTACAACTACTATATACTTTTCTAAGCACTTCTAGAGAAGAATGTAACTCATAGCTGTGTTGATTCTCTTAGAAAACCGAGGAAGAGTGTTGATAGCCAGATAATTCATCACAGCAGCAAGTCGCTCTCAGTGTATTCTAATGGGGCACCTGCCCTCTTGTGGGAGATCCTTGCCAATGTCACTCCTTGTGGCAATACAGTGAAAGACCTTCACAAAGGGCTTCCCATCAGCCTTCCAGACACCAAAGTGAACCCTGACACTCACTGCCAAGTGACCCGGAGCATTGTTTCTCTTTATTCCTTTTCTTTCTCTTAGGGTATATTTGCAATCTGGTTTCTTGTTCCAAGGTACCATTGATTATCTCAAGGAGTGTTGTCAATTTTTCACCAATTCTCAAAATAAATTATTTCAAAGTCATGTTTAATATTTTTAAAGTATTGTTCAAAACCATTATTAAAAGTAATTCACATTAAAACAAAACAGAACCTTAGCACAGATGTCTATAAACTGAAATTTCATCCTGCTGGTCCCCAGTCCCACTTTAAGTAGGCAGGAAACACTTTCAGCCATGAGTCATAGGTTGGGTCTTCTGGTTTTATTGTGGATCTAATTTACCCTTCTCTACTCTGTTCTGGGGAGTCCTGATGTAGTGCTATGGATTAATGCGCTGGAATGCAAGGTCAGTTTGAACCATAAGGTCGGAGGTTCAAGCTCACCAGCCACTCCTTGGAAGCCCTATACAAGGTCACTATGTGTCAGAACTGACTCGACAGCCCTCAACAACAACAGCAACTCTGTTCTGGAGTTCTGCTGTGGCACTGTAGGATAAGCATTGGATTGCTTACTACAAGGTTGGTATCAAACCCACCAGCTGCCCCTTGGAACCCCTATATATGGACCCTATGAGTCAAAACCACCACTTGTTTGTCAGTTTGCCATACTATAGTGGCTTGCATGTTGCTATGATTCTGGAAGCTATGCCACAGGTATTTTAAATAGCAGCAGGGTCAACCACGGTGGACAGGTTTCACCTGAGCTTCTAGACAAAAAAAGACTAGGAAGAAAGAGACATGGACTAATTCCAAATATTTAGTCACTGAACGCATTCTGAATAGCAGTGGAATACAATCAGCACCAGAATATTGAATATTGAAATATGATGAAGAACACCAGAAAATATTGTGAGATATAGTGCTGAAAGATGAGCCCCTCAGGTTGGAAGGCACTCAAAATGCACAAATGGAGCAAAACCTTAAGGACCTCCATTTGCTGATGTGGCACAACTCAAAATGAAGAGAAACAGCTGTAAATATCCATTAATAATCAGACATGGAATGTACGAGGCATGAACCCAGGGAAACTGGGAATTGTAAAAATGAAATAGAACACATAAGCATCGATATCTTGGGTACAAATGAGCTGAAATGGACTTGTATTGGCTATTTTGAATCTGAAAATCACATGGTTTACTATGCCGGGAATGACAAATTGAAGAGGAATGGTGTCACATTCATCATCAAAAAGAACTTTGAAAGATCGGTCTTGAAATACAACATTGTCTGTGATAGGATAATATCCATATGCCTACAACAAAGACCAGTTAATACAACTATTATTCAAATTTACGTGCCAACCCCTAAAACCAATGATGATGAGATTGAAGAATTCTGCCAACTTCTTCAGTCTGAAATTGATCAAACATGCAATCAAGATGTATTTATAATAACTGGTGATTGGAATGCAAAGGTTGGAAACATAAAGGAAGGATCAGTAGTTAGAAAATGTGGCCTTGGTGATAGAAACGATGCTGGAGATTGAATGATAGAATTTTGCAAGACCAATGACTTATTCATTGCAAATATCTTTTTAAACAACATAAAAGATGACTATATATATGGACCTCACCAGATGGAATATACAGAAATCAAATTGACTATATCTGTGGAAAGAAAAAACCTCTATATCATCAAACAAATTAGGTCAGGGGCAGACTGTGGAACACACCATCAATTGCTCATATTCAAGTTAGGCTGAAGATGAAGAAAATTAAAACAAGTCCACAAGAGCCAAAATATGACCTTGAACATACCCCACCTCAATTTAGAGATCATCAGAAGAACAGATGATGCATTAGACACTAAAGACTGAAGACCAGAAGAGTTGTAGGATGATATCAAGAGCATCATACAGGAAGAAAGCAAAAGGCATTAAGAAGATATGTAAGATGGAAAAGACCAAAATGAACATCAGAAGAGACTCTAAAACTTGCACTTAAAATGCACAAATGGAGCAAAACAGTCAGGACCTTCATTTGCTGATGTGGCACACTCAAGATGAAGAGAAATAGTTGTAAATATCCATTAATAATCTCTCCTTCATAGAGATGCTAAAACAAATGGAAAAATGAGGAGGTAAAAGTGCTGAACAGAAATTTTCAAAGGGCAGCTTGAGAAGACAAAGTCAAATATTATAGTGAAATGTGCAAAGCCTTGAACCTAGAAAACCAAAAGGGAAGAACATGCTCAGCATTTCTCAAGCTGAAGGATTTGAAGAAAAATTCAAGTCTCGATTTTGCAGTATTGAAGGACGCTTGGTGTGGCGTTGTTGGTTAATGCGCTAGACTGCAAGGTCGGTTTGAACAGCAAGGTCAGTGGTTCAAGCTCACCAGCCACTCCTTGGAAACCTTACACAGGGTCGTTATGAGTTACAACCAACTCGAAGGCACTTAACAACAACAAATGAATGACGCAGAAAGCATCAAAAGAAAATGGAAAGAATACACAGAGTCGCTATACCAAAAAGAAATGGTCGATGATACACCATTTCAAGAGATAGTATATTGCTCAAGAGCCAGTGATACTGAGAGAAGAAGCCCAAAGTGCACTGAAGTCTTTGGGTAAGAACAAGGCACAAGAAATCGATGGAATACAAATAGAAATCTTTCAAAAACTGAAGCCGCGCTGGAGGTACTCACTCATCTATGTCAAGAAATTTGAAAGACAGCTACCTAACCCACTGACTGGAAGAGATCGTATTTGTACCTTTCGAAAGAGAAGTGACCCAACAGAATGTGGGAATCATCAGACAATATCACTAACATTTCATGCAAGTAAAATTTTACTAAAGATAATTTTTATAAAAAATGGCTGCAACCATACACTGCCAGAGAACTACCAGAGGTTCAAATCATATTCAGAAAAGGACATGGAATGAGGGATAGCACTGCTTATTTCAGATGGATTTTGACTGAAAGCAGAGAATATCAGAAAGATGTTTACCTGTGCTTTATTGACTATGCAAAGGTTTTCAACTGTGCGAATTATGACAAGCTATGGACAACATTGTGGAGAACAAGTATTCCAGAATACTTCATTGTGCTCATGAGGAACCTGTACATCAACCAAGAGGCAGTTGTTCAAACAGAGCAAAGGAACACCAAATGGCTTAAAATTAGGAAAGGTTTGTACCAGGGTTGTATTCTTTCACCATACTAATTCAGTCTGTATGCTGAGCTGGATTATACGAAGAAAAACTTGGCATCAGGATTGGAGGAAGACTCATTAACAACCTGCAATATGCAGATAATACTACCTTGCTTGCTGAAAGCAAAGAGGACTTAAAATACTTACTGATGAAAATCAAAGACCACAGCCTTCAGTGTGGGTTGCACCTCAAAGTAAAGAAACAAAAACCCTCACCACTGGACAAATAAACAACATCCATATAGATGGAAAAAAGATTGAGGTTGTCAGACTTCATTTTCCTCGGATCAACCATCAACACTCATGCAAGCGGCGTGTACCAGACCTTCATTACTATTTATGGCAGAATCGGTGGTTCAAACCTACCATCTGCTCCTTGGGAACCTTATACAGTGTCACTATGAGTGTGAATCAACTCAATGGTACTTAACAACTTAACAACAATAACAACAATATTCCATTGTGTGTGTGTCGATGTGTGTGTGTGTGTGGTGTCGATACCACATTTTCTTTATCATTTCATCTGGGATGGAAATTTAGGTGTTTCCACCTTCAGTCTATTATGAGTAGTATGGACATGTATTTTCATTGTATGGACATGTATTTTCAGTTCTCTTGGATATAGATCTAGGAGTGAGATTGCTGTGTCATTTGGTAACTCTGAGGTCTCTGGGCAGCACAAGCAGTTTGCAATTAGGTGCTTACCTAACAGTTGGTGAGTCAAACCCACCCCACAATTCCATGGAAGAAAGCCCTGGTGAACTGCTTCCATATAGATTATTGTTATTGGGGTGTTTGAGTGCCGTCGAGTCGATTCTGACTCACAGCAGTCTTGTGTAGGTTTCTCAGGAGTGGCTGGTGGGTTTCGCCACTTTGTGGTTCAAATCCATTTTGTAATTCTACTCTGTAATGCAAGGGTTAACTGTGAGTTGGAAACAACATAAAGGTAATCGGTTTGATTTTTGTTTTGTTTTGTTTTTATGATAACTCTATGTTTAATTGTTTAAAAAGTCTCCAGACTGTTTCCAAAGTGGCTACACTATTTTATATTCCAACCAGCTCACATATTTTTTTTTATTTCCTAAATTAAATTGGAAATTATATTTGTAAATCCATCATAGTAAATTGAACTTATTACTGTAGTAGTTCATACCATGGTTTTCTGATGAGTAAAACTTCCCACCCAAAAATAAACGATTACTATGCTACCTTAAGGAGCTCTGGTAGCGTAGTGGTTACGAATCGGGCTGTGACCTGCAAGGTCAGCAGTTCGAAACTACCAGCTGTTCTGCGGGAGAAAGATGAGGCTTTCTGCTCCCATAAAGATTTATAGCCTCGGAAACACTGTACAGGGTCCTATGAGTCGGAGCCGACTCCACGGCATGGCACATAACAACAACAACAACCTTACCTTAGGTATTCACATCTCTGGCTGACCGTGACTTCCTAAACTATCTTTTCATAGGAACTCAAACTAATAAATCCCTCTCTGAACACTGGGTCATAAAGACTACCATGAGACTTTATCTCTTGGAGCCATTAGCTCAAAAGAGACAAATAGTTTTCTCCTGAACCATTCATCCATACAAGATAGAGTGTGCTTGCTGTCTCCCTAATGCTGCCTTTCCCAAAGGGAGAATTTATCATTTCTGAGAAACGGAAAACAGTGTGGCAAAAAGTGTAACTGGATGTTGGCAAAGGCTAAGACACATGAAGAGAGAAATACTGAAGCTAAACTCTTAGCACAAAAAAGATGGGGATTGCGCTAAGATCTATGTCACATAAGTAACACAGAACCAAATATACACAGAGAATATAAAAATCTCTAAATGACAGGATTTTTAAAAAATCCATATTCTCTGCTATAGATAACTTTGATCTCTAGTAACAAAGAACCTTATTTATCAGAGTTGTTGTTGTTGTTGTTGTTATTAAGTGCCTTTGCATTGCTTTCAACTCATAGTAGCCTTGTGTAGGGTTTCTGAGGCTGTAAATCTTTTCAGGAGCAGAAAGCCTCTCTTGCTCCCATATCACCAGTGTTAATTCGTGTTAATGATACGCTTGCTACTGTGACCTTACTTGGGCATGTTCCTTATAATTAAAAATATTATAGATATCCAGTCCTGGTGTGGCACTGTATGATAAGCACTGGACTGCTGCTCCACTCCTTGGAAACCCTATATAGGGAAGCAATAGTTGAAACCAACTCTAAGGCACTTAAAACAACAATTGTATGATAACATGGTTGAGGGCATGAAGGCACATGTGGGGAGAATTTTGTTTTGCTGTTCTGGTTATCACTTTGTATCGCTGAATCACAAAAATGTTAGAGTGGAAATAAGTGGTTTTTCACCCAGATATGGACTCTTTTCATAGGGGGAAAAAGTATGTACCATAATCAGCATGTACAATATCAGGATGTCATATTCGCAACCCAGGATCCGACTTAACCAGTATGTTTGCAAGGGACAGCCAGAGATTTCCCTGCAGGTAAACCTCACAGAAGAGACTCTTTAGGATTGACTGATTAGATAGATAGAAAATGAAACCCCAAGTGGATGGAACACTTGGAGGTTAGGGCAGATTGACTGCAGTGCTCCTCCCACGTGATGGAAGCTAGACCAGGTCATTTTCTACTCTTCACAGTTCACGCTTAGAGTCGAGTGACTGAAGGTATCTCTGGAGTCTTCATGTGACCTTCTAGGTGTACCAGTCCAAAACATGACTTCATGTCATAGTAAATCCTAGGGTGCTCCTCAAACATAGGTCAGGCTCTAATTCCAGCACTCTGGGACAAGTTGAATAATTATGAAGCTTTCTGAATTTGGAGTTATCCATGACAATGAGAAATCTATCTAGATATTCTGCAATATACTGATGTATGCTTGACATTGTCATGCTTGGGTTTGTGATGGAATGATTCTTCAAACCTAGGGTGAGCCTCCTATCCCCTTGTTGTTGTTGTCAGGTGCCATCAAGTTGGAACTGACTCATAGCGACCCCATGCACAGCAGAACGAAACAATGTCCGATCCTGGACCAACCTCACTATCGCTGCCACACTTGAGTCCATCAATGATGCCACCTGGCCAATCCATCTCGTTAGGGGTCT
>NW_006408783.1:157958-164210 GCF_000296735.1 Chrysochloris asiatica
GGGGGAACTGAAGAAAAAATTCAAGCCTCGACTTTCGTTATTGAAAGATTCTCTGGGCAAATTATTGAATGATGCAGAATGCATCAAGAAGAGATAGAAGGAATACACAGAGTCATTGTACCAAAAGGAAATGGTTAATGTTCAACCATTTCAAGAGGTACCATATGAACAAGAGCCTATCCCCTAGTCCTTCAAAAAGGAGAGTCTCTCAGATATAGTCAATCCATGTGTTCATTGGAGGATTAAAGGGTAGACTAAAAACAGGAAGAAGAGAACTAGTTCAAGGTTGAAACCAATGAGATAAATTCCATAGGGATCTTCTTCAATACTTTTGTGCCACTTTCTCACCAAAACAACAATGTTGTAAAGGAGTAGACAACCTGCAGTTTAAGTCTGCCTCTCTGTCCCAGGTCTAGACAGCTCGTGTAGCATTGGGGTGCTTGTACAACCCTAAGAAAGAGTACCAGCCCTTCAAAAGCTCACTACACTTACAGCTTTCATCAGTCCTGGAGACTGGGAACTCAAAAGCAGAAAGCATTCATTTAGGAAATGATACATAGCAGAGAATAATTTTTAGACACTAAATCCTAAACCAAGGTATTTCTATAATCAAGACTCCTTAGTTCAAGGAACGCTGGTGGCACAATGGTTACGTGCTTGGCTGTTAACCAAAAGATCAGTCCTTTGAACCCAGTAGCTGCTCTGAGGGAGAAAGATGTGGCAATCTTCTTCTTTAAAGATTGTGGATGTAGTTGCTAAGTATCATCGAGATGATTCCGATTCCTAGCGACCCTGTATAAGGTTTCGAGGAGCAGCTGGTGGGTGTGAACCATTGACCTGCAGTGGTTTCTTATGAGTTGAAATTGCCATGAAGGCAGTGGGTTTGTTTGTTTAATTCTTAGCTGTAGCTGTTTCATGACCTCTCTCGCATTGATTCCATGATCTTTATAGTTCTATGGGTATGCGGTATCAGTTACTTTTTTCTACATAACTATATATACGACTCCATTGCGCGTCTGTCAGTCTGTCTCACTGTGGTGGCTTGTGTGTTGCTGTGATTCTGGAAGGTAAACCACCAGGATTTTAAATTCCAGCAGGGTCACCCATGGTAGAAAGTTTTCAGCTGAACTTCCAGACGAAGATAAACTAGGAAGAAGGAAAGATGGACTACTTCCAAATATTTCGTTACTGAAAATCTTATGAATAATAGTGGAACACTGTCACCACGAGAATATTGAATATTGAAACATGATGAAGAACACCAGAATATTTTCAGATATAAGGCTGGAAGTTGAGCCTCTAAGGTTGGAAGGCACTCAAAATATGACTGGGGAAGGGCTACCTAAACAAAATAGAGTTGACCATGATGACACAAATGAATTAAGCTTTCAGGACCTTCATTTGATGGTGGGGCACAACTTCAAATGAAAAGGAACAGCTGTAAACATCCATTAATAATTGAAACATGGAATGTATGAAATATGAATCTAGGAAAATTACAAGTTGTCAAAAATGAAATGTAATGCATAAACACCAATATCCTAGGCATTAGTGAGCTGAAATGGACTGGTATTGGTCGCTTTGAATCTGACAATCACATGATTTACTAAACTGGGAATGACAAGCTGAAGGAGAACAGTGTTGCTTTCAACATCAAAAAGAACATTTCAAGATCTATCTTGAATTACAACACTGCCTGTGATAGGATAATACCTATATGCCTAAAAGGCAAACCAGTTAATATAACTATTATTCAAATGTATGCACCAACCACTAAAGGCAATAATGATGAAATTGGAGAAGTCTACCAATTTCTTCAGTCTGAACTTGATCAAACATGCTATCAAGATGCATTGATCATTACTGGTGATTGGAATGCAAAGGTTGGAAACAGAGAAGAAAGATCAGTAGTTGGAAAATATGGCCTTGGTGACAGAAACGATGTTGGAGATCACATGATAGAATTTTGCTTCTTCATTGCAAAAACTTTTTTTTATATAAAAAAAAAACAACATAATAGATGAACCTCACCAGATGGAATACACAGAAATCAAATTGACTACATCTGTGAGAAGAGATGGTAGAAAAGTTCCATATCATCAACCAAAATTAGGCCAGAGGCAAGTTAGGCTGAAGCTTAAGAAAATTAAAACAAGTCCACAAGAGCCAAAATATGACCTTGAACATATCCCACCTGAATTTAGAAGTCATCTCAAAAATAGGTTTGATGCATTAGACACTAATAACTGAAGATCAGAAGAGATATGGGATACATCAAGAACATCATACAGGAAGAAAGCAAAAGGTCATTAAGAAGACAAGAAAGAAGGAAAAGATCAAAATGAATGTCAGAAGAGATTCGGAAACCTGCTCTCTAGTATAGAGATGCTAAAGCCAATGGAAGAAATGGGGAGGTAAAAGAGCTGAACAGAAAATTTCAAAGGGCAATTGGAGAAGAAAGTTAAATATTATAATGAAATATACATAGACCTAGGAGTTAGAAAACCAAAAGGGAAGAACACACTTAACATTTCTCAAGCTGAGGGAACTGAGGAAAAATTCAAGCATCAAATTAGGAAAGGTGTGTGCCAGAGTTGTATTCTTTCATCATACTTATTCAATCTGTATGCTGAGAAAATAATTCAAGAAGCTGGATGATACAAAGAACGTGGCGTCAGGATTGGAGGAAGACTCATTAACAACCTGCAATATACAGATGATACAGCCTTGCTTGCTGAAAGTGAAGAGGACTTAAAATACTTACTGATGAAGATCAAAGAGCACAGCCTTCAGTATGGATTGCTCCTCAATGTAAAGAACACAAAAATCCTCACCACTGGACCTATAAACAACATCCATATAAATAAAGAACAGATTGAAGTTGTCAAAGACTTTATTTTGCTCAGATTGACCATCAACACTCATGGAAGCAGCAGTCAAGAAATCACATGACATATTGCATTAGGCAAATCTGTTGCACAAGACCTCTTTGAATTATTGAAGAGCAAAGATGTCAGTTTGAGGCTAAGGTCTGCCTGACACAAGACATAGTATTTGGTATTTTCAATAGCCTCATATGCTTATAAAAGTTGGACAACGAATAAGGAAGACCATAGAAGAATTGATGCACATAAGTTATAGTTTTGGAGGAGAATAATAAAAGTATCATGAAGTTTTAGAAGAACAAACAAACCTGTGTTGAAAGAAGTACATTCAGAAGACTCTTTAGAAGCCAGAATAACCAGACATCATCTCTCATACTTCAGACAAATTATCAGGAGAGACCAGTTCCCTAGAGAAGGACATCATGCTTGGTAAAGTGGAGGGCCAGCGATAAAGAGATGGATTGGCACAGTGGCAGCAGCGATGGGCTCAAGTATAGCAACAATTGTGGGATTGGTGCAGGATCAGGAAGTGTTTTGTTCTGTTGTGCATAAGGTCAGTATGAGTTGGTACCAACTAGACAGCACCTTACAACAACAAATATATATAGCTATATACATAACTGTGTTGTTGTTGTATGCCGTCAGGTCCATTTTGACTTACAGTGACCCTGTATAGGGTTTCCAAGGAAAGGCTGGTGGGTTTGAATTGCCAACCTTGCAGTTCAGTGCTTTATCCTTACAGTGTCATACCAAGACTCCACATATAACTATATATATAACTATAGTGTCATATGAGGACACAATATACAACTATATATATAACTACAGTGCCACTCCAACTATATGATAATCACTCGACAGCAAGGTCAGTTTGAACTCGAAGGTCAGAGGTTCAAACTCACCAGCAACTCCTCAACAACCCTATAGAGGGTCACTCTGAGTCATAACCAACTCAACAGTACATAACAACAACAACGAGTTGAACCGACTCAACAGCACTTAATAACAACAAATAGTTATATATATCTGGTGCTGTAGGATGAGCATAGGAACGAAAGATCAGTTTGAACCATGAGAACGGTGGTTCAAGCTCACCAGCCTCTCCTTGGCAACCCTATACAGTGTTGCTATGAGTCAGAATCAACTTGATGGTACTTAACAACAACAACATATATATATATATATGCTATTGAGTAAATTCCAATTTATAGCTACACTATAGCTTAGAACTGCCCCACTAGGTTTCCAAGGCTGTAATCTATGGAAGCAGACTGTCACACCGTTTTCCCACCAAGCAGGTGGTAGATTTGAACCACTAACTTTTTGGTTAGCATCAGAGCGCTTAACCATGTGCCATTAGAACTCTTTTTCCATATAAAATCCATGTCAAATTTAAGAGCTTAAAACAACAGTTTCTTGTTTCTCAGGCTTCTGCGGGTGAACAATCTGTGCCAGGCTCAGCACAGCTGTACTTCTGTTGTGGGCTGCAATTCGTTGTCCTTGTCTGAGGTCACTCACAGGTTTCAACTGAAACCTCAGCCAAGATGCCCAAGATAACTGTGGGAGTCACCACTATCTCCATGAGGTCTCTCCTTGTCCAGAACATTAGCCAGGGCTGAGGACAAGGTGCTGGAAGGGCTCCCAGGATAAGAGAAGAAGCTTCAAGGGGTCTAACATTCAAGGCTTGAACCCACATAATACACTGCTGCAGCAATGTCTCAATGTAAACAATTCGCAGACCAGCCCAGATTCGAGAGGTGGGGAAATGGACTCACCTCTCATTGGGAGCAGCTGCAAAGGCGTTGTAGCAGAAGGTAGGATAGGGTCACATCCCCAATGGTGACCCCCTGAACATTTGCTGTGGTTGTCAATTGGAGGTTGTAAGTTTGCTCAGAAGCTCTGGGTGTGTCTACTCTGAATCTGGACTGCTAAGAGCTGGTGGCCACTGTAATAAGAACTGAACCTGGGAGCAAAGGAGAACGAAACACAAAGATAGTGTTCACCCAAAGGTGACACAGCTTTGATTAGAAAGTGACTATGGTCATAATACTGAAAACTAACTAAACAACCATTGCCTTAGTTTGCTGTTGCTGTCAAGTGTCGTTGAGTCGGTTCCAACCCATAGCGATCCTATATAGGGTTTCCAAGAAGCAACCGGTGAGCTTGAACCAGTGACCTTGAGGTTCAAACTGACTTTGCAGTCCAGTGTATTAATCCTCAGCGCCACACTAGGACTCTTAAGTAGAACACACTGGAAAGAGCATGAGAAGCTTGAAGCCCAAGATCCAAGTTGAAGTCAGCATTAGAAAATGTGCATGTGGGAAGGCTCTAGTCCCTGTACTTCCAACACTTAATATGGAAGGTCTCATTTTTCACTCCTGAGTAAGCAGAGGCCCTGCATATACAGTGCAAGTGACATTACTGAGGCAGGATGGGTAAGTTGCATGAACTTTATTGAAGGAAGCAGGATGAGAAGCATGAGGAGTAATCCACAAAGAGTGGTGACTGATATCAGAAAATATGTGGCTTTTGTTGTTATGAGTTGATGAGTCTGATGCAACTCATAGTGACCTCGTGTCCAAAAAATGGCCCCATGTACAACACAGTGACCCCATGTCCAAACATTGTGTGGCACTACTCCATCCTCACAATTGCTATTTTTGAGCTCACTATTGCAGCCACTGTGCCAATCCATTTCATTGAGAGTCTACCTCGTTTTTGTTGACTAATCTACCAAGCATGATATCCTTTTCCTAAGACCTCCAGATAATATATCCAAAATATATGAGACCGAGTCTATCATCCTGTCTTCTAAGGAGCATTCTGGCGGTATTTCTTCCAACACGGATTTATTTGTTCCTCTGGCAGTCCATAGTATATTCAATATTCTTTGCCAGTACCATAATTCAAATGCATCAATTCTTCTTTAGTCTCCCTTATTAAATTGTCTAGCATTTCTATGCCCATAAGGCCATTGAAAATAGCTTGGTTTAGTCCACATGTGACTTTGTTGCTCTTTAACATTTTAAAGAGGTCTTTCATAGCAGATTTGCCCAATACAATACATCATTGGATTTCTTGACTATTGTTCCATAGGTATTGATTGTGGATCCAAGTAAAATGAAATCCTTAACATTTTCAATATTTTCTTCATTTTATTGTAATGCTGCTCATTGGACCAACTGTGAGGAATTTTGTTTTCTTTTCACTGAGTTGTAATTCATACTGAAGGTCCTTGATCTTCATCAAAAAGTGCTTCAAGTCCTCTTTGCTTTCAGCAAGCAAGTCCTCTTTGCTTTCAAATTCCTTGGCTGTGTCATCTGAATATCACAATTGTTAATAAGTCTTCCTCCAATTCTGATGCCAA
>NW_006408783.1:164977-190845 GCF_000296735.1 Chrysochloris asiatica
AAATGGCAGCATCAATGGGCTCAAGC
Organism: Chrysochloris asiatica; assembly: GCF_000296735.1. NCBI lineage: Eukaryota > Metazoa > Chordata > Mammalia > Afrosoricida > Chrysochloridae > Chrysochloris > Chrysochloris asiatica. The sequence continues at coordinate 165,004 of NW_006408783.1, forward strand.
GTGATAACAATTGTGAGGTTGGCCCAGGACAGGGCAATGTTTCATTCTGTTGTGTGTAGGGTTGCTATAAGTCGGTACCAACTTGATAGCACCTAACAACAACACATAGCCAAATGTCTTTTTACAATCAATAAAACACAAACAAACATCTTTCTAATATTCTCTGTTTTCAGCCCAGATCCATCTGACATCAACAATGATATTCTTTGCTACATGTCTGTTCCTGAATCTGGCTTGAATTGTTCACAGTTCCCTATCAATATACTGTTGCCACTGTTTTTAAATTCTCTTCAGTAGTTTTACTTGCTTGTGATATTAATGAGATTACTAAATGATTTCTACATTCTGTTGGGTTACTTTTGGAATGGCACAAATAATCTCTTCCAGTTGGTTGGCCAAGTAGATGTCTTTCGAATTTCTTGGCATAGATGAGTGAGCACATCCAGAGTTGAATGCATTTAGTTTCTGGAGCTGTGTTTTTGGTCAATGCCTTTAGTGCAGTTTAGAATTCTTCCTTCAGTGCCATCAGTTCTTGACCAAGTGCTACTTCTTGAAATGATTGAATCTTGACCAAATTCTTCTTGGTACAATGACTCTGTGTATTCCTTCCATTTTCTTTTGATGTTTCTTGTGTCTTTAAATGCAGGGGTCTGGCCTCGACAAGGGGGTGAGTACACGAAGGGGGAGTGTCTGGCGACGATAGAAAGAGAGAGAGAGAAAAAACAGACACAAAGAAGACAGAGAAAACGGACACAAAGAAGACAGACACACAGATTTGATGCAAGCTGCCAGACAGACTGCTCGGTGGCAGACATTGCACACAGAACTAACTCTAGGTGGGATGTCTGGAGAGACGAGAGAGAAAAGAAACACTCAAGAGACCAGAGTGGATGCAAAACTGGCAGACAGACCCTCCATGGCCCTGCAAGCAGTAATGCATGCGGGTTTCAGTCTGCGTCCATCTTTTATTTCAGGGAGGGACTTTACACAAAGGAAGAAGGAGATTATTAAGACAGGGTACAGAAATGAAATGTGATTAATCGTTCAAAACAGGACACAATGATTTACAGGAACAAATTCTAAAACATACATCACAAATTGTCTTGATAATCTAACATCCTTAATTTTCCAGAAATTCAAGCAAATCGTTATAAATTACTTCTTAGGTTCAAACACAAGGCAGCAGCTCAAGGTTTCTCAAGGCTAATTAACATACCTATAGCACCTAATCTTCAATGGGTAAAGGTGAAAAGGATTTCAAAAGGTCTGAAGAAAGTCAAGCTGTTTCAGATACCTGGCTTTCAGGAGGAAGGAGAACATATAGGTCAAACTGATTACACCTGGGGCGGTTTGAAGGGGCTGCCGCCATTGTCTCTTAATCCAATATTCCCAGAATTTACTACTCCACCTCAAGTGAATAACCCGGGCAGTTCCTCTCCAGAACCCCCCTGCTTAATCCCAGTAAACCTGTCCTTGTTCGTCCTCTGAGGAAGTTTTGCTGCCTCGGTTCTAAGGGGCAATTTGATTTTATTAATGTACATGGATAATCAAGAGCTCATGTTCTAAGTTAATATTAAACATAACTGAATAATCAAATAAGGAGCAGTTCTGACACTCATCCCAGGTGGCTATCGCTTGTACCTCAGAAAGATTCGTTCCCAGGACCCTACGCACTGCCAACACAGTGGAGACATTAAGAGAGGCATTATAAAAACCATTTTCTCAGAAGTTACAATTACTGGAGTTAGAAGCATAGAATGAACAATGTTAGGACTTGTACAGAGGTAGCCCAACAATGAGTTCACAAACACCAATGAACCAGGGACCCCAGGAGGTCACTTCCTGGGCCCGCAGGGTTCATGGCTCGCCATACCGAGGAGGGCCCAGGGTTTGGATTTTCGTCCAGGTCACAAGGCCTCAGCTTCCCAGTAATTGCGTTTTATGTCGTCCCCGACATTTAAATATTTGTCTATAGAATCCTTAAATCTTACAACTTGAGGATTGAGGTTTTTTTCTTCAGTTTTTCAGTCTGAGAAATGCCAAGCATGTTCTTCTCCTTTGGTGTTCTAACTCTAGGTCTTTGTTCATTTCATTATAATACTTTACCTTGTTTTCTCAAGCCACCCTTTAAAATTTTTTCTATTCAGCTTTTTTCCAAAAAATGTCTTCCATTCGCTTTAGCTACTCTAGGTTTAAGAGCAAGTTTCAGAGTTTTTTTCTGACATCTATTTTGGTCTTTCTTTGGGTCTGTTTAATGATCTTTTTGCTTTCTTCATGTACGATGACCTTGATGTCATCTCACAAGTTGCCTGGTTTCCAGTGATTAGTGATCAATGAATCAAATCTGTTAATGAAATAGTCTCTGAATTCAGGTGGGATATACTCAAAGTTGTACTATGGCTTTTGTGGACTTGTTTTAATTGTCTACAGGTTCAGCTTAAACTTGCATTTCAGTAATTGATGGTGTGTTCTACCATCAGCCCCTGGTCTTCTCCTGACTGATGATATTGACCAAAAACCATATTTGCAGAGTTTTTACAGAGCAAGGAATTTCATTGCTATGATGCCTATTTCTAACGTGACACCTAAGGCCATCTCTCAGAATGTGGACCACAGTGAGGGTTTACCTTCTGTATCAAGTGTGCAAACTAAGGAGAACTTTACTAGAATAGCCACACCCGTTAATTTACATATCATCTATATAGGGTCACTATGAGTTGAAATTGGGAGTCTTGGTGTGGCGCTGTGTTAATGCGCCAGACTGCAAAGGCGTTTGAACTGCAAGGTCAGCAGTTCAAGCTCACCAGCTGCTCCTCGGAAACCCTATACAGGGACACTATGGGTCGGAACCGACTCCACAGCACTTAACAACAACGACATGAGTTGAATTCACTCAGTGGCAGTGAGTTTGTGGTGTGTATGTGGGGGAGAGTGGGGGCGTTCGTAGCTTTCGAATTGAGACAGCAAGTTGAGCATTTGAGAAAGTGGCTCTGTGGCCCACAGAGCCGAAAACATTGACAATATCTGGCCCTATACAGAAAAAGTTTGTGACCTGTCATTTAAATCAAAACAAGGCTGTGAGAAAGCTGTATCAGCTCTTTGAAAGCAATATATTGCTATTCTGTTTCATTAAGCTCCCTCCCAACCACAAAACTGCAACTCTGTTTTAGGGGAGTGATTCGAGAAAGGACGCTTAGTGCATTGTCCCGTGGGAACACAGCGGCCTTACCATATCCTGGACCCTTTTGGTTTCTTGCTCTCTTTCCTCAAGAAGCAATCCTCTCTCTCTCTGGGTCCGGAGGCCTTCAGTGGAGAGCACTGCCAGGTCTGGAGTCCACAGCCTGAAGCCCTCCCTGGGGCAGTTGGCTCTCACCCCGCAGAGTTCACTCTGGGCGTGGTCCTCTTCAGTCCTTAGGGAGTTCCCAGGCAAACAGGTGTGGGCTGGCGGGTCCTTGGCGGATACCTCCTCCACACACAGCCTCGGAGTCCACGCATCATGCCTTACCTTCACCGCTCCGCAGCCCCCGGGGCGCCCCCCTCCCGCGGGGATGCCCGCAGCACTCACTCCTCAGGCCAGAGCTTTGAGCAGCTGCGGCAGGCGTGTGTGAGCAGGGGTATCCTGTTCGAGGACGCTGACTTCCCCGCCAGCAGCGCTTCCCTCTTCTACAAGGAGCGGCCCCCGGTCCCCTTCGTCTGGAAACGACCAGGGGTGAGCGCGGAGAGGTGGACTGGGGAGCAGCTCTGGGGAGGGGAGCTGGAGAAGAGGGAGGAGGCGTGCACAAACTCGACCTGAGCACGTCTGCAAGGCTACTTCGACTGCAGGAAACGCTGCGAGGTGCATAGCAGAAGGACGGTGCGTTGGGTGGGATACTCCGGGGGAACGTCTAACTGGTCCCCATCTCGGCTCCAGATTCCACCAAGCCTGGGGCCCTGAGTTAGGGGATCTTGACAGTAGGTGGAGGGTAGAGCCAATCCTGTGCCCGCCTGACTTCCTGCTAATTCGAAGTGGTGTGCTGTTGAGTCAGTTCCAATTTATAGTGAGCCTGTGTAAGGAGTCCTGGTGTGGCGCTGTAGGATAAAGCACTGGACCCAAGGAATTCGAGGGCAAACAAATGCAGAGATGGGTTGGGGGGCAGCTTGGGACAATGCTGGGGTAAGGTAAGTGAAGTGTCCGCAACGTCTGGTCATGAGCCAATGGGTACTGCCCTCCATCTTCCCTGCTCCTCCCCAGGTCTGTGTAAGAGCTGGGTAAGTGTGGAATGGAGAAGGAGCAAGATAAGGGGGGTGGGGGGTGGGGGGGTGTCTCTCCCCTTTCCTGAGGTAGTACAATCATTGCTGTCCCCACCCCCAGTAGTGAGAGGTTCTGGGTCCCTAGAAGCACCAGCTGGTGACTGGGACAAGATGTCAATATTTGCCATGCTGGACTCATCGGACCCTCCCTGTGAGCCACCCTGGCTGGCTTTGGGTGGTACCGGCTTAGGAGGGGCTCCCTTGGAGACAGGTGATTCATAGCAAAGAAAGCCAGTCAGAGTGAGAGGGTGGATGGTAGGCAAGACTCTTTGAGTGTTGGCCCCACGCTCCCTAATCTGTTACATGATTATTTTATGGTCACATTATCTAACTATCTGAACCTCAGTCTCCTTCCCTGGGAAATGGGAACAAAAATGATCAATAGGCGGATACTATGGGGTTTTAGATGACTATGGTAGAGCCAGTAAGTGAAATTGTCATTACTGTTATTGTCATTATCATCATCGATGTTATTAACTCTTGGTTCCATCTCACTTATGAGTGCCACACAGGACTCACCCTCTCAAACTCCTTTTTGTCATCAGTGATTTAAATGAGAAACATATACTTATGAACAAAGACCCAAACTTTTGGGCTTTGCATGGTGGGCTCAGGTAAACATAAGCTTACTTTAAGTAGTGAAAAGTTCTTTCCTACTGCAGTGTGTATGTGGGGGGAGCATACATACGTGGTGTGTATACGAGTGTGTGAGTGTATGTCTGCTACTTTGTGTGTTTGTGTGTGTGAGTGCGTGTTATATGTGGAGTGTGTATTTATATGTGGTGCATATGTGAGTGTGTGTTTGTGTGTGTTGTGCATATGTGAGCATACATGCGTGAATATGTTTATGAATGTGTGGCGCTGTAGGATCAACACCTTGTGTTGTGGACTGCTAACCACAAGGTTGCTGATTGAAATCCACCATTCCTTGGAAACCCTATACAGCTTCACTATAGGTCAGAACTGATTTGATGGCACTTAACAACAACAACACTGTGGCTTAATGCGCTGGACTGCAAAGTTGATTTGAACCACAAGGTTGTGGTTCAAGCTCACCAGGGGCTCCTTAGAAACCCTCTATGGGGTCGCTACGGGTCAGAATCAACTCAACAGCACTTAAAAACAACAACAACATAGTGTATATGGAGATTATGGTGGTTCTAGAGCAGGGGTGGTCTGGTCCTGCCAAGGCAACCGCAGTTCCAGCCATCACATTGTTGTTGTTGTTAAGTGCCGTAGAGTTGATTTCTACTTATAGTGACCCAGTATATAGTTTCCAAGGAGCAGCTGGTGTGTTTGAACCAGCAACCTTGTAGTTCAAACCGTCCTGCGCTTATCCTATAGTGCCACACCAGGACTCATCTCATTGTTGTTGTGAAGTGCAATCGAGTCAGTACTGACCCATAGCGACCCTGTATAGGGTTTCCAAGGAGCAGCTAGTGAGCTTGAACCACCAATCTTGCCATTCAAACAGCTTTGTAGTTTGGCGCATTAACCCACAGCACCACACCAGGACTCATCTCATTAGGAGTGAGTTAATTAAATGTTTGACCAAATATAGCAGGCTAATTTTTAAATTGAAAATTTTGTATGGCCCACGAATGATGTTATAAATCTTGGCAGAAAAAAAGTTTCCCCATATCTGTTTAAAGGGTAACCACTGGACTGAGAACAAACAACAAGGTTGTCAGTTTGAGCCTACCAGCCACTCCAACAGAGAAAAATGAGACTTTCTGCTCCTGCAAAGATTTACAGCCTCAGAAAGCCTGTACATCAGAACTGACTCGATGACACTTAACAGCAACAACAGTGGTGTGTATGAAGGAGACTTAATGGCATAGTGGGTTATGTGATGGGCTGCTAACCTCAAAGTTAGCAGTTCAAATCTATCAGCTCCTCTGTGGAGAAAGATGACGCTTTCTGCTACCGTAAAGATTTATAGCCTTGGAAACCCTATATTGTCATTGTTAAGTGCTGTTGAGTTAGTTCTGACTCATAGCAACCCTGTATGAGGTTTCCAAGGAGCAGCTGGTGAGTTTAAACCAATGATCTTGTGGTTCACACCCACCTTGTGGTCCAGTGCTTTATCCCACAGTGCCATTCCAGGACTTCTTATACAGAGTCTCTATGAGTTGGAACCGACTCGACCACCATGGTGTATATGTGGGCCTATCTGTGTATATGTCAGTGTGTGTGTGTGTACAAATGAAAGGCCAGGACTCACTCAGCCACCTGAGAAGAACTCAACCGACAGCTTGGCTGTCCTCAAGGGAAAAGCACACTCATTCCTCAGAGCTGAGGGCCTGCAGTCTTACTTCCTATCTCAGAATTACCCACTTTCCTTTCCCTCCACCTCCACTGCCATCTTTGTTTCCCTCTCCGACTTCTCCCCTACACCCTGTCCACCTGCTCCATGAAGTGCTCACGTCTCTCTAGTTCTCACAGCATTGTGGTCCACACATACCTGACGACACCACCTGTCCCTGCCCTGCTTCCTGAGTGTGACTGGGGCAGGACCTGGCATCCACACCTAACAACCAAAGCTCTGTTCTCCAGCAAGGATCAGAGCCAATGTGTAGGAACTCCATTCCTTTAAAAAAAAAAAAAAAAGAAGAAGAAGAAGAAATGGGAGGGGGAGGGGAGGAGGAGGAGGAGAAAACCTGCATGTCTGGGGAAACTGCTTTCAGGGTTTTCAGTGGCTGATTTTCTGTAGATTCCTAGTTCTTTCTTCCTCTGGGTGGACTCGAACTCCAACCTTTTGTTCAGCAGGTGAGCATGTTAACCTTGTGCACCACAGGAATGCTTTGTCTGAGGCCATGATGACTTAACAGTAAACAGAACAAGCCCTGAAAGCAAATGTTCCAGGATGCCAGCCCTTTGTGTTCCATGTAAACAACTTCAGGGTGCTCAGGGAGCGGTCTGGGTTCATGTGGTATTTACTAAGACCCTGAAATTTCAGGTACCCCTTTTCCCTTAAGTACTACCCCCAATTTCACATGAACAAATGCACATATGGGTCCCAACCATTCATAGAGTGCACTTAAGTACAGACAGAATGCACTCAAGTGCACACACATGATGCATGGAGCATACACAGAGGCACATGTATGCCACATACTAGGCATGCCACATGCTCTTAGTACACACTGTGATGTGCCACACAGGTGTTAACCATGTGCTCCAGCACAGATGAAACAACCCCTGAGTAACAGACATGAGCAATACACAAACAACCCCTGAATTGCACACATGAACAATACATGAACAACACCTGACTAGCACACATAAATAACCCCTGAATAGCACAATGTATACAGAGGGGTAAGTCACGTGTACAAATTCTTCACCATTCTATATTTGATGACTAATTTGCTTTCTTTTTATAAGAATTTCTGGATTCTCTCCTTCTATATTTTTCTCCTAGCTTGATGAGATTTAATAAATTTCTCCTGAGTTAAAATGACCAAGAGCAGTCAGGAGCTGGGAGAGGTGAGAGCTGCAAGTACTACTGGTCAGCAAAGGCTGGGGGACAGGCGTGCAGGGAAGCTGGGAAGAAGCAGGGTCTCCACATTCAGAAGCTGTCTGACTCTCAGGGCATCCAGAGGTCTGAGGCAGCCTGCAGGGCAGAGATCTGCTGTCTCGCAGAGTCTGTGTGAAGTCCACAATAGGAATTTATCTCAGTGACTGTGCTTAATGCTTGTTAGACCTACAGAGCAACTGCCCTGATGAGGGTCGTGGGAGCTCCTCTTTGGAGCAAGTGCTTCAATGACATTCCACCACAAACCTGGAATGTCCAAGCTGCAGAAGAGCAGATAAGGACACAGCCCCTAAGAAGTTCAGTGAAGAGCCATAGCCCCTCTGCTAACTGGGCAGGATCTTTACTGGAGCCTCCTTTCTCAAGAGGCTTGACCCAGGATCAGGCAGTGTTTTGTTCTGTTGTGCATAAGGTCACTATGAGTCGGTACCGACTTAACCGCACCTAACAACAACAGCACAAGGAAGACCAGTTAATACTACTATTATTCAAATTTATGCACCAAACACTAAAGTAGTGATGATGATGATGTTGATGAAGAATTCTACCAGCTTCTTCCATCTGAAATTAATCAAACAGGCAATCAAGATGTTTTGATAATTACTGGTGACTGGAATGCAAAGGTTGGAAATGAAGGCTCAGTCATTGGAAAATATGGCCTTGGTGACAGAAATAATGCTGGAGACCGCACAATATAAATTTGCAAGACCATTGATTTCTTCATTGCAAATACCTTTTTAAAACAACTTATAAAAATGGACCTCACAGAACAAACAAGGTGGCTGATCAAGAAGTACCATGGACATGGACTGCCAGAAGAACAAATAGGTCTGTATTTGGAAGACGTGTAGCCAGAATACTCCTTAGAAACCAACATGGTGAGACTTTTCTTATACTTCAGACAAATTATCAGGAAAATTATACTTGGTAAAGGGGAGGGTCAATAAAAACAGAGGAAGACCCCCCACAATGAGATGGATTGATACTGTGGTAGCAGCAATGAACTCAAGAGAAACAATTGTGAGGGTGGTACAGGACCAGGCAGTGTTTCGTTCTGTTGTGCATAGAGTCGCTGTGAGTTGAAAATGACTCAGCAGCACCTAACAACAGATCCACAATGTACACTCATAGAAGCTGAAGTTGAAAAGTCAAACAATATATTGCATTGGGCAAATGTGCTGCAAAAGATCTCTTAAGAGTGCTAAGAAGGAAAATTGTCACTTTGAGGATTAAGGTACACCTGAACTAAGTCATACTATTTTCAATCTTCTCATAAACAAGGAAAGCTGGACAGTGAATCAAGCAGACAGGAGAAGAATTGATGCATTTGAATTACACTGTTGGTGAAAAATTATGAAACGCTGCCAGAAAAAATACTTCTTGAATGAAGGATGACAAGATTTAGTCTCATGTACTTTGGACATGTTATCAAGAGGGACCAATATCTGTAAAAGGACATCATGCTTGGTAAGTAGAGGGTCAATGAAAAAGAGGAAGACCCTCACTGAAATAGATTGCCACAGTAGCTTCAACTATAGGCTGAAATAAAACAAGTGTTAGGGTGGCCCAGGACTGGGTAATGTTTTGTTCTGTTATACAGAGGATTGCTGTGAGTCACAACACAGCATCTAACAACAGCTCAATAATGAGCATGTTTTCATGTAAATATTTTTCATCTGTTTATCTGGTTAGGTTTCTTATTCAAATGTTTTGCTCACTTTGTAATTATATTGTTTGTCTTCCATTGTTAAGCTTTACGAACGCTTTTTATAATTTGGATACAATTCTTGTATCAGATATTATATACTGCAAATATTTCTAAAGGTGTGTGATTTGTCTTTTCATTACCTTAACAGTGTCATTTGAAGAGTAGAAACTTGTTCATTTTGTTGTTGTTAATTGTTGTTAGGTTCCATCAAGTCAGTACCAACTCATAACTACCCTATGCACAACAAAACAAAACACTGCCCGGTTCTGGGCCAACCTCACAATTGTTGATACTTCCGAGCCCATCACTGCTGCCACTGTGCCAATCCATCTCGCTGGGGATCTTCCTCTGTTTCTCTCACCCTCTGCTTTATCAAACATGGTATCTTTCTCCAGTGACTGGTCCCTCTAGACAAGATGTCGCAAGAATGAGAGGCTCAGTCTGGCCAAGCTGGTTTCCAGGAAGAATTTCTTCCAACACAGATCTGTTGGTTCTTTTGGCACTCCATGGCACTTTCAATATTCTCCTCCAGCACCATAACTCAAAAGCATCAATTCATCTATGGTCTTTCTTATTCACTCTCCAACTTTCTCACGTATATGAGGTTATTAAAACTGCCATGACTTGGCTCAGGCACGCCTTAGTCCTCAAACTGATATCTTTGCTCTTCAACACTTTAAAGAGGTCTTGTACAGCAGATTTACCCAATGCAATACGTCATTTGATTTCTTGACTGCTGCTTCCATAAGTGGCAATGGTAGGTAACGTCAGTCTTTTCTCCATTTATATGGATGTTGTTTATTGCTCCAGTGGTGAAGGTTTTTGTTTTCTTTCCATTGACATGCAACCCATACCGAAGGCTGTGGTCTTTGATCTTCATCAGCAAGTATTTTAAGTCCTCTTCACTTTCAGCAAGCAAGGTTGTATCATCTACCTATCACAGGCTGTTAATGAGTCTTCCTCCAATCCTGATGCCACGTTGTTCTTCATATAACCCAGCTCTCGGATTATGTGCTCAGCATACAGATTGTATAAATATGGTAAAAGAATACAACCCTGTTGCACACTTTTCCTAATTTTAAACCATTCATTGTTCCTTTGTTCTCTTCGAACAACTGCCTTTTGGTTTATGTACAGTTCCTCGTGAGAACAATTAACTATTCCAGAATACTCATACTTTGCAATGGTGTCCATAGCTTGTCATGATCCACACAAACAAAAGCCTCTGTGTAGTCAATAAAGCACAGGTAAACATTTTTCTGATATTCTCTGCTTTCAGCCAAGATCCATCTGACGTCAGCAATGATATACCTCATTCCATGCCCTCTTCGGAATCCAATTCGAACCTCTGGAAGTCCTCTGTCAATGTATGGTTGCAGCCATTTTTGTATTACCTTTAGTAAAACTTTACTCACATGGGATATTAATGATATTGACTGATAATTTCTGCATTCCGTTGGGCCATCTCTTTTCAGAATGAGCACAAATATGAATCTCTTCCTGTCAGTTGACCAGATTTGTTGGCATAGATGAGTGAGTGCCTCCAGTGCCTCATCAGTTTGTTAAAAGGTTTCAATGTGTGTTCCATCAATTCCCGATGCCTTGTTCTTTGTCAATGCCTTCCGTGCACCTTGGACTTCTTTCTTCAGGACCATTGACTCTTGATCATATGCTACCTCTTGAAATATTTGAACAATGACGATTTCTTTTTGGTACATTGACTCTGTGTATTCTGTCCATCTTTTTTTTGATGCTTTCTACATCGTTCAATATGTTGCCTATAGAATTTTCAATATCAGAAGTACAGTTTTGAATTTTTTCTTTAGTTCCCTCAGCTTGAGCAATGCTGATCATGTCCTTCCCTTTTGGTTCTGTAATTCAAGGTCCTTGAGCATTTTGTTCTAATATTTGACCTTTGAAAATTTCTGTTCAACTAATATCTCCTCATTTCTTCCATTTACTTCAGCATCTCTATGCTGAAGAGCAAATTTCAAAGCCTTTTTAGCCATCCATTTTGGTCTTTTCCTTCTTTCTTGTCTTGATGACCTTTTGCTTTCTTCCTGTATGATGTTTTTGATGTCATCTGACAACTCTTATGGTCTTCGGTCTTTAGAGTCTAACATATCAAATCTGTTCTTCAGATACTGTCAAAATTCAAGTGGAATATATTCTAGGTCATATTTTGACTCTCGTGGACTTGTTTTAATTTTTTTCAGCTTCAACCTGAATTTACATATGAGCAATTGATGGTCTGTTCCACAGTCTGCCCCTGGCCTTGTTTTCACTGATGATATGGAACTTTTCCATCTTCTCTTTCCACAGATGTAGGCAGTTTGTTTTCTATGTATTCCATCTGGTGAGATCCATGTGTATAGTCATCTTTTATGTTGTTTTAAAAAGGTATTTGCAATGAACAAGTCACTGGTCTTACAAAATTCTATCATGCAATTTCCAGCATCATTTCTATGCCACGGCCATATTTTCCAACTACTGGTCCTCCCCCTTTGTTTCCAACCTTTGCATTCCAATCGCCAGTTATTAATCAATTTATCTTGATTGCATGTTTGATCAATTTCAGACTGCAGAAACTTAAAATTCTTGAATTTCGTCCTCACTGGCTTTAGTGGTTGGTGAGTAAATTTGAATAATAGTGGTATTAACTGGTCGTCCCTGTAGGCACGTGGATATTATTCTATCACAGACAACATTGTACCTCATGACTGATCTGGATTTGTTCTTTTTGACAATGACTACAACACCATTCCGCTTCAATTTGTCATTCCCGGCATAATTTATGTGATTTTTAGATTCAAAATGGCCAACACCAGTTCATTTCACCTCACAAATGCCTAGAATATCCATATTTATGCATTTCCATTCCATTTTTTACAATTTCCAATTTTCCTAGGTTCATGGTTCGTACATTCCATATTCCAATTTTTAATGGATGTTTATAGCTGTTTGTATTAATTTTGAGTTGTGCCCCATCAGCAAATGCCGGTCCCATGGGCTTTACTCTGTTTGCCTCATCACGGTGAACTCGACTTTGAAGAGGCATCTCTTCCCCAGTTGCTTTTGACTGCTTTCCAACCTGAGGTCCTCATCTTCTGGCACTATATCTGACAGTATGCTGGTGTTCTTCATCATGTTTCAATATTCAGTAATCTGGTGCTGACAGTGTTTCACTGCTATTCATAAGGTTTTCATTGACCGAATATTTGGAAATTGTCCGTGTCTCCTTCTTCCTATTCTGTCTTCATCTGGAAGCTCATCTGAAACCTGTGCACCCTGGGTGATGCTGCTGATATATAAAATACCCATGACATAGCTTCCAGAATCACAACAACACGCAAGCCACCACAGTACACAGTATAACAGACAGATGAGTGGTGGGTTCATTTTAGTGTAGTCCAATTTATTATATATGTGTGTGTGTGTATAGTGTGCTTTTGGAGTCCTGGTGTGGCACTGTGGGTTAATGCGCCAGACTGCAAAATCGTTTGAACTGCAAGGTCGGTGGTTCAAGTTCACCAGCTCCTCCTTGGAAAGCCTATACAGGGTCGCTGTGGGTTGGAACCAACTCGATGGCACTTCACAACAACAACTCTGTTTTTGGTGGTGTTTTAAACAAGAATATGTAAGATTCCCTAGATTTTCTCCTATGTTATCATCAATAAATTTGTATTAATTTTACAACTTATATTTAGGTCTGTGATCCATTTAAATTTAAATGTGGAAGGTGTTAGCACTGTGTCTAGATTCATTCTCTTGTATGTGGGTGTCCAGTATTATGAGCACTCTTTGCTGAAAATATGATCCTTTCTCCATCGAACTGCTTTTGCTCCTTTGTCAAAAATCAGTTCACTATGTGTATTGGTGTAACTCTAGGTAGTCTCTTCTGTTGCACTGATCTATTTTTCTGTGTCTTCACTAATGTCATTTCACTAATGTACTGATCACCGTACTTGAAATCAGGTGATATCACTCCTCCAGTTCTGGTTTTCAATATTATGTTAGCTAGTCTAGGACATTTGCCTTTCCATATAATGTTTAGAATCAGATCGTCGATATCCGTGAGATAACTTGCTGGGATTTTGACTGGGATTGCATTGAGTCTATAGGTCAAGCTGGGAACAATTAACATCTTAACATCTTCTTGTCTGTGAACATGGAATATTTATTTAGATCTTTGATTTCTTCCATCAGAGTTTGGTAGTTTTCCTCATATGAACACACGACATATTAAACTTATTTATACCTATGGGGGTTTTTTTTGTGCAAATGTAATAAAAGTTGTGTTTAATTTCACACTCTAACTACTCATTGCTGGTATGTAGGAAAACAATCAACTTTTGAATATTTTAAAGGCACTATAGGATAAATCTGACTCCTTATCCTATTGTGTTGCTGTAGGATAAGCACTGGACTACGAACCACAGGTCTGTGGTTCAAACTCACTAGCTGCTCCTCAGAAATCCTATACAGGGTCTCTATGACTCAGAACTGACTCAATGGCACTTTACAACAAAACTACACCATCCTGCTACCTTTCTTATTGATTTCCGAGGGATTATTTTTAGTATTTTATGCTTAGACAATCATATCATCTGTGAACAACAGCAGTTATATTTCTCTCTTCTCAATTGATACACCTTGTATTTCCTTTCCTTTCCTTATTAGTTTAGTTAGAACTTTAAATACATTGTTGACTAGGATATGGAATGTGGGCATGCGTGTCCCATTTCAGATCTTAAAGGAAAAGCACTTCGTTTCTCAACGTTAAGGAGGATTTTAGGTGTAGGGTTTGCAGATGTTCTTTATCAAGCTGAGAACGTTCTCCTCTGAGAAGCTGAGAGTTTTCATTATGAATTGATGTTGACTTTTGTCTAATGCTTGTTCTACCTGTGTTGATATCATCAAAGGATTTTCTCCTTTAGCCTATTCACATGACAAATTACATTAATTGATTTTTCTAACATTAAGCCAGCATTGCATATCTGGACTAAATCCTATTTGGTAATGGTGTATAATGCTTTTTATACATTTTTATACTAAAAAAAAAAAAAGCTGGATGGGTGGAGAATAGTAATTTGTGTTTCTTCCCAAGCACAAGTCTATTATATGTATATGCCTAAATTCAGTATATAATAAGGAACTTGAAGCCCACAGAAGTCACACATTCATAAGAGGTAAAACTGGGATTCAAACCTCCATCCTCTGATTCCTCACCAGGAGACTGAGTAGGGATGGAAATCCTAAGTGCATTACTGGTGCCCATTCTACAGCCACATATGATGAAAGTCTATTTGGCACCAAAGAGCTGCTCAGAAAGTTGAAAGAGACTGAGTCCAGATTTGTCAGGACCTTTGCATAAGTAGTGGGATTTACAAGAAACCCCCGGTGTGTCTAAAGCATAGGGCCATTGCAGCCTTTCAAATACAGAAATAGAGGGGAAGAAAGGGCCTTTTATCAGAGAAGGCAAGAGGCCCTGAGTCTTCTTTATCTAATTGGTATACTCTGGTAGGCATCACTTTAATAAAGTTCTCATTCTTACAGGAAATAGTGAAAAACCCAGAATTCATTCTTGGAGGAGCCACCAGGACTGATATCTGCCAGGGAGAGCTTGGTAAGTGAGAGTGGAGAAGGTGAATAGTCAGTCTGACAGACTCTGCCCTGCCAGCATTCTCAAGGACTGGACTCTCCAAGATGGGTCCCACTGGTAGCACTGGGTCTACTGGAGAATGCCCAGGGAGACATGGGCTGGCTGGGAACCTCACTGCTACCATTCTCTCCTTCCTTTTTCTCCTTTCTGACCTCCCTCCGGCTTCTCTGGCCTGCTCTCTGAATGGGGTGGAGCCCCATGGACTCCAAGGCTCTTGCCATCATCCCTCTCTGGTGGCAGTGCGTCTATGGTCTCAGGCCAAGATCATAGCCCAGGAGTTCATGAGAACAATTCCTCTCGGTAGTGCTGTCATGTATTTATTAGGTTATCTGTAGGCATGTTTCTGGGCACTCAACGCAGCCTTCCAACCACTCTCCCAGTTTTACAGAAGAGGGGAACAAGGGAAGGTCATGGACACCTTCAGACTTCCACTGTCCTATGGAGTCAAGAAAACAAAAATCCTCACCACTGGACCAATAAACAACATTCTTATCAACGGAGAAAAGATTGAAGTTGTCAAGGACTTCATTCTTCTTGGATCAACTATCAACATTCACGGAAGCAGCAGTCAAGAGATCAGATGACATATTGCATTAGGCAAATCTGCTGCACTGGAACTTTTTAAAGTATTGAAGAGCAAAGATGTCAGCTTGAGGACTAAGGTACGCCTGACCCAAGCCATGGTATTTTCAATAACCTCATCTGGATACGAAAGCTGGACAGTGAATAGGGAAGATCGTAGAAGAATTGATGCCTTTGAATTGTGGTGTTGGAGGAGAATACTGAAAGTGCCATGGACTGCCAGGAGAACCAATAGATCTGTTTTGGAAGAGGTGCAACCAGAGTGCTCCTTGGAGGCCAAGATGGCAAAGCTTCGTCTCTCATACTTTGGACATATTGTCAGGAGGGAACAGTCACTGGAGAAGGATGTCATGCTGGGTAAGATGGAGGGTCAGAGAAAAACAGGAAGACCCCCAACGAGATGGATCAGCCAGGTGGCCTCATTGATGGCATCGAGTGTGACAGCGGTAGTGAGGTTGGCCCAGGATCGGACGTTGTTTCGTTCTGCTGTGCGTGGGGTCGCTATGAGTCGGTTCCGACTTGATGGCACCTGACAACAACAACAATGGAGTCTCCCAGAAGCTGGCCAGAGGCGTCAAAGAACAGCTGACACATTAGAAACCAAACTCTATGAGTTTGCTAAGGTTGGGGTGCCATGCACCCTGTTGTGTCATCCAGTTGTTGTTAAGTGCCATCAAATTGGTTCTGACTCATACTGACCCTGCATAAAGTTTCTGAAAAGTGGCTGGTGGGTTTGAAGTGCCGACTCCTAGTTAGCAGTCCTGTGTTTATCCTACAGGACCCCATGATGTCAGAGAAAGTCAGAAATAAAGTGATCTAGAAGTGACTTTCCTGGTGCGTGCTCTTATTCTCTCTCGCTTGTGCACAGTAACCAGAAAGGGGCCTCATTCCACTGTCCTGCCTCCAGAGAGTACACCAGAACGTGGTAACTAGTTTGGTCCAGAAGTGTGAATTTTGAGGAAGGCAGGCTATGTGTGATAAGGCCTTGAGTTCCAGTGACCTCTTCCAATGTTATCCTCTAAACACAAAGACATCTGGGAGGAGAAAACTGAGATGTCCTGTTGCTAAGTGCTGTTGTATGGCTTCTGACTCATGACCATGTATAGGGTTTCCGAGGAGCAGCTGGTAATTGGCAACCCAGTGTTGATCCTACAGCACCACACCAGATAAATGAATGTCTCTATACATCTGCAGCACTCCGTGTAGCACCGCTTGGTGTGTTCAAGGAACACAACAGTCCCTGCAGAACTGCATGGTGTGTTCTTGGTGTGTTCAGACCATTTTCAGTGGAGGCAGTCAGGTGCACCGAGCATCTGGTAGCTACAGACAGAGCACTGCAGGAGGTTTGTCTTCACTCTTTAGTCTTCCTCCAGTTGCGTGCTAACATGAAGGCACAACTTGGGAATTCCATGGCCAAGTCAACAAATTTTGAAAATGCAAAAGTATGGAAAGTCAGTTCCTGCTGAGCTATCCTTATCTATGACTAAACTGATCTGGATTGTGGGGGAGCATGAACCCCCAGAATGTGTTCCCTGGGTACTGTGTGGGCTATTTCTGAGGAGACCTCGATATTGCAGAACCTGGAGGGTAGCAGCAACAGCCTTGGTACACAGGAAAGGAAGTGGGTACAATTTCACAGAGCTGAAGCCTAAACAAGCGTATCTGTCAGCATTACCAAGATGGCCACAGCTGTTAATGACAAACTGAGAGAAGAGCTAGGAAGGGAGACAGAGGTATCTAGTCACATTTTATCAGTTTTGTTTGTGTTTTTAATACAGAGAAACTGTGGCCACATGTGAAACTCCCCAGATCTGTCTCTGGCATACACTTTTCACATTTATTGTGAATCAATGGTGAAAACAGTGACAAGTGGCTTTCATTTTGTAGGAGACTGTTGGCTGTTGGCTGCCATTGCCTCCCTTACGCTTAATGAGAAGGCACTTGCTAGAGTTATTCCTCAAGACCAAAGCTTTGGCCCTGGATATGCCGGCATTTTCCATTTTCAGGTAAGAGGGGACACTGGTCCAGCGGCAGCGTTATCTCTTTGGGGTCCAACACGATGCCTGGAGTATCTTCATGGTGCTTGGTGACTGTGGCAAGGATGTGATTCCATTTACAGTGTGGGAGCTCTAGTTTGAAACATTACTTCAAAAGCACGCTTTGAGATGGAATATTTAGATGCATTAAATGAGCACTAAAGACAAGCCATGGTCCATCCTTTTTAAAGGCATACAATAAACTGTTAGGTGATGTTTTGGCAAGTCTGGTGTTGGCAAGCCTTATTTCCAGATTTTAAGGGTTTTCTTATTTGGAATTTCTTGTACTTTCAGCATAAATGCCTGAAAGCAATCACACTTGTTGGAAGCTGGATTTTTTCTCATAAATGGAGTGAGACACCTTACTGAAATAATAATAATAAATTTGGAGACATTGAATGGGTTCAAAAATACAAAACCACAAGACACATTGAGACATCATGTGCTGGGATAGTGTGGGGTAGCATGAACACAACACCCATGTGGGACACAGAGGAGGAAAGTTTCCTCCCACTTCTATGCTCTCCTCCACCAAGTCCTCATGCAGAGATCAACCTAATATGGAAATATGTCTCCGCTACACACTTAATCTGGGGCCTCAGACATTTCCTGTGATGGAACTGATCTTTAGTGCACTCATTGGACAACAAGAGAGATTA
Source organism: Chrysochloris asiatica (assembly GCF_000296735.1). Taxonomy (NCBI): domain Eukaryota; kingdom Metazoa; phylum Chordata; class Mammalia; order Afrosoricida; family Chrysochloridae; genus Chrysochloris; species Chrysochloris asiatica. The sequence continues at coordinate 183,476 of NW_006408783.1, forward strand.
GATTTACCTCACAGGATTTTCATAAGAACTAAATGGAATACTGCATAATGTATTAAGAGTCTGTATGTGGTGCTATGGGTTCACGTGCAAGGTTGGTGTTTCAAGCTCACCAGTCATGCCTTGGAAACCCTATACAGGGTTGCTATGGGTCGGAACCAACTCAACGGCACTTAACAACAACAGCACAATGCCAGGCATGAAGTGGGAGTTCCTTAGCTTCTGCCCCACCACTTTCTCCTCCTCTCAGAATACTGCACTTGAGTCTAGCCCTGGTCTTTCTGTCACTAAGGCCAGAAATCTGATAAACTGATGTGCACTACAGTTTCAGTACCTGTCATGGATTGATTGATGCCCACCATTCCACCCACTTCCCCACGTCCAGTCTCAATATGTGCTGGAATCCTAACCTCTACATCTATGAGTATAATCCTATTTGGAAATAGACTTTCTGTTGTTATTCTAATTGGATCATATCTGAATAGGGGACTTCTAAAGCAAGTCACTTCTGAATTATAAAATTAGCAGATTAGACACAGATTAGGTTACTTATAAAATGAGCTGAAATAGGCTGGTGTTGGCCATTTTGGATCTGCATGGTTCACTATGCTGGGAATGACAAATTGAAGAGGAATGGCATCACATTCATCATCAAAAAGAACATTTCAAGATCTATCTTGAAATACAAGGCTGTCTGTGATAGGATAGGATCCATATGCCTACAAGGAAGACCGGTTAATACAACTATTATTCAAATTTACTCACTAACTACTAAAGCCAATGATGATGCAATTAAAGAATTCTACCAACATCTTCAGTCTGAAATTGATCAAACATGCAATCAAGATGTATTGATAATTACTGGTAATAAGAATGCAAAGGTTGGGAACAAAAAGGAAGGATTGATAGTTGGAAAATATGGTGTTGTTGATAGAAATGATGCTGGAGATCACGTTGTGCAATTTTGCAAGACCAATGACTTCTACATTGCAAATACCTTTTTAAACAACATAAAAGGACATTATAAACATGGACCTCATCAGATGGAATACACAGAAATCTAGTTGACTACGTCTGTGGGAAGAGACAGTGGAGAAGTTCAATATCATCAGACAAAACATGGACTATGGAACAGACCACCAATTGCTCATATGCAAGTTCAGGCTGGAGCTGAAGAAAATTAAAACTGGACCCATAGGACCCAAAATATGACTTTGAACATATTCCACCTGAATTTAGAGATCATCTGAAAAAACAGATGTGATACAGTAGACACTAAAGACCAAAGACATCAAGAACATCAAATAGGAAAAAAGCAAAAGATCATTAAAAGGTAAGAACCACCCACGGAATCGTTTTCATCTTGTTTAAATGGGTCTGATGTAAGGAGATGGGGATAAGATTCTTATGATTCAATAGTGAGTAATTGTTATCATGACTAATTGCTACTGTCACAACTATAAAGGTAGAAGTTTTGTAACAAAAAAGAGGGAGTAGTTAATCTTACAGTCCAGGAACACAGGACCCTAGAACCATCAAGAGAGAAGAGCACAAGTAGAATGTGGGACCCTATCCAGAGAAGCAGTGACACCAGAGATGGAGGCAGAGATAAGGGCATGGAGAGATAGAGCAGCTGAGGACTCTATACTCATGGAAAAAGAAAGGCTGTGTGCTGGCGGCCAGGAGGCAGGCTAGCAGAATGTGCCTTTGGTTGTTTAAATGATTATATATTCAGAGGGAATAGACGCAAATACTGTTGATTGATGATGCACTGAGGAGATTGTGATCAATGCAATGAAACGATGAGTGTAAAATGATGTTCTTCCAATGTAACTCAATTCACAATAAAAACTTAAAAAAAGAAGGCAAGAAAGAAGGAAAAGACCAAAATGGATGTCACTAAGAGACTGAAATTTTTTCTCCAGTGCAGAGATGATAAAACAAATGTAAGAAATGAGGAGGTAAAAGAGTTGAATAGAAAATTTCAAAGGGCAATTTGAGAACACAAAGTCATGTATTATAATGAAACGTGCAAAGACATGGAGTTAGAAAACCAAAAGGGAAGAACACACTCAGCATTTCTCAAGCAAGCACTGACTGGCAATATTGAAGGATTCTATGGGCAAAATATTGAATGATGCAGAAAACATCAAAAGAAGATGGAAGGAATACAGTCACTGTACCAAAAAGAAATGGTCGATGTTCAACCATTCTAAAAGGTAACATATGATCAAGAGCCAATGGTATTAAGGAAGAAGTTCAAGGTGCATTGAAGGGAAAGAACAAGGCTCTTGGACTTGATGGAATACAAATTGAAATCTTTCAAGAAACTAATGTGGCCCTGGAGGCATTCATCCATCTATGCCAAGAAATTTGGAAGATGACTACCAGACCAACTGATGGAAAAAGATCCATGTTTGTGCCCATTCCAAGGAGAGGTAACCCAACGGAATGTGGAAATCATCATTAATATTGAATGCAAGTAAAATTTTGCTAAAGATAATTTTTAAATGGATGCAACAAGAATGTGCCCTTGGGTTGTTTAAATTATTATACATTAAATGATTATACATTGCACATTTAAAAAACAAAACAAAACAGAGGGAATAGAAGCAAATACTGTTGAATGATGATGCGTGGAGGGCATTGTAATCACTGCAGTGAAACAATATACCATAGGATGAATGTAAAACCGATGTTCTCCCATGTAAACTATCATTCAATTCACCAAAGAAACTTAAATTAAAAAAAAGATCATGGAATTTTCCCACAAGGGGTTAAAAAAAAAAAAAAAAGATGTTCCAGGTAAATTCCTGAGATAGCTGATGAAAAGCTGTTTAAACATCTATTAGTCATGTTTTATGATCCCACTTGAAGGATATAAGACTATGATTAAAACCCTCTGTAATTAGTTCTTGAAATCAATCCCAGAAGGCTTCTATATTCAATTATGCAACAGCAAGCAGCCCATTCCCCCTCCAACCATTCTTCTTGTAACATCAACCAAACGCTAGCCAATCAGACAACTGTATGATAATTTCTTTGTTCCCTGGACTATATCTGTGTTAGACGTGCTTTCTTGAAGTCATCAAGTCTCGTTTTATGGATTCACGCCTCCCTTCATCAAATATTTTCTTTTCTAAATAAAACTCTTTTAATCTCAAAAAAAAAAAAAAAGGTTGCAACAGTACATTTATAGGAAACTGCCAAAGCTCTCAAGGAGCTTTGGTAGCGTAGTAACCAGTCAGGCTGCTAGCCTCAAGATCAGCAGTTTGAAACTTCCAGTCCTATGTGGGAGAAAGAGGAGACTTTCTGCTCCAGTAAAGATTTTCAGCCTTGGAAACGCTTTACAGGGTCGCTATAAGTCAGAATCAACTCCACGGCATATAACTACCACCATGCCAGAGGTTCAAGTTTTGTTCAAATGAAGACGTGAAATGAGGGATATCATTGCTGACATCAGATGGATCTTGGCTGAAAGCACAGAATACCAGAAAGATGTTTACCTGTGCTTTATTGACTATGCAAAGACTTTGAATTGTGTAGATCATGATAAGCTGTGAACAACATTGCGAAGTAAGAGTATTCTGGAACACTTAATTATGCTCATGAGGAATCTGTACCCGGACCAAGAGGCAGTTGTTTGAACAGAACAAGGGAACACTGAATGGCTGAAAATTAGGAAGGATGTGTGCCAGAGTTGTATTCTTTCACTATACTTATTCAATCTGTATGTTGAGCAAATAATTCGAGAAGCTGAATTACATGAAGATGAACGTGGCATCAGGGTTGGAGGAAGTCTCATTAATAACCTGCAATATGCAATCTTGATTGTTGAAAGCAGAGAAGACTTACTGATGAAGACCAAAGACCATAGCCTTCAGTATGATTTGTACTTCAATGTAAAGAAAACAAAAATCCTCGCCACTGGACCAATAAATAACATCAAGATAAATGGAGAAAAGATTGAAAACTTGTCAAAGACTTCATTTTGTTTGGATCAAACATCAGCACTCATGGAAGCATCAGTCAAGAAATCAAACGATGTATTGCTTTAGGCAAATCTGTGGTAAAAGACCTCTTTAAAGTGCCAAAGAGCAAAGATGTCAGTTTGAGGACTAAGGTGTGCCTGACCCAAACCATGATCTTTTTAAAAAACTCATATGTATGTAAAAGTTGGACAGTGAATAAGGAAAACTGTAGAATACATTTGATTTATGGTGTTGGAGGAGAATATTGAAAGTACCATGGACTGCCAAAAGAACAAACAAATCTGTGTTGGAAGAAGTGCAGCCAGAGTGCTCCTTCGGAGCCATGATGGCCAGACTTTGTCTCTTATACTTCAGACTTATTATCAGGAGGGGCCAGTCCTGGAGAAAGACACCATATTTGGTTAAAAGGTCAGAGAAAAAGATGAAGGACCCCCAAAAATGGATTGTCTGGTGGCAGCAGCAATGGTCTCAAGCATAGCAATGATTGTGAGGTTGGCGCAGGACCAGGCAGTGTTTCATTTGGTTGTACATAAAGCCGCTGTGAGTCTGTATAGTCTCAACAACAACAACAACACAGGGTCTCCACATCTGTCATTTTTATGGCAGTGCACTGTCACATCTTTCTCCCGTGTAATAAATGGTGGATTGGAACCACCGACCTTTCGATTAGCAGCTGAGTGCTTTAACCACTGTGTGACCAGGGTAAAGTTTACAGGAGGGAGCTAAAGGTTAAAGAAACACTGAGATGGGGCTGGAATTTGGATGGTAGAGAACAGGAAAAAACTGGGCTGCACAAGAAAGCTAGAATGTACACTACCACCCGACACAAACACACACACAAAAAAAAAGAAAAAAAGGAAGCATTTGGGGGCATTTTAAAGTGTTCTGAAACCAAGTCTTGGGACCAATGGTGATGGCAGGCAGAAACACACATGTGCAAGCAAAGGACCCTGTGGTGGGACCTGTATTTCTTTCCTACGGTCACTACAACACATTGAAACACATGGTGGCTTAAAACAACAGAAATGCCTTCTCTCAGAGCTCAAAACTCAAGTTGTTGGCAGGGCCATACTCCTCGGAAGGGCCTGAGAGAAGACTCTTTCCATGTTGCCTCAGTTCTTAGAGGTTGCCGGCATCCTTGGCATTCTTCAGGGTACAGAGTTGTAGAGGTATCATTCCACCTTCTGCCTCTGTCTTCACATGGCCACCTTTCCTCTATGTCTGACTCTGTGTCCAAATGTCCCTCTCTTTATGAGAACACTGATCACTGGATTAGGGTCCACCCTAATTCCTTGTGATCTCATCTCAATTGATCACATCTATAAAGACCCTTTTCCAAATAAAGTCACATTCACAGGTACAAGGGATAGTTTTACCCACTACAGAACACATATGGGATTTTCCTCAAGACTGTAAGGACAGAATAGTCAACCTTCCCTGCCAAAAATAAAAATGTACTCAACATTTACAACTAGGGCCCAGATCCCAAGTATGGCTCACTCCCAATTTCTGTCCCTGTCCTGGGCACAGTTCTGGCAGCACAGTGAATGGCTGGACGTGGTGATTGATGACCGACTGCCTACCTTCAGGGACCGCTTGGTTTTCCTTCACTCCGCAGACCACAACGAGTTCTGGAGTGCCTTGCTGGAAAAGGCCTATGCCAAGTGAGTGCTGGTAGCCCTGAGTTGGGAAGTTCACTCTTCACTGGTTTCCTACTGAAGGAAGGCTGGATCAGGAGAAGGAGGCAAAGGCTCAGGGTTGACCAGTGAAGCACAATGGGTCTATTTCATTGGGGCTTCCTCAGGATTGGAGGTGGAAAGGGAACAACCTCAACAAGTTTCCAGTCATGGTCCTAGATATGCCCCTTCTACGGGTATCTTTCTCTGCATCATAGGTATGGCGTTGGGAAGAGATGAAGTGGGGAAAGCTGTGAGAATCAACAGAGAAATTCTGGATGTGCTGACAAAGCGCTTGGTTCTTCAGAATTCCCCACCTAACATTCATGACCTAAACATGTGAGTGGAGGGAGGGACTTGACTCTCAATCTAGCATGTATAGCTAACACCATTCTAAGTGAGATTATCCAGAAAGATACAGTCATATCAATCAGAACAGTCCATGGAGGGACTATACAACTGTTATCCCCATTTTACAAATTGGGCAACAGGCCCAGAGCAAGCAACTCAGCTCAAGTCACACAGAGCCCATGTTCTTCAACACCACCGTGTCATACTGCTTTAGAGTTTCCTCAGAGCTCAAACCTTGCTCCCCACCTGCCACACTTCACAGCCAGGTCACATCTGGTTCTAGCTTAGAAAAGGGTAACACTGTATTTTACTCCTGTCCTGATGACTGAGGGATGCCTCCTGGTGTCTCTCTTGTTCTGTAGCCATCTCCTTACTTTTCTTGCTTTCCTCACAGACTCAATGGGAGCTATGAGTCTCTGAAGGGGGGAAGCACCATTGAAGCCATGGAAGACTTCACCGGTGGCGTAGCAGAGACCTTTGAAACTGAAAAGGCTCCAAAGAACTTCTATGAGATTCTAGAGAAGGCCTTGAAGAGGGGCTCTCTGGTGGGCTGCTCTATTGAAGTAAGTCTCTCGTTCTAGCATACAAACACACATATTTCTGCTCTCTGTTTTTTAAAAATCCATTGATATTTTCTACTCTCTTTTGGATTAATTTTGGGAATTTACTTTTTGCCAATGAAACATAAGTTTCTCCTGCATTTCAAAATTTGTGACATAGAATTTTATGAAAATTTGTTACATGTTTCTTTAACTCTTTAGTATACGTGACTGTACCGCGTCTCTCTTGCTGCATAAGTCTGATGTCATATTGTTCTGTTTGGGGGCAAAAAAAAAAGTCACCTCTTTTTTGGAATTTGAGCTGAGAATTAGTCTCCACATATTGGGGACAAATTGGGACTTTTATGTAACTGGCTGCTAAACATCTTCAGGGCTTCCTGTCTAACCAGTTTCTGTGCTCTACATACATGGTCCTCATTGGGAGAGCAGGGTAAGAGGTTGCCATGGTGTAGTGGGACCAGACACAGAGTGGGGTTAACAGGGTAGGGACGATTTGACTTGGTCAATGCATCCAGTATTGTCTTTTTATGTTTTAGACCAGAACTTCTGCAGAGTCAGAAGCCCGAACACCATTTGGTCTTATCAAAGGGCATGCCTATACTGTCACTGGAATTGATCAGGTAGGTGATGAAATTCCTCTTGACAGGGCCTAGATATGGACATGATGACACTAGTTCCTTGTACCTATAGATGTAGTGCATCCCAATTGAAACAGCACTGTCGAGAAGGTCTCATCTTAGGGAGGCAAGTTGGGGTCCACACCACCAAAACATCCAGCATCAAACTGGACTTTT
>NW_006408783.1:190945-200808 GCF_000296735.1 Chrysochloris asiatica
TCTATTCTCTGCAATTGTGGTCCGGGGTATAGCTAATCCCTGGGGGCACCTAGAATGACACAACATCACCTTAACTTGGGAAGGGAGAGGGAGGATGAAGTAAAAGAGGGAGATGATAGACCACGGGCTGCCCTCTTAGGGAACAGTCATCGAATCCAGGACCTGTGTCTGCCCCCTCCATGTCTCTCTCAGGCAAGTCCCAAACCTGGTGTGCCAAGGATGCAGGCTGTTAGCTGTCCTATTTTGGCGTGGGGAGGGGGTGCAGGATAAAGAAGAGAGGACCTTGTCCTTCCTCCTCACTGGGATTTGTGAATGAAGGGGTCCACGCTGAGAGATGCAATTCCTTGAAGACTTCTTAGGAATTTCAGAGATTTGTATTGGTTCATTTTATCTTCTTTTCCTAATCATGCAAGCCTTGCTGTACACTCACGAGGGTGGACATGTTTTTTTTAAGTGGCATCGAGTCAGTTCTGACTCATAGCGACCCTTTATACGGTTTCCAAGGAACAGCTGGTGAGTTTGAACCACCGATCTTTCAACTCAAACTGACCTTGTGTTTAAGTGCTTATCCTACAGTCCCTTCACAAAGACTCTTCTTGTTACCTACAAGACACCTAATTTTTCAGAACATTTCAAGTCCATGGACCTTTTAAACGATGAAGGACAAGCCCTATGTGGGACTCTGAAGTGTTTGAAGTGAAGTATTTGTACAAATCAAAAATACAATTTATGACAAATTCATGAAGGATAAGGTGGTCTGACTAGCTATGTTTCCACTAAAATCTTTTTTAAATACCTTGATTCTCTTTCTGTTCCCGGATAGGGCATTAAGCACATGTGCTGGCCCTTCCTTATCTGACCAGGACCCTGCATGTTTCAGGGCTGCCTTCTTAACAGTGTGACTATATTTGACCTAGAACAGTTTGCTGTCTAATCAACTCCACCTCAGAGCCACTGCATGTATGTTCATAGGGTTTTCAATGACTGATTTTTCAGAAGTAGGTCTCCAGGTTTTTTATTTATTGATTTATTTTGAAATCTGCCTCTAAGTACATTATTCCTTTTCCCTCTTTTTACTTTATTTTGTAGTTGTTGCTGCTTCTGATGTTGTTATTTTTGTTGTTATGGGTTGGTATCTCTGGCTCCTATTTTTAGTCTTATGGATTTGTTATAGGAGTCCTGGTGTGGCACTGCGGATTAATGAGCTGGAATGTGAGGTTGGTTTGAACCACAAGGTCGGCAGTTCAAGCTCCAGCTACTACTCGGAAGCCCTGTACAGGGTTGCTATGAGTAGGAAGTGATTCAAAGTCACTTAACAACAACAATAACAAATGTTTTTTATGAGTCCTGGTGTGGCACTGTAGGATCAGCATTGGACTGTGAACCACAGGGTCGGTAATTCAAAGCCACCAGCTGTTCCTTGGAAACCCTATACGGGGTCATTACGAGTCGGAACCAACCCAATGGCATTTAACAACAACAACAAAGGTTTAATATGCAAACCTGGGTTGAGTTCTGGGTGATATTGTCATGTATGTTAGTCTTAGGTTATTATCAGCTGTTGTTGGTTTTCTGTCCAAAGAACTCTTTTTAGTTTTTTTTTTTTAAGGTTGGTCTGGTTTTAGCAAATTCTTTCAATTTCTGTTTATTTGGAAATGTCCTAAATTTGCTGTCATATTTGATCCACAGTTTTGCTAGATATGATTTTTGGTTGGCAATTTTTTCTTTCAGAGTTTTTTGTATGCCATCCCATTGTCTTCTTGCCTGTATGGTTTTTGCTGAGAAATCAGAGCTTGGTCTTATTACTTCTCCTTTGTAGGTAACTTAATGTTTCTTAAGCTGCTCTCAGGATTCTTTCCTTGTCTTAGGTTTTGAAAAGTTTGATTCTGGCATGTTTTGGTGATTTTCTTTTTGGGTCTATCTTGTTTGTTGTTGTTAAGTGCTGTCGAGTCGGTTCCAACCCATAGCAACTCTGTATAGCATTTCCAAGGAGCAGCTGGTGAGCTTGAACCACCGACCTTGCAGTTCAAATGACTTTGCAGTCTGGTGCATTAACCCACAGTGCCACACCGGAACTCTTGTTTAGAGCTCCTTTAACTTACTGAATGACTATCTTCTTGTCTTTCACGATGTTAGGGAAGCTTTCTTCTAACAGTTCTTAGACAATTTTCTCTGTTTTTCTTCTTTTTTGTCACTGTCTGTTCTGAAGTTCCAATCACATGTAAGTTATTCCTCTTGATCTTGTCCCACATAAATCTTAGGCTTTCTTCAGATTTTTTCATGATTTTTCTAATTGCTCCTCTGGCAGATGAATGTTGAGAGATTTGCCTTCAAGTTCAGTAATTCAGCCTTCCATTGGTTCAATTCTTTGCCCTTCCAATGTACTATTTCTGAATTCTTAGTATTAATTTTCTGGCTTTTTACTTGTAGAAATTGTTTGTGTTTATTGTTGCTGTTGTTTAAATTATCAGCTTATACTTAAATTCTGATCATTCATCTGTGAGTAGGATGCTAAGGGTGAAAAAAATTCAGCAAAAACTCCATGAACGTTTTTTATGATATTCTTTACCATTCATGTGCTGAGATAAATAAGGCTTTATCCCTCTCTCCAGAAAGATTTCAGTCTAGAGAAAACTCTCATTTGTTTGATGATTTATGCGGACGAAGTTCTTGTTAACTACAGTTTAGCATTATTGCCCAGATGCAGTATAGCCATTCTGGGTGATTCATATAAAATCGTTTGTAATGCTCATAATTATTGGAAAATTCCAAGGACTAATTAAGAATTGATGAGTTTTTAATGCCTTTAATTTTTGCCTCTGAGATGATTAAATGGGGTTATTGAGGTTGCAGAGCCAAGAGGCTCATAGGATATCCAGTTCTGGCTTTATTTGCATCACCCTACATCTCTCTGACTCTCTGTCCTTCTAGGTCAACTTCCGAGGTCAAAACATCCAGCTCATCAGAGTCCGGAATCCTTGGGGCCAGGTTGAGTGGAACGGGGCATGGAGCGACAAGTCAGTACCCTTGCCCTATCTCTGCTTCTCCCTGGGCGTGTGGGCTAGGACTGGCTGTGTACCAACATGGCCTTCCTTATCCTCTTTCAGCTCTCAGAGCCTCACTCAGCCCATTTCAGTCCAACTGGATTCTCAGGAAAGGCTTTTAGAAGAGCCCCTTAGCTTTCCATGTGATTGTACTCGTGTCACAGCCCATAAGAACATATAATGTTACACCTTGTCTGTCATTATGAAAGGTTTCGTCTCCATTAAATTGTGAGTAACTCCAGTAAGGAATGTATAGGCATGTGTGCATGTATGAATATGTATGTGTTCATCTGTATGTAGTATGTAAGGAGCTCTGGTAGCATAGTGGTTACGAATCGGGCTGTGAACTGCAAGGTCAGCAGTTCGAAACTAGCAGCTGTTCCACGGGAGAAAGATGAGGGTTTCTGCTCCCATAAAGATTTACAGCCTCGGAAACCCTGTACAGGGTCGCTATGAGTCGGAACCGACTCCACGGCACATAACAGCAACATAACTCAATGTAGTATGTATGTATATGTGCATGACTGTACATGTGTATGTATGCCCATGTGTGTTTGGGGTGGGGTAGGACACAGTGGCAATGAATATTTTGGGTATGGGAATTCTTGAAACATTAAAGATCAAGTAACAATGATCAGCACAGAAATAAAGAAAGTAAAGCAAGAAATTGTCCTATTATGGGCACTTCCTTATGTGACCCCATCCCCACCCCAATTCCACCCACTTCTGACTTATGAACATGGTTAGGTTCCAGAGACCAACTCATTATATGAAAATCACTGTTATGCAAAAATGGAAGATTACCATATCAGATCACAAATGTAAGATGATTGCCAAATTACATCATTACCTCACTGCCAAATTACATCATTACCTCACTGCCGCCAAACCACTGAGAATCATGGCCCAGCCAAGTTGATGCATAAGCTTAACAATCATCGGCATGTTACTCTACCCTCCCGTCTCAGTGTTCTTTACTGTCCGACATTTGTATTAATATGAAAAACAGACAGATGGTAGATGCTTTTGTTGTTGTTGTTTTTAACCACTGTTTTAAGTTTAAAATGTTGTCTAATGAGATCATTAAAATGTAAGAAAAGAGTGTATAAGCAAGGTCTGCTTTTCCTGTGTGTCCCCTCTTGGTCTCTTATTTCCAAGAAGAATGGACATTTTCGCCTTCACTTCTATGTAGAAGGTAGGGTTCACCCTGTGACTGGGAGCATGGGAAAGTTTGGACGTGCCCTTGACAGCACCTGCCCTGAACTGTTTCTCCTCACTCAGCCAGGCTCTCTGCTGTCTTGGACACCAAAAGATCCTTCCTTGCTTCTCCCACCACCCCTATCCCACCCTGTCAGGTTCTTGTTGTTATGTGCCATCAAGTCAGTTCCAACTCATACCAACCCTGTATAGGGTTTCTGAGGAACAGCTGGTGGATTGAACCACCGACCTTGCAGTTCAACCCAACATTGCAGTTGAGTGCTTATCCTACAGCACCACACCAGGATTCCCCAAAGCAAGTCTAGAGAGCAAGTCCAAACAGAGCCATCATTGTCCTCAGTTCATGCAAAGCTATGAGGCCACTCACCGTGTGTTTGTCAAGACTTCATTAACCAGGTTCCAGCATTGGGGAAGGGTCTACTTGTCCTTCCTCACCCACTTCCTGGTATCTGCCTGCTCAGAATCAAGGGTATGAATGGGGACTAACATCAAAGTAGAAAACAATTTGGCCAAAATTAGGCTTCCTATCATAATAAGGCCTACAGTGTCCCCTGGTTTAAACAAAGCAGTCATACAAGGAAAAGGGCTACACCGAGAAATACAAAAAGTACATTTTTGCTGGAAGCAAACTCCTCTTCCTCTCGCACCCAGCACCCAACACCCAGGAGTGGTAAGAGCAAGTCTCCATACTGCCTCCTCAGCCTGGCCACACGGCTCTGAGAACAGAGTTAGAAACACTGCATAGCCTACCAGGTGGAGGGGCTACATGTGAGCTGCTTAGAAAGTTGTTGCTGTTGTTGTTGTTAGGTGCCATTGAGTTGGTACTGACCCATAGCAACCTTATGCACAGCAGAACGAAACACTGCCTGATCCTGGGCCAAATTGTTGCCACATTTGAGCTCACTGATGCTGCCACTTGGCCAATGCATCTCGCTGGTGGTCTTCCTCTTTTTCTCTGATCCTCCACCTTACCAAACATGATTTCCTTCTCCAGTGCCTGGATTCAGTCCTCCTGAATTGGACTATTCCCACTCCTGCGCCAGTGAGCTAGAGAGAAGGCCTCCAGTCTTGGCCCTGACTCTCCTATTAATTCAGGATCTACAGGGTATAGAAGAAGTAGGCACCGCAACCTTAACATGAGAGTAAACCAAAGTAGTTGCTGCATCTTGGTGATCCCTTACGTGTTAGAGGAGAACTGTGCTCCCTGGGATTTTTCAATGGATGATTTTTCAGAAGTAGGTCATTGGGCCTTTTCTTCTGAGACATCTCTGGGAGGGTTCAAACTTCCAACCTTTCGGTTAATAGTCGAACACTTAATCAATTGCACTGCCCAGGGACTCCATAAAATGATAGTTGTTGTTAAGTGCCATCAAGTCAGTTCCAACTCATAGCGACTTTGTATAGGGTTTCTAAGGTGCGGCTGGTGAACTTGACCTGTTGACCTTGCAGTTCAAGTCAGCCTTGCAGTCCAGTGCATTAACCCACAGCTCCATGCTAGAACTCCGACACTATAGTTGGTGTTGTTAAGTGCCATCCAGTAGGTTCCGACTCATAGACACCCTGTATGGGTTTCCGAGGAGTGGCTGGTGAGCTTGAATCGCCAACCTTGTGGTTCAAATTAACTTTGCAGTCCAGCACATTACCCTGCAGCACCAACCAGGACTCTTATATGACAGTAGTTACGACTTAATCTGAACTCTGCAGGCAACTGTGGAGTAGTAGAAAGCCAGTGAACTTGGAGTCAGAACTGCCAAGCTCGGGGGATAGTCCCTCACTAGGTCTTTCTTATGAGCATGTCGCCTTGGCTACCTGAGTGACTTTATCTGTGAAGTGCTCATGTCACCTGGCCTCTCTGGGTGGCCTTATCTGTGAGTAGACATGTTTCCTGGCCCGTCTTGAGTGTCCTTGTTTGTGGAGTGGGCATGTCACCTGGCCTGAGTGACCTCAATCGATGAAATGGGCACACCTCATCTGTCGGAATGTCCTCAACTATGGAATGACCATGTCTATTTCATAGAAGTGTGAACTGAGTTCATAATGACATCATGCCTATAAAGATACTTGATACTTAACTCACAACCATGTACGTACCTTACATCTAAGGTCCTGTTTTGTGATCACCTTAAATGTATGTACTTATAAACTAAGAAGAGAGGCCACATGGTTTGCACCACACCAAAGAGCAAGTTGCTGTCAGTCATAGATTAAAGTCAATGACTCCCAGCGATATTTTTTACTTCCTTGCTGATGTTCCATTCTCAGGATGACGTTATATATGGGAGGTTCAAATAGGGTCTCTGGAGTTTTTCCCTCAGCACTGAATTGCTGACTAAGAGATGGACTTTCTGACCAGCCCTCAAGGGCTAGAGGCCAACTGTTCTACACATTTCTGGAGGCCAGAGAATAGTTACTGAGCTGGACTATTTCGTACGTAACCAACACATGCCTTGAGATTGGGGTTGTTTGGCCTGCTGTTTACGATTCTCTCCTACATGCTGACTTTGTTTACTTGCAGTTCTCCTGAGTGGCTTTCCGCTGGCCCAGCTGAACAGAAGCGTCTCTGTCACACTGCCCTTGATGACGGGGAATTCTGGTACGGTGCTTGTCTTGCTTTTCATTACTGCATTAAGACCCTAACGGGTATGAATGTGCCCATGACCATGTGTTTTAATCAAATACAACTTTGAAAAAGAGTTTTAAAAACTCCTCTATCCTTCTGTTGTTGTTGCTAAGTGCCATCGAGTCAGTTCCCACTCATCGTGACCCTGTATGAGGTTTCTGAGAGGCTGCTGGTGGGTTTGAACTGCTGACCGTATGGTTCACAGTCCAGTGCTGATCCTACAGCACCACACCAGAAGTAGGCTGACATAAAATTTAACTTTACTCATGTTTTGAGGGGACTCACCACATCTGAGTTTCTATCTGAGTCCCAAAGGGAGTTAATACAATCCGGGAAACAGTGTGTATGGGGAAGAATCTCTGGACCCAGTCTAGCATCTCTCCTGTAAGCTAGTCATGGCTTTGAGGCCAGATAACTCTGTTATTCATTGTGTCTACTTCCTTCCCTGCTCAACTGACTGACGGACTGTTGGAGGAACTACTTTGAGAGCATCCAAAAGAATAAGCCTAAATAGGAAGGAAATATGTCTGATCTAGTCTGTCCACAGTGCATAATCTTTTTGTTAAACTGAAAATTCTTACTAGGCCTTTGTCTCTGGAAGATTTTCACCACTCTCTGTCTTATTTCTTACCGTCTGGGTTCCGGAGACAATTGGCTTTTCCAATCCTGCAAGACCACAAATTTCTAGTTTCTAACTCAATTTTCCTTCATGCTCTCAAACCCGTCAATTCTTACCTAAGTTCCTCTCTTTCTTGTAACACCTTGTTAAAGACGACAAGAAAAAACTAGTACACACTAGCTTTTTCTATTCTTTTCCTCCAAGAGCAAAAGCACAGAAGGCATGTGTCCTGCCTTTCAAATGTTTACAGGCTAAGTCATCAATATTTTGTCACTGCATAGCATAGCATGGATATCCATTTCCTGACTTCAGCATTTTCTGCTCAACTTTAAGCTGATCTCACATTTTTAGAATGTTGTTACAGCAGCTGCATACTTCAAGCTACCAATACCTTGGGGTAACACCAGCTACTGTAAGTAGCAGTCCCAAAATGTCTAAGGCTCAAATACAATAAATAAAGTTTATTTCTTGTTGTGAGTCCAAGGAGGATGTTCCCATACTATATGTGATTTCTCCATGCAGTGATTCAGGGACCCAAACTCCTACTGTGTGGTCTCACCATCCCCTAGGGTCACATGATCATCTGTGTATAGCTAGCTGAAAAGAAAGAGAAAAGGAAAGACTAGAGAAAGTACACTAGTTCTTGGAATTCTTGATCCACAAGTAACAAACATCGCTGTTTACATTCATTGGGCATAGCTAGTCACCTGGCCACCCCTAGGTGAAAGGTAAAGTGTAGACCTCCGTCCCTGTCCCATTCTGGCTGATAAATCTCAGAGGTCTGCTAGCCATCTGTGCCTCAGGAACCATGAGGGCCTTAGGCCCAAGACCCTTGTGAAAACCATACAAGATGCTTAAGAGATTCACCAATTGTTGAAATGGGAATTAGAGAAAGATTTAACTTGAACTTTGACTATACAGAGAAGCTCTGCATGACATCTGGATTCACAGTTACAAGAACTAAGAAAGAAAAACTGAGCTCAAGAATTTCTTTCATCTCAGGGGTTGTGGAATGTAAACAGGAGGAAGAGCAAAGGATCGAGAGACATCCGAGGTCAGGCTAACAGAACATCTGGCTAAGGAAGAAGAACAGAGTAAACCAGAAAATCCGCAGAGTGGGAGACAGTCAAGCAGTAGGACCTTTTGGGTGATCCATTGCCCTCCCCATAAATACGTGTCTGTTAATCTAGAAGGAACTATACCTACCACCTGGATCTGAGATTGTGAGGCACTGTGCAATGCTCATCTGAATGCAGCCTTTGCTTCAAGGATCTGATATATAAGCCCTTTCCACTCCGTCTCCTCCCAGTTTCAGCTTTCATCTACCTAGGACAGTCTCTCTTCCCTCCATATTTCTAAATGTTCCCCTTTCTACTAAATTATTCATATTAATATATGTTATTGTTGTTGTTATGTGCCATGGAGTCGGTTCTGACTCATAGCAACCCTGTACAGGGTTTCCGAGGCTGTAAATCTTTACGGGAGCAGAAAGCTTCATCTTTCTCCCACAGAATAGCTGGTAGTTTCAAACTGCTGACCTTGTGGTTCGCAGCCTGATTCGTAAACACTATGCTACCAGAGTGCCTTATATTAATATATAAATGCTGTAGTTTCTCCCAACCTCATGGAAAAAAAGCATCTCTTATTCATTTTAACCACCAATGCATTTATCTGCTCTCTTCTATAGAAAAACATTCAATTAACACCTCTCATCCTTGCTCTCTCCAACTCATTCTACTATGATTTGTCCCCACATTCCATGGAGACTGCTCTTGACCAGACTCACATTGTTGAATCTACTCATCTTGCTTTACCTGCAGCATTTGACATGGTTGGCACTATGTTCATTGAGTCCCAAGAAGCCACTCACTTTCACGGTTCTCCTTCTACATGAGAACTCTTTCTCAAAGTCCTTTACTAGTTCTCCTCATTGCCCTAACCTCTTAAACGCTGATGTGTTGTGAGCCTCGGTCTTTGGACCTCCCATTCTCACTGTCTAACCTCTGCTTGTTGCTGTTGTTACATGACATTGGGTCATTTCTGACTCATAGTGACCCTGGATAGGGTTTCCTATGAGTGGCTAGTGGGTTTGAACCACCAAATCCAGTGCTTATCCTACAGTGCCTCACCAGGACACCACATCTACACTTCAGGTGAGCTTATTTAGCTCCAGGAGTTTAATTTCTGTCTTTATATGGATAATATTCAGGTTGATATCTTTCTTCAGAATTTTAGATTCATATATTCTACTGCCCACTCCATGTCTCCCCTTGAATATCTTCAACATCTCAGCTTAATACACCCCAAACTGAACTCCTGAGTGTTGTTGTTAAGTGCCATTGAGTTGATTCCCACTCACAGC
>NW_006408783.1:201458-203149 GCF_000296735.1 Chrysochloris asiatica
CATAAGAATCTTATCCCCATCTCTTTTTACCAGACCCATCTAACAAGATGAAAACTATTCAGTGGGGACTCTTTCTTCCCCCACACACTTTTTTTTTTTTAAACTTTTAAATCTGTAAGCTTTATTGATACTTTGCTTTTACAGTTCACAATGCATTCCACAGATTTAGTTCAGTACAGCTTAAATCACAATGGTATAAATCTTCAATTTATAATTTCTTGCATAACAACATTTGATATTTGCAAATAGCTTATTGGAAGCATTAAATTCCATCCATAGATTCGGAGTTTGACAAAATTAACTATCCAAGTAAGGGTATGCAATGAAGTTGATACTGAGTCCTATGTGCATGTCATTGTTTCTTACTGAACCCCACACACTGTTAAACTAAACCCTCCATTGAAAACTTGCAAGCCAGTCACTTTGTACCTTTATCACCCACTCATTTTTGGTAGCCAGTGTCTAAGTTGCCCATCCCTATCTGCCCTGTGTACAGAGGGGATAGCATTGATACTTGATGTGAACATATCTTAGTAGTATCGTAACACAGCACCTTCCCCATCACACAAGTCAACATGTGTTTACACTTCAACCAGTGAATTACTGTCTTTTGCCTCCCACCCCTGGTAACCATCAAATGTTTCTTTTAGTATGAAAACCTTTTCTTAACTTTTTATAATTGTGATCTCGTACAGTGTTTGTCCTTTTGTTACTGACTAATTTCACTCAAGGACGGCATTGACTCCATACAGTAAGCACTGGGCTGTGAATCATAAGATCCATGGTTTGAGGCCACCATCTGCTCTGCTGGAAAAAGATGAGGCTTTCTGCTCCTGCAAGACCTAAAGCCTCAGAAACTCTATACAGGGTGACTATGAGTTGGAGCCAACTCAACGGCATTTAACAACAACAACAATTTCATTCATTCGTTAAAAAGACAGAAAGAAAAAAAAAGACCAAAATAGAAGTCAGAAGAGACATTTAAGCTTGCTCTCCAACATAGAAATACTAAAGTACGTGGAAGAAATGGTGAAGTCAAAGATATGAACATAAAATTTCAAAGGGCAACTTAAGAAGAAAAAGTCAAGTATTATAATGAAACGTGAAAAGCCCTGGAGTTCGAAAACCAAAAAAGAAGCTCAGAGTTTCTCAAGTTGAAAGAACTGAAGAAAAAAATTCAACCTTTGGCTTGAAATATTGAGGGATTCTATGGGGAAAATATTGAACAGTGCAGAACGCATCAAAAGAAGATGGAAGGAATATACAGAGTCACTGTACCAAAAAGAAATGGTCAATATTCAGCCATATCAAGAGATAGCATATGATCAAGAGTCAATGGTACTGAAGGACAAAGTCCAATCTGCACTGAAGGCATTGGTAAAAAGCAAGGTTCAAGGAACTGATGGACTACAAATTGAATTTTTTCAACAAACTGATGAAACCCAGGAGGCGATCAATCACCTATGCCAAGAAAGCTGGAAGACAGCTACCAGGCCAACTAATTGGAATAGATTCATATTTGTACCCATTCCAAAGAAAAAGACCCAACAGAATGTGAAACCACTGAAAAATACCATTAATATCACATTCAGGTAAAATGTTGTTGAAGATAATTTAAAAATGACTGCAACAGTACGTCAAGAGAGAACTGCCAGAAACTCAAGGCTGAATCCAGTATGTAGAGCTAGGGA
>NW_006408783.1:207371-209108 GCF_000296735.1 Chrysochloris asiatica
GAGCATTCTTGTCCAGTTCCTGTTTTCAAGGAGATGCTTTCACTTTTTTTCTGTTGAGAGTAATGTTGACTGTTGGTTTTGTATATATGCTCTTATGTTGAGGAATTTCCCTTTTATTCCTGAGTTTTTTTTTTTTTTTCAATCAGGAATGGGTGTTGGATTTTCTCAAATGCTTTTTCTGCATAAATCTATATGATCATGTGGTTATTTTCCTTTGCTTTATTATGGGTGGATTACTTTGATTGTTTTTCTACCATTGAATCATCCTTACTATACCTGGTATGAATCCCATCTGGCCATGATGGTCATGATTATTTTATATATATATATTGTTGTTTTTATGTGCCATGGAGTCAGTTCCGACTCATAGCAACCCTGTACAGGGTTTCCAAGGCTGTAAATCTTTACAGGAGCAGAAAGCCTTATCTTTCTCCAGCGGAACAGCTGGTAGTTTCGAACTGCTGATCTTGCAGTTCGCAGCCCAATTCGTAACCACTACGCTACCAGAGCTATATATATATATAACAATAGGATTCAGCAACATATATATATATATGTTGCTGAATCCTATTGGCTAGAATTTTATTGAGAATCTTTGCTTCTATGTTCATGAGGGCTATTGGTCTATAATTTTCTTTTTTAGTGATGTATTTGCCTGGTTTTAGTATGAGGATTATCCTCACTTCATAAAACGTATTTGGGAGTTTTCCATCCTTTCCTGTGTTCTGGAACAATTTGAAGTAGAATCGATGTCAGCTCTTCTCTGAGTGTTTGGTAGCATTTGCCAGTAAAGTCATCTGGGCCAGGACTAATTTTTTGTTAGGAGTTTTTTAATGACCTGATTAATTTCTTCTTTTTTTTAATATGTTAAAAATATTCAAGTTTTCTACTTCAGTTTGTGTTAGTTTGGGTAGATCATGTATTTCAAGGAATTTGTCCATTTCTTCTAGATTTTCACATTTTTGGAGTATAGTACTTCATAATATTCTGTTATTATTCTTTCTATTTCCATGGGTTCTGTTGTGACATCACCCATATCATTCTTTATTCGTATTATTCGCCTCTTCTCCTTCTTTTCTTTGGATAGATTTATTAATCAATTTATTAATCAATTTTATTAATCCTTTCAAATAACCAACTTCTCGTTTTGTTGATTCTGTTTTCTATTTTTTGTTTTGTTTGTTTTTGCTCTAATCTTTATTATTTTATTTCTTCTGGTAGCAGTGGGTTTACTTTGCTCTGCTATTACTAATTGTTGAAAATGTTAAGGTGTTGATTTTAATTCTTTCTCCTTTTTGGGTGTGTGCATTTATCACTATAAGTTGCCCTTTGAGCACTGCTTTTGCTGTGTCCCCAAGGTTTTGGTATGCTATGGTTTTGTTCTTGTTAGATTCAAAGATTTTTTTTAAGTTCAGTTTTTATTTGTTCTGTTACCCAGCTTTTAAGCAGGGTGTTATTCAAATTACATGTATTTGTTTGTTTTCCCCTTTACCTTCCTATCCCTAACTTTATAGCATTGTGATCTGAGAAGATGCTTTGTAGTATTTCAATGTTTTAAAATTTTTTGAGACTTGCTTTGTGGCCTAACATATGGTTTAGTCTGGAGAATGTTCCATGTGCACTAGAAAAGAATATATATTGTGCTGTTGTTGGATTGGGGATTCTATATATGTCTATGAGATTAAGTTGGTTGATTATATTATTTAGTTCTTCTGTGTCTTTGTTGAGTTTCTTTCT
>NW_006408783.1:209677-218384 GCF_000296735.1 Chrysochloris asiatica
TCCCATAAAGATTTACAGCCTCGGAAACCCTGTATAGGGTCGCTATGAGTCGGAACCAACTCCACGGCACATAACAACAACAACAACAATTGTAGGTAGCCACCATTGCTTTTGGATCCTACCTCTAATTGACATCCTCCCCTGTTTGTGCCAGCCTCACTGTCCTGTGTGGATTCATGGAGCACATCAAAAATCTATTTCCCTCGGGACCTTGCTGCCCATCTGGCTGGAACGCTTTTCATCCAGACAGCTGTTTGCCTAGTCTCCACCCAAAACGCACCCTACTGCTACATACCATCTTTTTGCTTTAGTTCATTTTTCTCTGTAATGTGGATACAATCATCCTCTGGTTTTACCTTTTTCTCTCCACTCTTGAATGTAAGCTCCATGAGGGCAGGCTAAGTACTTGGTAAATATCTAGCAAGGAATGAATGAATCACAGCATCACTGTCCCTCTCCCACATGTCATTTCTCTCCACTTTGTTGCAGGATGGCATTTAAGGATTTCAAGTCCCATTTTGACAAAGTAGAGATTTGCAACCTCACCCCTGATGCCCTAGAGGACAATGCTCTCCATAAGTGGGAAGTGAAGGTCCATGAAGGAAGCTGGGTTCGAGGCTCCACCGCTGGGGGCTGTCGCAACTTCTTGGGTTGGTGTTTCGCTCTCACTCTCTCTGCCTCTCGCAAGTGCTAGTACAACCAGGGGCCTCAAAGGGATCTGTGGTACAGTGAAATCAGGGCCAAGACCATAGAGAAAGCCAGAAATGTGAAGTGAGGCAGTACGGTTTTAGGAACAACTTGGAAAAGAAAGCTGTAGAGATATAATAGGAAGTTAGAAAGGAATTGCTTAGGGAAACTCTTTCTTGTGCTATTTGGATTATTCACCATTATTAGTAACGGAAAGCATAACTCACACCAGTTTAGCAACAAAGAGGATTAACTGAGTTGCATAAGTGGAAAATTCAGTAGCGACTTTGCTGGGCTTTGGGCAGTTTTATCAGGGCTCTGGCTCCATCTGTTTGTAATTAACTGCTGTCTGCATTTCCAGGATTGCTTCTTCAGGGTGACTTTATTTACTATGACAGAAAGGCTACCTGTACAGAGATCATCAAAAAAAAGTTTTCTATTTCCTTCTAATTGGAAATTTTTAGAAACAATATGATCTGGGAAATGTTATGAGGTGAATTGACTTTGTTCCAATTCTCTGTGGCAAGGGGGATTTGCACAGATCAATCAGAGCTCACACTTGAAGGTGGGCACCAGGTCAACCCTACTCAAGTTGCAAAACCATTAAACAGTGGGGTAGAACAGATGCTGGCAGGGGGAGGGCACACCCCCAAGCCTACTACACTGTCCTTTGAATTCCAAGTGGAAGAAAATGAGATGGAGCAAACGTTCACAGACTACATGCAAAAGAATATCTTTTAAAAACTGCATTTGAAATGGTCTAAAGAGAAGAAGGAAAGTAAAGGCAAAACAGATTGCATGCTCACAGAGAAAAGACATTTTCTCAGGGTTGGGAGGGTGTAGTAGGAAATAGTGATTGTGAGTGTGTGAAATTGTCCTTTGTGTTTTTCTTTGTATTTAAGGGAAAATAATTTATCTCTTTTGAATGGCAGATACCTTCTGGACCAATCCACAGATAAAGTTGTCCTTGACTGAGAAAGATGAAGGAGAGGAGGAATGCACTCTCCTTGTAGCCCTGATGCAGAAAGATCGAAGGAAACTCAAGAGATTTGGAGCCAATGTGCTCACTATTGGCTATGCCATTTACCAAGTATGTGGGAGCCAAACTGCTCTTCACAGTCAAGCCTCTGAGTTTGAATTCTCCATTCTTCCTCTATCACACTCCTGAGTCTCAACGACTAGTCCAAAAGTCAAGACCAATGACCCTCCTTATCAAGAACCACCCTCTTGCTTTTTCATTGCAGAGCCCTGGCAAAGATGAACATCTGAACAAAGACTTCTTCAAGTACCATGCCTCACAGGCCAGAAGCAAAACATTTGTCAATCTGAGAGAAGTCTCTGACCGGTTTCAGCTTCCCCCTGGGGAATACATACTGATTCCCAGCACTTTTGAGCCACACCAGGAAGCTGATTTCTGCCTGAGAATTTTTTCAGAGAAGAAAGCCATTACCCAGTGAGTATCAGGCTTGAAGGAGTCCTTGTGAGGCGCTGTGGGTTCATGCGCTGGACTGCCAAGTCGGTTTCATCTGTTAGGTCGCTAAATCAAGTTCACCAGCCGCTTCTCAGAAACCCTATACAGGGTTGCTATGGGTCAGAACTGACTCAACTGTACTTACCACCAACAACTAGGTTTGAGAACCCCTTTTTATGTAGTGGTTCATTCACAGAGAAGCTACTAAGGGGTGGGCACTGTGTCCCATTTCTTCCCTTGTCCATTTGCCAAAAGATTTCTTCACCAATCTGAAAAGTGGTGTACATATATCCACATTGGCTCTGATCTTACCTCCCATAATAGACCATTAAAAAATTGTTCCCAACTGCTCCCAGAATCCCACTCACTGAGGTGAGTCCTTCACTTTTCAGACCTTATTTTCATGAAGTTTCCAGTTTGGGGGCTAAGGTAGCCACATTTAGGGCTAGTTATTTCTGTGTGCCATTTTGTATCCATGACTTTCTGCCACCTTTTCTTCACGGTGTCTTTGAAAAATGAGTTTGTATCAGTTACTTCTATAAAGGAATCCTGGTGTGGCACCATAGGACAAACACTCAACCTCAAGGTCAGTTTGAACCACAAGGTGGGTAGTTCAAACCCACCAACCACTCCTCAGAAACCCTAGACAGGGTTGCTGTGAGTCAGGACCGACTCAACAGAACTTACTAACAACAAAAACATTAGAAAGATTTCCCATTACTGCCCAGTCAGAAGAAAAAATGGTCAAGATACAAGAGTCCATTTATATTCCCAATGGAAACATTCTGAGTATCCCAGAGAATGGCAAAATCTTGGCATGCTGCATGTAAGATAGACACACCACCAATGAAGAGCCATTCACAGACTAGAGATAGTTACAAATCCATTTGTCTGCTATGGTTTTTAGTTTTCACTTTATGGGTAGAGTTGGATTGGTGATATTCACTGTGAATATGAGGGGGCTTCCAGAAGTTTATGGGAAAATGTAAGTAAAATATCTTGGAATTTTCCATAAACTTTCTGAAGTCGTTCCCCCCCTCCTCCCACAAAACTGGCCATCCCCCATACTTCAAATTACAATCTGGTTGGGTTTCCCAGTCTGATCAAAAAGGCACGCTTCTTTCTCTTATACTAAATCAAAGGAGTAAAGTCTTGAATTTTTTCAAACTCTACTAGAGAATTCTTCTCCAACCTTCCCCTCAAATACTAGCACAAGCTTAGAATGAATTTCATATAAACATACCATCTAAGATCTATAGACTGACTGGCTTCTTGCTTGGCAAAAGCAAAAAGCCAGTCAGTCTATACCCATCCTAAACTTCATAGTATCCATCCTCTTACTTACGTGAGCTCAGAGTTCCTGGCCTGTATAGGTGGCTTGTACCTGGCAATGCTGACTCCAGGCTCATGCTTGCCCTGACCAAGATCCTTGAAATTGCTCAGATATTAAGCATAAGAATCCATTCTGTACCTCAGGAACAGAAGATCCACATTGAACTCCTTTCATTGGCTTAACTTTCATGAGAGGGTTCCAAACAAAAGAAAATTCTGAAATAGTTATGTTCTATGTGCCCAGTGGATGAGGAAAGGGTTCAATCTTGTTTCCATCAAGTCCTCACTCATGGTGATCTCATTTCAGACAACAGAACGAAATGTTGCCTAGTCTTGCACTATCTTGGTACGTTCCTTGGTATGAGTCCATTGTGACCACCACTGTCTGAGTGTCTTCAACCTATGGGGCTCATCTTCCAGCACTGTATCAGATCACATTCTGCTGTGATCTCTAGGTTTTCATTGGTTAACTTTCAGAAATACATCTCCAGATGTTTATTCCTAGCCTATGTTAGTCTGAAAGCTCTGCTGAAACCCATCAACCATGGGTGAGATTGCTGGTATGTATAACACTGGAGGTACAGCTTCCAGCATCAAAGCAACGTGGAAGCCACCATGGTAGGACAATCTTGACAGACAGGTGATAAGGCTGAATCTTAATGCTTATTTATTTGTATTCCTTTTGAGTATTTATTAGTTTTTATGGGTTTTGATCGATATGACTGGATTCTTCCAAATGTTACTTTGCTTTGACCAAAGTTGTCATATTATTGCCACCCAAGCACTACAGTTTTCCTTACTTATGTAGACAACAAAATAAACATTATGTTTTTCTTTGTTTCAAACATAAGCACACAAACACACTTATAAGTCCCCATATCCCCAGTGGAGTAAGGGATTCACATCTATGGGAAGGGGCCAGGGGGGATGGATGCAGCTTTCAGGATAGTTTTTGGTGTTTTTTGTGGGGCAGGGAAGGTTCTGACTCACCTGGTTTTGTAACCTTTTCAAATCGCCCCCATGAATGATTAACTCTGAAAAGACTGGATCATCTCCCATGATTGTGTACCTGCTTTCAAGCTGCAGGTGTGTATGCTACACAACCGCTCTGCTCATGGGCCTACAGGAGCGCTACAGTTCGGCACGCTGTTGTGGTGTGCCACCAAGTCGGTTCCAACTCATTGCGACTGTGTATAGGGTTTCCGAGAGCAGCTAGGGGGTTTGAACTGTCGACCTTGTGGTTATCTGTCTACTGCTTATCCTATGGCATCACACCAGAGCCCACAACTCTGCATAGCACATTATAAATACCCCTTGCTAAAGTTCCTCAGGGGAATGGGGAATGACTGCTTGCTTCACTTTTCTTCTCCTGGAAACAAAGAATTGCTAATCTTCCTTGGGTGGTAGCCACTTGGACCTTTCTTTGAATGCCTGTTGTTCATTCTGAGCATTCCACCATTCATTCAAGGGTGGAATCAACAGGCCCTTTGAAATACAGATATCACTGAAGCAACAATGGGGCAGAAACTCCCAGTTCATTTTAGCCCCTTCATTCTGAAGACTCCAACTAGAAAATTAGCCCACACTTGAGCAGGTGTGTTTTTTGCTTCCACAGGGATATGGATGAACATGTAGACATTGAACTTCCTGAGGTGAGTCTTCTGGAGTGCTGTTTGTTAGGGATGAGATTTAGTGGAGAGTCGTGGAAGTTTTCCTTCTAACTGCTGTTGTTGTTGTTGTTAAGTGCCATTGAGTCAGTTTCAACTCATAGCGACATTGTATAGAGTTTCCAAGGATCTGCTGGTGAGCTTAAACCATTGACTTTATAGTTCAAGCTGACCTTGCCGTCCAGTGCATAACCTGCAGCTCCACACCAGGACTGCAACAGTGTCATTAAAACATTTGGAGACTGGCTATTTGCTATCAGGTAAATCTGTGATTCCAACATTCTGGAGAACACGATTCCTGTGTTTAAGTCTCATATTCCATCATATCTCGGTGAACAAGGTGGTGTTTGGGATAAAGTTGATTGGTTCAATCTTCCTCTCGGCCATCAACTCACTCCATCCCTGCTACTTCAGAAGGGAATGGAATACCTTCAAAATGTATTTTATTTAACAAAAATAATAGAAGGAAAATGAGAGAGGCAGGTAAATTCTTTTACTGTGGATGCAGAGCAAAGCCTTACCACTCTCCTACACTGTGCGTGTGTGTCTGTGTATCCGTGTGTGAGGCTTTATACTGGTCAAAAGGGCTGTAAGACTTTCAAGAGGTTCTGGGGTGTGGCAGAGAAAGCCTTACTGCTTCCAAATCCGCAGTCGTGTACTTAGCTTGCTGCTCCTTGCTTTCTTTCATCTCTGGTTTGTAGTTTATTCATGGACCAAATCAAATAAGTATTTCCTGAGCTCTTTCAACACGCTAGGCATGGACTGTTGCCCTCAAAGACTGTGTATTAGGACTGATGGTGAAACAAAGGTGGTAAGTGTCAAGATAAAGTACAGGGAGCTAGGATGACCCTCTGGCCAGGACCCTAATTTCCTGTCGGGGTCAGAGAATACTTCCTTTAGTCTTCTCATCTGTATGGCGAAGACCTAGTGAGTTTGACAAAGTCCTCCCAGATTCCCCCAGGCTGAAGAGCCCTCACAAGCTGTTGAAAGCATGGAGTCAGCTTTGCCACCATAATGCTATAGGCAGAGGACTCCTCATAAACAGGGTGACATATGACTTGAGGTAAGGGAAGGGTCCCGGCTTCTCACAAGAGAACTGCACCTTTACCCATCCGGGTCTTACAATTTCTTGGGAAATTTCTTTTTCTGTGCAAGTTCCTGTGGTTCTGTTTTAGCCTCCGAAGCCAACATCACCTAGCCAGGAGACCAAGGAGGAGCACCAGTTACGCACCCTGTTTGAGAACATCGCAGGTGAGGTATGTGCACACTGCCCAGAGCCCTTCCAGCCCACCCATCTTCATCTCTAAGGGACTTGTTTTCCCAGCAATGAAAGCACCCAAATGCTATCAGTGCCACCTTCCCAAAACAGTGTGTCTGATTACCAAGTAAGAGTTGTCCTTGTCATTAGAGAGGCCTGAAAAACAGCCACATCCAATCTGCCTCTGCTGATAAGGCCTTTGTTATTGCTAGATGCCACTGAGTTGGTTCCTATGTACAACAGAATAAAACATTGCCCAGCTCTGCACCTTCCTTATAATTGTAATTACACTTGAGCCCATTGCTCCTGCTACTGTGCCAATCCATTTTGTTGGGGCGGGCAGGGTCGATCTTCCTCTTTTTTGCTGACTCTCCACTTTACCAAGCGTGATGTCCTTCTCCGGGGACTGGTCCCTCCTAATATTATGTATGAAATATGAGAGACAAAGCCTCATCATCCTGATGTTTAAGGACTTCATCCAACATAGATTTGTCTGTCCTTCTGGCAGTCCACAGTCTTTTCAATATTCTCCTCCAACACTCAGTGCATCATTTCTTCTATAGTCTTCCCTATTCACTATCTAACTTTCACATGCAGATGAGGCCATTGAAAAATACCACGGCTTGGGTCAAATACACCTTAGTGCTCAAACTGATGTCTTTGCTCTTGAACACTTTAAAAAGGTCTTTCTTTTTCAGCAGATTCACCTAATGTAATATGTCACTTGATTTCTTAACCGCTACTTCCATGATTGTTGATGGTGGATCTGAGCAAAATGTAGTCTTTGACAATTTCAATCTTTTCTCCACACATCTTTATCTGGATTTTTTTTATTGGTCCAGTTATGAAGACTTTTGTTTTCTTTACATTGAGGTACAATCCATACTGCAGGCTGTGATCTTTGATCTTTACCATTAAGTATTTTAAGTCCTCTTCCCTTCCATCTAGCAAGATTGTATCATCTGCATGTTGCTGGTTGTTAACAAGTCTTCTTTCAATCGTGATGCCATATTCTTCTTCACATAATCCAGTTTCTTAGACTGTTTGCTTATCGTACAGACTAAATCAGTATGGTGACAGAATAAACTCCTGGGACACACCTTTCCTGATCTTAAACCATTCACTGTCTCCTTGTTCTGTTTGAATGACTGTCCTTGGTCAATGTACAGGTGCCTCATGCGCACAATGAAATGTTCTGGGATATCCATTCTTCACAATGCTGTCTATAGCTTGTCTTGATTCACACAGTCGCAAGCTTTTGCATAGTCAAAATAAAATGCAAGTAAACATCTTTCTGGTATTCTCTGCTTTCAGCCAAGATCCAGCTGACATCAGCAATGATATCCCCAGTACCATCTCCTCTTCCATATCTGGCTTGAATTTCTGGCATTCTGGCAGTTCCCTGTTGATGTACTTTTGCAGCCATTTAAAAAATTATCTTCAGCAAAATTTTACTTGAATGTAATATTAATGCTACTGTTTTTTGATGATTTCCATTGAATCACCTCTCTTTGGAATGGGCCCAAATATGGAACTCTTCCATTCAGTTGGCCAAGTAACTGTCTTTCAAATTTCTTGGCATAGATGAGTGAGTGCCCTCCAGGGCTTCCTCATTTTGTTGAAAATTTTCAATTTGTAGTTCATCAATTCCCAGAGCCTTGTATGAGACACAGTTTTTATTTGGTAAGCAAAGGGAACTGGCCTCACATTATAGAGAGAAATGCAGGGGAAGGAAGGAAAAATTTACAATGAGTTGTCAAATAACACTTTTTCTTAACTGACCGTTCAGTTGGTTCTACTCATAATGATCCTATATAGGACTTTCCTTTTGTTGTTGTTAACAGTCAGTTCTGACCCTGTATAGAGTTTCTGAGGAGCAGCTGGTGAGCTTGAACCACAAACCTGTGGTTCAAAACGACCTTGCAGTCTAGTGCATTATCCCGCAGAGCCACACCAGGACTCCAGGGTTTTCGTAGTCACATACTAATTCTTGATTTCTTTTTTTTTTTTTTGCAAAATCAGTAACATCTATTAACTCCCCATTCCCCATGCCCGATAAGCAAAGCAGCAGGATGTCTCTGGGGTTTAACCAGTTCTCTTAAGGGGTTAAACAGTTCTTAAAGTCTTCTCTGCTGTGGAGACAGCTGGCTGGCTCCTTGGTGCTCTTGCCGGGGGGCCTCAATGGAGATGCAGATGACATCCTTCTTTCAGGTGGGTCTTTGGTGAATGCTGGCTCCCTCAGGCAAGCTCGCTCCAAAGATGGAGAAGTGGCTGTCCTCTCGCTATAGGGTC
>NW_006408783.1:219595-223840 GCF_000296735.1 Chrysochloris asiatica
TCTTGATACCACTTGACTAAAGCAATATTTCTAAAGCTCACTATGTAGACATTTTGATATAGGCAGATCAAGTCAACTGTCACTGAAGTACTTGAAACAAAAAATGAATTTATTTGGCTAAGGAGAAAAGAAGGTTAAATTAATTCCAATCCAAAGACTTTTACATGTAAAATCAGACCTACCTGGTTTGGGGAAGCTTAGACAAATTCACCTGAGGATTCAAGGAGCAGTTAAGATGATGAGTTTAACGAACACTAAACAAGTCTTCAGATTAGGAATTCTGATGCTTATTTTCTTCTTTATTCAAACTGTTTAACACTTTGACAAGGAAAATGGATGGTTGGCTTTCTTTAGAAAGGTAGAAATGGAAATCTTAATTTAAAATGGAGTTTGATTGCTGTCTGAAGTTACCTTATTCAGGTATGCTAGAAGCTTGATTTTTCTACTTTTACTATATCAGGTAAGCATAAGTAAACCTTTGCTCACCTTGCTTACTGGGTAATCCACCCGTCTTGGATACTTAAACAAATTCTCCCATACTTTCTCTCATGTAAAAAGCATCTGGGTGCAGCAGGGGTGGGGGTTTCCTGACAATTCAACAAGTGACTCTTGTTTGAGGGGTTTGGGGAGCTAACCGAAGTGAGTCCAACATTCACCTCCGTGATCCTAAGGACTAGCCCATCTGCTAAACACAATGAAACTCAGACTGGGCAGAAATGCTAACCAACAGGTACTGAGGGCCGTGGAAAGCCATTGTCTCCACTTCTACAGGACATGGAGGTGAACGCAGAGGAACTTGAATATGTTTTAAACGCTGTGCTGAAAAGAAGTAAGTACCTGCCCCATCCTTGGCCCTGTGTAACACATCTGTTGCCTATACCCTCCTCAGCTCCACCAGGTCTCCTCCCACCCCTCAAAGCTCAGATCTTCTTTCCAGGGCTGGCTTTCAGGTAGACTTTAGACATAGCTTTCATTGTTTATTTTCTGGTTACAAAAA
The DNA here is from genome assembly GCF_000296735.1 of Chrysochloris asiatica. Taxonomy (NCBI): domain Eukaryota; kingdom Metazoa; phylum Chordata; class Mammalia; order Afrosoricida; family Chrysochloridae; genus Chrysochloris; species Chrysochloris asiatica. The sequence goes on from NW_006408783.1 coordinate 220,593, forward strand.
TGATACAGGTTCACTGTAGGAAGTAAATGAGATATGCAGAAAAGGCTAAGGCCACCCATAAAAATATAAAGGCCACCAATAATCTTACCACCCATAAACAATATTACATATATGTGTGATTGTGTGTTTCTACACACACGTGTGTGGTACTAAATTATAGATAGCAATTTTCTTTGCCTTTATTTTTTTAGATAACAGCTTTAAGATATAAATCACATACCATACTATTCACCATTTAAAATGTACAATTCAGTAGCTTTTACTCTCTTCACAGAGTTGTATAACTATCACCATAATCAATTATAGGACATTTCATCACTACCAACCCCCAAAAAACATATTCAATGGCAGTCATCCCAACCCAGAACTACCAAACCCACAATTGCTGAGTCTCATAGTGACTCCATAGGACAAGGTAGAACTGACCCGGGTCTACTTTCTGTCTCTATTTCATTAATTTCATTAAAAGTGGAATCAGACAATGTATATGATTATGACCGACTTCTTTTCCCCAGCATAATGTTTTCAAGGTTCATTTTCATTTAATATGTATTAGATCTCTTTTTATTGCTGAATAATACGCTTTTGTATAAATATGTTGTTGTTGTTGTTAAGTGCCATTAAGTCTGTTCTGACCCATAGGGACTCTGTATAGGGTTTCCAAGGAGGAGCTGGTGAGCTTGAACTGCTGACCTTGCAGGTCAAACGACTTTGCAGTCCGGTGCATTAACCCACAGCGCCACACCAAGACTCCACTCATATAAATATACTACATTTAATTGATCAATTGATGGGCATTTGGGTTGTTTCCATTTGGGGCTGTTATGAATAATGCTGCTCAATTTGTTCAAGTATCTGTGTAGACCTTTGTGTTTTAATATCGTTTGGGTATATACCTAGGAGTGGAACTGCTGGGTCTTTATATATTTCTATGGCTAGTTTTTTAGTAACTACTAGAGTGTTTTCCACAGCAACTGCACTGTTTAGTTGTTATAGTATTCCTCCAGCAACATGTGAGAGTTTCCATTTCTCCAACAGTTTAAAATCTTGTCTTCTAAGCTTAACTTTTTTTTTTTTAAGTTTTTATTGTGAACTGAGTGATAGCTTACATGGGAGAACATCAACTTTACATTCATCCTATTGTATTTCGTTTCGTTGCAATGATTACAATCCCTCCATGCATCACCATTCAACAGCATTTGCTTCCATTCTCTCTGTTTGTTTCTTTTTTAACTTTTATGAGCAGTTCCCTGGGTTGCTAGCTATCTTCCCAAAAATTATGCGGTAAGACATTATGTGGATATTATAATTTATTGGCTCAGTCCTTCCATTGGTCATTTATATAATTTCTAATTTTTACCATTTTAAGTAACCTAATAACAAAAGTCCTCGTTTCAAATTCTTTATGTGCCTATTGTTTGGGATTATTAAAATTAGAATAAATGGATGAAAAAATATTCACAGTTTTAAATGCTTTTTCCACATTTTGTAATTGTTTCCTCCCAGAAGGCTGTGGGGCAGGGCCTGGCCACACTGATTGGCCTTCAGCAGATGAGATGATGGGATGTATTGGTCTCAGAAGTCAAATGGATTCTGCTTTCCTGTGTAATTTCAGGAAAGGACATCAAGTTCAAGAAGCTGAGCCTGATTTCCTGTAAAAACATCATTTCTCTAATGGATGTATCCTTCCAAGTACTTGGGCCAAAGTACATGTCAATGTGCATACGAGAGTGTTTTCCCATGATGCAGATTATCCTAAAATGCCGCATCCTTAACCACTAAGGTAGTCTTCCTAGAGAATTAAAGACATGGAGCACTCTAGGGCTAGAATTAGGAACAGAATTGAGAGAGAAGCGGGCAAGACTTGAGATCTTGTTCCACTTTGGGGCCCTATCCAAAGCAATGAGAAGCTCTGAGTTTTTGAGGCCGTTCCAATACCTCCCCCATTTCACCCCTGCCATTTTTCTTCTTCAGAGACTTGTGGTTTAAGAATTGAAACCACCAGTATCCCAACACCTGTGCCAGTGGTGAGTCGGTGGTAAAATTCTCTCTTTCTGTGCCGGAGATGTGGGTCTGATTCCCAGTCAGTGCACCTTCTGTGCAGCCACCATCTCCTCTGTCACTGGAGGCTTGCTTTGTTGCTAGGATCTGAACAGATTTCAGCAGAGCTTCCAAACTCAGATGAAACCAGGAAGAAAGTCCTGGCAATCTACTTCTGAAAATCAGTCAGTGAAAACCCTAATGGATCGCCGCAGTCCAATCCCATTGTGCATTGGGTCGCTATGAGTTGGGATTGGCAGTTAACAACAAGATGCTGTCCCAGAAAGCTCCTGAAAATCTCAACATCTGTGGTTTCCATGAGTTCCTTTTGGTTGAAACACTGCTCATGTTTTCCTTAACTACGTGGACACAGACTAGTGGCAATGGAAAATTAGAATTTGGTGAATTCAAAGTGTTCTGGAACAAGCTGAAGACGTGGATGGTATGTCACCATGTTCAGTGCCTGGCCATGGGAAGACAGTCACAACCTAGAGCAGTAGTGGATTTTAAAAGGCCTGGATGTTGCAGGCTAGAAATTTTGTATTCATAAAGGGAAGAGAGAAAACATTCTGATACGAAGATAAGTCAAAAAGTACTGTAACAAAATCGTTGTTATGTGCCGTGGAGTCGTTTCCGACTCCTAGCAACCCTGTACAGGGTTTCCGAGGCTGTAAATCTTTACAGGAGCAGAAAACCTCATCTTTCTCCCATGGAACAGCTGGTAGTTTCGAGCTACTGACCTCAAGGTTCACAGCCCGATTCGTAACCACTATGCTACCTGAGGTCCTTAACAAAATCATAGAGCCTTTTATTAAACAAAAAATATCAAACTGTGAAGCTATACACTTCTGAAGGTGCTGTTTTCATTGCTCTAACCCTCTCTTTGTTGTTGTTGTTAGGTGCCATGAGTCGGTACCAACTCATAGCGACCCTATGCACGACAGAACAAAACACTGCCTGGTCTTGGGGCAACCTCACAATTGTTGCCACTCTTGAGCCCATTGATGCCGCCACTTTGCCAATCCATCTCTCTGGGGTTCTTCCTCTTTATCTCTGACCCTGCACCTTACCAAACATGATATATTTCTCCAGTGACTGCTTTAGACCTCTTTGAAGTGTTGAAGAACTGTCAGTTTGAGGACTAATGTGCACCTGACTCAAGCCATGGTATTTTCAATAACTTCATATGCATGCAAAAGTTAAACAGC
>NW_006408783.1:224759-229702 GCF_000296735.1 Chrysochloris asiatica
GAAGAATTGATGCACTTGAGTTATGATGTTGGAGGAGAATATTTTAAAATGCCATGGGCTGCCAAAAGAACAAACAGATCTGTGTTGGAAGAAGTACAGCCAGAGTGCTGAACATGGACCATTTCTTTTGGTACAGTGACTCTGTATATTACTTCCATCTTCTTATGATGCTTTCATGCTTTTGATGCTTTCTTCATCATTCAGAGTGCTCCTTGGAGGCCATGATGGCCAGACTTCGTCTCTCATACTTCAGACATATTGTCAGGAGGGATCAGTCACTGGAGAAGGATATCATGTTTGGTAAGGTGCAGGGTCAGAGAAAAAGAGGAAGACAAAGTGGCAGCATCAATGGGCAAAGTGGCAGCATCAATGGGCAAAGTTTGTGAGGTTGGTCCAGGATCAGGCAGTGTTTTGTTCTGTTGTGCATAGGGTCGCTATGAGTCGGTACCAACTCGATGGCACTTAACAACAACAACCCTTCCTGATGTTGCATGGTAGGATAAACACTTGACTGTTAACCACAAGGTCAACAGTTCAAATCCACCAGCCGCTCCTCAGATATCCTATACAGGATCACTTTCAGCAGCTGAACCGACTTGACGGCTCTTAACAACAGCAATAACCCTTCCCCCAGTGGATTCTGCACGCTTCAGTTTACACCACATCAAAATGTTAATTTAAATATCCTCAAGGAACTCAAATAATTTTCCTTTTAAATGTTCTTTGGGTGTGGGGAACAAAAAGAAGTCTGAAGGGATAAAATCAGGATTGTAGAATGGATGGAGTAAGGTTTCCCAACAAAATTCTCACAGGACAGCCTTTGCTATCCTTGAAATACAAGCAGGTACGTTGTCATAATGGGAAAAAAAATCCTTAGCACAACTTTCCTGACCTTTTCCTCACCAGTGCAGTTTTCCATTTTTTAAAAACGTCTTCATAATAAATCCCCAGGATTGTGTCCTTCAAGAAAACCTATCAAAATGACCCCTTCAGAATCCCAGAAAACAGTCACCATGACCTCCTAAGCAGACCTCTCTGCCTTGAATTCATCTTTGATCCATCTGAAAACTGTTGTGTTATGGGGAGCTAGCATTCCCAGTTGCAAAATTTCCACTTTATTTTTGTTACAAATTTGATAGGAGCCCTTACCTCCAAATCATTTTTCCCCATGGCATAGAAAGTATCGCATTTTTTTGTTTTGGAAGGCACGCTAACAAGACTTGGACTAGTGTATTATTGAGACAACTTATCTGTAGTCATTCACCAATGGCAGAGCCATATTTAAACACATTTTTTTTGGAATAAACCAGTGTATATAGGAAGGAACTCTGGTAGCGTGGTGGTTACAAGTTGGGCTGCTAACCTCAAGATCAGCAGTTCAAAATTACCAGCAGTTCTGCGGGATAAAGACAAGGCTTTCTGCTCCCGTAAAGATTTACAGCCTCAGAAACCCTGTACAGGGTCGCTGTGATTTGGAACCGACTCCACATCACCATCACCACCATATATGAAGTGAATAGAATACGAATAGCAATACGTTTTTACTTTCCCTCCTACTTAAGGAAGTACAACAGAGCTGCCTCCCAAATATAAAAACAGAACCACACCTCTCTGGGTTCCCTGTGGACTTACTCCCCTATGAGCAGTTGCCCACCCATTAGTGGTAGGAAGGCCACATTCCTCCAGGTGTTCCCCATGCCACATTCTGTGTTCTCAGCGCCTCTGCTCTCCTCCCTGCAGAGCCTGTTCCTTCAATTCGATGCAGACAAGTCTGGCACCATGTCCTCCTATGAGCTGCGGATCGTGCTAAAGGCAGCAGGTAAGAAGGTACCTGAAAGGTCTTGGGAAGGCCAGTGTCCAAGCCTGGCTCCAGGTGCTCTTTGCCCATTGCCACCTACCTTTCACAGCCCATGAGGTGGGGAGACCTTCCCAGCACCGCCCGATGAGCTGCAGCTCAAAGACTTTACATTCCTGATGGTCACTCACTATGGAGTGCTGGTGTAATGCTGTAGGATAGGCACTGGACCAGAAGATCGGTCTGAACCACAAGGTTGGCAGTTCAAACCCACCAGCCGCTCCTCAGAAACCCTATGCAGGATCGCTATGAGTGGGAATCAACTCGATGACACTCATCAACAACAACATGGTCACTCGCTGGTAATGGCAGAGGACTTGCTCTCTGCAGGGCCAACAGTTTCAACTACGTGCAACATTGGTAGGAATTCTAAAAATACATCCAAGAGAATGCATTTAGACTGATCCCCAAGGCTGAATGTCACCACCTTCTGACCCAGTCAACTTAGTACAGCTCTCTGGTGGCATGCTGTGGCTGTTCCTCTGCTCTTGGACAGTGATTGTCACAGGTACAAAACGTAAAGCAATCCAGTGCTCTCAAGGTTAACCATGCTTACCTCTGGGTGCCAGCTCACAAAACTGGCTCCTCCTCAGCTATACTGGGGCTGTCCTTAGCCTTGTAAGCAACAGTGCAAATCAGATTCTTTGTAAGCCATGTCAGCTACCACACGTCAGTTTGGGTCTGTGTCTCAGATTGCCTTCACATAGAGTTATGGTTTTGACGATCACAATTCTATTTGCCCCTACCACTCTGTACTGTGCTTCTTTCTACAGCATCTGCTTCACAAACAGGTCCCTAGGGTTTGCAGGGGTTGATGCTGACTGCCTTCCCAGGTAAACCAGACATATGGAAACATTTTCAATTTGATGGTCTGATAAAGGGCCGGAATGTGCAAAATCAGGACCATCTTGGAAAAATATGGCCTCTCCGTGGGTCTTGTAGTCCTGGTGTGGTGCTGTAGGATAAACACTGGACTGCTAACCAAAAAGTCATCAGTTCAAACCCACCAGCCACTCATTGGAAACCCTATACAGGGTTGGAACTGACTCAATGGCACTTAACAACAACAACCCATGTGTCTTAGTCTGGATTTTCTAGAGGAGCAAAACCAGTAAAACGTACATAGAGAGAGAGAAATTTATTTCAATGAAATGACTCTTTCAATGTGGTGCTGGCAAGTCCCAGATTCATGCGTCAGGCAACAGATTGGCAACCTCTACTGGCTTACAAGGTTGTAAGACTTGATGAATCCAAAATCTACAGGTGAGGCATCATAATGGGGCCTCTGATTTCTCACAAGGTTGTGGTTGTGGGAGCTGACAAACTCAAAATCTGCAGGTCATGCGGCAGGCTAAATCTTCAGGTAAATCTATGCCCCCAAAACCAGAGGTCAGGTAATAAGAGAGCAGGATTGAAAGAGACCAAGCTTCACCAGATAGCCATTTACATACCGGAGGCAGGCCACACCCCTAAGGAAACGCCTCCTTTGATAGATTGGCTGCTCACATCAGATCAAAAAACGGAAAGTTATTACATGTCTCCCAAACCACTTAGGATTATAACCTAACCAAGTTGATACATACTGCCAGCCATCACAATGTGAGTGCAAAGAAAAGAAGATTGGTTATAAATGTGGCAAGTGTCTCAGATGCTAAGCATTCATTTTCTTTGGTGCTGGTCCTTCCATTTCTAAGGCAGGAGTGACAGAGCCTCCAGAGAGAAGGGAATGGCTAAGTGTCTCCTCTCCTGACTCTACCTTCCTCAACTCAGGGGAGAGTAGCCAGCAGCCAGCTCCCCTGTGCAAACCCCAGACACCTGTTCTGACTGATTGGAAATGAGGAGACAGGAAAACCCCAGTGGATCTCCAAACAGTACTGTGAACATTCTGGAAAGCAAGCACACAGTCTGAGATGAAAGGGGAGAATCACTGTCAGGATATTGATTAGAAATCCAAGTGTTATCAAGAAGAAACTTTGCCTCACTGGCAGTGAGACCCTGAAGCCCAGAGAAGTGGAGCCTGGCGCTCTCTCAGACCAGAACTGGGTCCCCCACCATAACTGGGTCACTCCTTGTGTGCAGAAACACCCCCACCATTGTAGGGTAAAATTCCAGCAGGGATCACATGGAATCAGAAGGGATGCTGTACAAGAGTGGGATTGGGCTCACACATCTTTTAATATGAAACTTCCCAGTGAAGCTTCCAAAAAAAGTCAGCCAAGTCTCACTGGTGATTTGGGCATCAAAACCAAGACCATGAACTCTTTAAAGTTGGGAGTTGTTTTGGGTCTACCAGGCGGCTAAGCAGCACCCACCCACACAAACAGGTAAAAATACCCTCACACAATGTTCAGCCCAAGGACCGCAGCTCCCCTGAGTGAGGGGAACTCATGCTTCATGGTGAGGGCATCGGCTTTCTTTCACTAGCTCCCCTCTCCCTGCCTGGGAATGCCCCAGGGAGAGCAGCATCTTGGAGCTCAGGTAGTATGGGTCCTGAGTCTTCCACATTCCTCTGCAGGCTTCCAGCTTAGCAGTCACCTCCTGCAGCTGATTATCCTCAGGTACGCTGATGAGGAACTCCAACTGGACTTCGATGACTTCCTCAACTGCATGACCCGACTGGAGAATGCAAGCCGTAAGTGTTCTGGGCACTGTGAGGGTCCTCGGCTCTTTATGAAGAGTCTAGTCTACCTCAGGTACCTTCTGTTGCCTTCTATGAACCAATAAGAATCAACCTGACAAAAACAATGTCAAAGGCAGACCACAAATAGCCACCACTTGATTTATGTGAACTTGGGTGGTTAACTAAGGAATCTGAATTTGTGATTCTTCTCTGCAATGCATTTCTTTTGAAGTAATTCTTTATGTTCACAGTATCTTTGCAGAAGGGTAATAGAGGTGGGGTGAGATTCCTGCCTCATCTCTAAGGAAAGGATCCAATTTCAGGTCATCATAGCTTATGGGACCAGAAGACTCTCTCTGTGTTGTATAAGCTGCCCTAGACATTGACCCAGTCACCCTGTTATCTGATACAAGATTTGTTATACCAAAAACATTTGTTGTTAGGTGCCATTGAGTCAGTGCCGACTCA
>NW_006408783.1:230247-232153 GCF_000296735.1 Chrysochloris asiatica
CGGTGTTTTAAATAACCAGCAGGGTCACCCATGGTGGACAGGTTTCAGATGAGCTTCCAGACAAAGACAGACTAGGAAGAAAGAGTGACAAACTACTTCCAAATCGCTAGTCACTGAAAACTCTATGAATAGTAGAGAAACTGGTAGCGTAGTGGTTACGAATTGGGCTGCTAACCTCAGGGTCAGCAGTTCAAAACAACCAGCTATTCCATGGGAGAAAGATGAGGCTTTCTGGTCCCATAAAGATTTATAGCCTCAGAAACCCTGAATGGGGTCGCTATGAGTCAGAACCGACTCCACAGCACAATAACAACAACCAAAAACATAGAAAGATGATATTTAGGTGGTCATTCGACCTTGGAGCTTATTGTCATATCTCCCTGCCCCTCAGAGAGGCATAGTGAAGTTGAGACAGCACAGCACATCTGGGGCCTACAGCTCATCAGGGCAGCTTCATAGCCCTCATGTTTTGAAGCAGGTCCACACTTGCTTTAACAGTCTATTGTCAGTGTCTTAAAAGTCTTTACAACTGTCCAACAAAGGCCCTACATTTTCACTTCGCACTAAACTTAGCAGTCCTGCCATGCCCTCTCTAAATGTGTTTGATAGGTGATTGCAAAGCACTTCCCAAGCAATTACTTCTTTTGTGAGACCTGAGGCCAAACCAAACCAAATCCCCTGCCATTGAATGACTTCTAACTCAGAGGGAACCAGAATACCAATAATGAGGAACAACTCCCCAATGACAACTTAGACTAATGTACCAGAGCATCCGCCTACATCAAAGTCTCAAGAAATCAACGGAAACAGACACAGATGACAACCTGGGAACCCTGGACATCAAACAGAAGGAAGGAGAATTAGACTGAGCTCTGAGGGGAAGGAGAGACAGAAAGACAACAGTGGGCATGGGACTACACACATCCTCAGAGCTTGGAACAATGTGCCTATCTTGGGACAAAGCAGGTAGTGTTCCTAAGTGAGGAGCCCAAGAGGGCAACAACATGGTATTCACCATGCACAATAGGAGTAACAGATACTGTGTAAGCAAATCTGAGGAGTCCCGGTGTGGCGCTATGGTCTAATACGCTAGACTGCAAAGTCAATTTGAACTGTGAGGTCGGTGGTTCCAGCTCACCCGCAACTCCTTGGAAACCCGCTATAGGTCAGAACTGACTCGATGGCACATAACAACAACAACAACCAAATCTGAAACAAAGTGAGCTGGATACAAGTTGGAGCTAAAAAGGAAAAGTAGAGGAAGACTGTGGAGAAGCACCAGTGGTCCTACTGACCATAGAGAAGGGGAGGTGTGAGGCACTGGAGGAGAGCATCCTCACCAGAGGCAGTGTCTGATCATTTGGCCAGGAGATGAATAGTAAATGAATAGTGAAACTGCACTTAAGAGTAAAACCACAGAACAGCAATTAAAGGCCTCTCATTCCAGGGAATCTCCATGTCCCCAGTCCCCACATGTAAATGGGCCAGACCCCAAAACTTGAGGCAGTCAGACAGGAGCACGTCCCACACCTAGCAAATAGTGGAAGCAACAGCAAGCCTGTTGCCCAGATACTGGTGAGAGCATGCGCAATGCTGGACCACCGGTGGTAGCATATCTGCAGCCTGGCCACCAGCAGGAGCACACCCACTGCTCAACAGGGGGAGTGTGGGAACGTGTTTGCAGCCCAGTGACTGGCAAGAGGGTGCCCACTACCTGGTGACAAGGCAAGTGGTCAGGTCCCCTCAGGGCAAACCCCCTTCCAAGACTAAGACTCAATGGGAATACATGCTCTGATTGGTGACCACGTTAGTCACCAGTAAGGAGAAATGAGGGAAAAACAGCAATGGAGCTGCGAGCTCATTAGACTCCTGTGAACCCGGGTGGAGACCTGGTTGACCAGCAGTG
>NW_006408783.1:232628-235113 GCF_000296735.1 Chrysochloris asiatica
CTGTCTGGGCAGGGCTGATGAAAGGAGATGTGGATAGGTCTCTTGTGATGCAATAGTGAATAATTGTTATCAGGACTGACTGTGAGAGTTGGAAATGTAAAGGTAGACATTTTGTAGCAAAAGGAGGGGAGTGATTGACTTTGCAGTCTAGGAGTGGAGGACCCTGGGACCATCAAGGGAGAAGAGCGGAGAGTGAGACCCTACCCAGAGAAGCAGTGACGCCAGAGATGGAGGCAGAGGCAATGATGTGGAGACATGAAGCAGCTGGAGACTTTAGACCCAGAGAGGGTGAGGGGCTGTGTACTGACGACCAGGGGTCAGGCTTGCAGGGTATACCCTTTGGTTGGTTGATGATGCATGGAGGGGATTGTAACCATGGCAATGAAACGAATGTAAAAGCTAATGTTCTCCCATTTAAATGATCACATAATTCACAATGAAACATTTTTAAAAAACTAAAAACCCTATATGAAAAGAGAAATAGTTACACAATAATAGTAGAAAATTTTAACACTTCCATTGATGAACTAGGAAGAAACTCAACAAAAATACAGATGATCTAAATAACACAATCAACTGACTTGTCCTCACAGATATATACAGAACACTCCACCCAACAGCAACACAGTACACAGTCTTCTCCAACACACATGGATCATACTCCAGAAGAGATCACATATTTCAGGCCACAAAGCAATCCTTACTCAGTTAAAAATAAATAAATAAATAAATAAATAAATAACAAAAGAAGCTTTTTTGATCACCATAATATAAACCTAGAAATCAGTTATAGCAAGAAAATGAAAAAAAAGCAAAACATGAACACTGAATAATACCTTGCTTTACAAATTACAAATGAAAATATGGTTTAACTCCTAGAATCAAATGAGATTGAAAACACAACATACCAAAACCTTTGGGACACAGCAAAAGCTGTGCTCAGAGGAGAATTTACAGCAATAAATTCACACATCAAAAAAGAAGAAAAGGTCCATATCAATAGCTTAATTCTATCACTCAAAAAATTAGGAAAGGGGCAGCAAAAAAAAAAAAAAAGCCCAGAGTCACCAAAAGAAAGAAAATAATAAACATCAGAGCAAAGATAATAAAACAGAAAAACAATAGAATCAGCAAGGCTAGAAGTTGGTTTTTTGAGAAGATCAGTATAACAAAGGAAAAGAATGAGAAGATGTAAATAATCAAAATGAGATGGGTGATGTTACAACAGAATCAAATGAAATCAAAATGGATTCTAACAGAACATTATAAAGAATTGTACTCCAATAGATTTGAAAACCTAGACGAAATGGATAAATTTCCAGAAACATACTACCTACCTAAAGTAACACAAACAGAACATTTAAACAGATGCATAACAAAAGAAGAAATTAAAGAGGTCATAAAAAATCTCCCATCAGAAAAAAGCCCCAACAAAGATGGCTTCACTGGAGAATGCTACCCAGCATTCAGAGTTGTTATCAATTCAATGCAAACTATTCCAGAATAATTCTGACACCAAAGCCAGGCAAAGACACCACTAAGAAACAAAATGTAGACCAATATCCTTTCTGAAAACACAAAAGTTTTCAACAAAATCCTAGCATTAATTTTTGCAACCCCTCCTGCATTACTTTCCTGGGAAAATACAGTAAAACTCATCTGCCTTGAAACTTCTGGTGTTACCTTTTGGCAGTTGCTTTGTTTGACTAGGATCCAAACTAGTCCCAGTCAATGCATTTCCTTGTTAGGTTTTTAAATTTTCTTTTATTCTCCAGTGAGCATCACTCCCCTTTTTATTGCTTGTTTGTTGTTGTTATTTGACTCTCTAGGGTTGAGAACTACTGTTCAGCTCAGCTGCCTTTTGTCATAAATGAGAAACCTGAGGCCCAGAGGAAGAAGTACCCTTCTTCAGTTGCACAGTGTGTGTGGTGCCCCAGTCCAGCTTAAGGCCTATACTTTACTCCAATTCTTTCTACCACTTCAGAGTCTCCTAGCATGAGGCACCTTCTGCAACATGAACATATTCATTAAGGTCTCATAAAGATTGAGTGGCTTTCAGGATTCATGCAAAACTTGAAGTCTGAGTTATTTTCTTTCTAGCAGAAGGCCCAAAGTTTTCACTGGCTTCTCCTAGAGATCTGTGTTACAGATTCAAATGTACTGTAAATCCTAGTCTTTATGGCTGCGGTTATAATCCCCTTTTGGGTGTGGGTTTCCTGTGTTAAGTGAGTGAGACAGGATTAGTGCAGGGTGTTGCTTGAGTCAATCGCTTTTGAAATATAAAAGAGATTAAACAAATACGTGAGAGAAGCAGAGATGGGGGCAAATTAATGCCAAGTCACATAGGGATCTCCAAGGAACCAGAGACAAGGACATTCCCCAGAGCTACAGACACAGAAAACCTTGCCCTTTTAGCCTCCTACAGTGTGAGAAAATAAATTTCTGTTTGTTAAAATCATCCACTTGTGATATTTCTGTTATAACA
>NW_006408783.1:235461-248338 GCF_000296735.1 Chrysochloris asiatica
GATTTACACCCTCGGAAACCCTGTACAGGGTCGCTATGGGTCGGAACCGACTCGACGGCACTTAACAACAACAACAACAACAATATGTATGAAGTATGGGAGACGAAGTCTGGCCTTCCTGACTTTGAAGGAGCATTCTGGTTGCACTTCTTCCAAACACAGGTTTGTTTTGGAATGTCCGTGGTACTTTCAGTGTTCTCCTCCAACACCATAACAAATGCATCAATTCTTCTACGGTTTTCCTTATTCATTGTCCAACTTTCACATGCATATGAAGTTACTGAAAATACCATGTTTTGGGTCAGGCGCAACTTAATCCTCAAACTGACATTTTTGTTTTTCAACACTTTAAAGAGGCCTTGTGCAGTAGATTTGCTTAATGTAATACATCATTTGATTTCTCTATGACAGTCTCTAACCTTCCAAATGAAAGAACCACCATTCCAGTCAAAGAATAGACGTCAACCAGTGGGGTTTCAGAGACAGACAAATGGGGCCTGGGAGCTGACTGACTGGTTCACCTATTATAGATGGCAACAACACACTTGCAGCAGTCACAAAAGATCAAGGGACTTCCACCAGAAGAGAGTTCTGCCTGCCACTCCTGAGGGTGCTAGTTCGCCACCAGATGGAGCAACTCCCTCACAGGTTTCACAATCATTGGGGATCACTAAACAGATGAAGGAGTTTTCCCAGCAGTAATGCCTTTCTCACATCTCTCCTACCAGGAGTGTTCCAGGCTCTCAGTACAGAGAACAAGGACTTTATTCATCTCAACATAAACGAGGTATGTCCAAGTCAACCTTCTTTTCAAGTGTCTACATAGGGCAGGCATAGAGTAGACACTTCATGATTTTTGCCAAATGCATGGATTTTATGGAAGACTCATTTCTAGCTGTAGGGTTTATAGACAATTATGATGATAGCTAATGCTTCCAAGGTGCTATACATTTAGTAATCATTGCCAGACTCCTAGGAGTCTTTATTGTCCCCATTTTACAGAGGAGGAACCTGAGGCATGATGGTGGTGGTGTACCGTGGAGTTGATTCTGACTCACAGTATCCCTGTATAGGGTTTCTGAGGCTGCAAATCTTTATGGGAGCAGAAAGCCTCATCTTTCTCCCATGGAACAGCTGGTAGTTTCGAAATGCTGACCTTGAGGTTAGCAGCCTGACTCATAAACACTATGCTCATTGTTATTGTTAAGTACCATCAAGTTGATTCCGACCCATAGCAACCCTGTATAGGGTTTCTGAGGAGCAGCTGTTGAGCTTGAGCCTCTGACCTTGCAGTTCAAATGGCTTTGCTGTCTGGTGCATTAACCCACAGCACCACACCAGGACTCCAGAGCTCATTGTTGTTGTTGTTGTTAGGTGCCATTGAGTCGACTCATAGCAACCCTATGTACAACAGAATGAAACACTGCCCAGTCCTGGGCCAACCTCACAGTTGTTGCCAGGCTTGAGCTCATTGATGATGCCACTTTGCCAATCCATCTCGCTGTGGGTCTCCCTCTTTTTCTCTGACCCTCCACCTTACCAAACATGATCTCCTTCTCCAGAGACTGCTCACTCCTGACAAATGTCCAAAGTATGAGAGATGAAGTTTGGCCATCATGGCCTCCAAGGAGCACTCTGGCTGCACTTCTTCAAACACAGATCTGTTGGTTCTTTTGGCAGCCTGTGGCACTTTCAATATTCTCCTCCAACACCATAATCCAAAAGCATCAATTCTTCTAGGGTCTTCCTTATTCACTGTCAAGCTTTCGCATGCATATGAGGTTATTGAAAATACCATAGCTTGGGTCAGGCGCACCTTCGTCCTCAAGCTGGTATCTTTGCTCTTCAACACTTTAAAAAGGTCTTGTACAGCAGATTTGCAATACATCATTTGATTTCCTGATTGCTGCTTCCATGAGTGTTGATGGTTGATCCAAGAAGAATGAAGTCCTTGACAACTTCTGTCTTTTCTCTGTTGATAAGAATGTTTATTGGTCCAGTGGTGAGGATTTTTGTTTTCTTTACATTGAGATGCAATCCATACCAAAGGCTCTCTTTGATCTTCATCAGTAAATATTTTAGTCTTCTTCACTTTCAGCAAGCAAGGTTGTATCATCTGCATATCACAGGTTGTTGTGAGTCTTCCTCCAATCCTGATGTCACATTTTTATTCATATAACCCAGCTTCTCGGATAATTTGCTCAACATACGGGTTGAATAAGTATGGTAAAAGAATACAGCCTTGTTGCACACCTTTCCTAATTTTAAAACATTCAGTGTTCCCATGTTCTGTTCAGACAACTGCCTCTTGGTCCAGGTACAGATTCCTCATGAGCACAATTAAGTGTTCTGGAATACTCATACTTCGCAATGTTGTCCAGAGCTTGTCATGCACACAATTGAAAGCCTTTGTGTAGTCAATAAAGCACAGGTAAATATCTTTCTGATATTCTCTGCTTTCAGCCAAGATCCATCAAACATCAGCAATGATAGCCCTCGTTCCACATCCTCTTCTGAATCCAGCTTAAACCTCTGGAAGTTCTCTGTCAATGTATGCTTGCAAACTTTGCTGTGTTACCTTTAGTAAAACTTTACTCTCATGGGCTATGAAAGATATTATCCGATGATTTCCACATTCCCTTAGGTCACCTCTCTTTGGAATGGCCACAGATACGGATCTCTTCCAATCAGTTGGCCAGATAGTTGTCTTCCAAATTTCTTGGCATAGATGAGTGAGTGCCTCCAGTGCTGCCTCACTTTTCTTGAAAGATTTCCATTTTTATTCCATCAATTCCTGGAGCATTGTTCTTTGCCAATTCCTTCAATGCACCTTGGATGGCTTCCTTCGATATCATTGGCTCTTGATCATATGCTACCTCTTGAAATGGTTGAACATCAACAATTTCCTTTTGGTCTAGTGACTCTGTGTATTCCTTCCATCTTCTCTTGATGCTTTCTGCATCATTCAGTAATTTGCCCAGAGAATCCTTCAATAACAAAAGTCGAGGCTTGAATATTTACTTCAGCATCCCCCAGCTTGAGAAATACCAAGTGTGTTCTTCCTTTTTGGTTTTCTAACTCCAGATCTTTGCACATTTTGTTGTAAAAAGGTTCTTATCCTGTCCCTTTATAGTTAACACTCTTGCACAGTAGGCAAAACGTTTAAATCCTCTCTACTATTCCCTTCACTTGAGTCCTGGTGTGGCACTGTGGGTTAATGCGCTGGACTGCAAAGCCGTTTGAACTGCAAGGTCAGCGGTTCAGGCTCACAGCCACTTCTCGGAAACCCTATGCAGTCACTATGGGTCAGAACCGACCCGATGGCACTTAACAACAACAATCCCTTCACCAGTAGTCCTGGTGCTATAGGATAATGTGCTGGACTGCAGGGTCAGTTTAAGCTGCAAGGTCGGCAGTTCAAACCCACTAGCCACTCCTCAGAAACCCTATACAGGGCCGCTATGAGTCGGAACTGATTCAAAGGCATTTGATAACAACAACAACATCCTTTCCCCTTAAACTGTGAGTTAGCCTCAACTTTGCCTACATGTTAGAGTCAGCTGGGAAGATTTGTAAATATCAATTAAGTCAGAATCTCTTTGGGTGGGGACCAGTATGATTCATGTTTTAAATTCTCTGGTGATTCTCACAGGCAACCAGGTCTGAAAGCCACTGTTTTAGCTCCCATCCTCCTCTCAACCTAGCAAACAACCCCACCCTGTCTACTGCCTAAATTGGTCTCTTCTGAAGTTACTATGGTAAATGGGTCTTTGTGTATTTCCCACCTGAAGTATTCCCCTAGCCTTGGCATATGACATACCTGAAGAAGCGGGGTAGAATCCCTGAGTGGTACAGTTAACGCCTTCTGCTATGAACTGAGAGGCTGACAGCTTAAATTCAATTAAAGGCACCTCAGTAAAAAGGTTTGACAATCTACTTGTGAAAAAGTAGTCACTGAAAACCCTACGGACTATCAGCTCGACTCTTGATACACATGGGGCTCTGTGTGTTGGAATTAACTTGATGGCAACTGGGTGGATTTGTTTGTTGGTTTGTAAGGAGGGAGGTCATAGAAGAGACCAAAAACGCATCCCATTCAATCACTCAATCTTGTTCTTTCCCCGAGTGTCCGGAGAGTGATAGGAAGGCTAATGGGGAGGAGAGGAGGCAGAGGTTGGAATGACTCTTGTCATCGTACCTAGAGCTTTGAGGCTTTAATATCCATAAGCACAGAGATGTCTTTCCAAGACTAGCTTTATTACACATTTTGCCACGATTCCCATGTAAAGATAGCCCAAGACTGAACCTACTGCCTTTTCCTGCAGCCCCTCCACTGTCCTTAAGGTGAGGGGCCCCTCATAAAAGAGGAAAGGAGCTTTATACTGCCCTGCCCAAGGTTCCACATAGAGGCCATACTGCTTCAACAAAAAGAAGTCACATTTTAACATCTGTGCTTGACTTGACATACTCAGAAAGGATACAGGAATTTAATTGATCTATTTATCAGGATCCTGGTATGGTGCTGTAGATTAATGCACCAGATTGCAAAGTCATTTGAACTGCAAGGTTGGTGGTTCAGGTGGACCAGCTGCTCCTCGGAAACTCTACACAGGGTCACTATGGGTCGGAACCGACTCGACGGCACTTAATAACAACAACAACATCTACCAGAAAAGTACAGTGGCTCTGTACAATAAACACTAAACTGTACCCCACAAGATGTATAGTTCAAGCCCACCAGCTGCTTCCATAAGATTTACAGCCTCAGAAACTCTATACAGGGTCACTATAGGTCAGAACTGACTCAACTACACTAATCAACAACAAACATCTATTTATCTACTTAACTATCAATATATTTAAAGATTCTTGTTCAGGCAGATGTCCAGCTTGGCTGCAATGATCAGATTGCAGAATTCCCTCCGGTGACGTGAACAAAATGGAGTCCTTCGCGAGGCTGGCAGGGAAGTGGAGAGGAAACCCCCCTCCCTGTATCTTATATCATCCTCTCTTTTTATTTTCAGTTCATCAACCTAACCATGAACATTTGATGATGCAGCCCAGCCATGAATTTCAGAGCTTCTCCAGGTTTACAGCCATCGTGCCCAGAGACCTTTTCCCTCCCCTTCCTCATACCCCGATCTTGGAAGAATGAAATATCTTCGTTCTTGGTCCTGTGATTTTGTACTATGTCTTTGTAAAATCACTGATCTGCAATAGCTGATGTTACCACAGGCCTTCTATCCACGTGCAGGCAACTCTATTATTGTTTCTCTCTGCCTCTAGTTTCCCACCTCCACCTACTAAACATTATTCAGAGCTCTCCTGCACAGAATCCTGGTTTTAGGATACCTTCAACCTCTGTAGTTAAACATCCTTTACAGAGTAATGTTTTTATGAATGTCGCCAAAGATGAAAGGCCAAAGTGTTTTCTCTTATAACTAAGAATTCTGTTATGCTTACTCACCAGAGAATTCTGGATGCTTACTGACATGGGTGGAGCAACAGGAAAATCCTGACTTCCTCCTTCAGGAGCTGATAACGAATTAATTCTCTACCCAGGCTTTAGGTCAGAAAACCCAAATGCAATATTGTTCTTCTCTGGAAGTCCAAATTCTGGTCAGATTTGATCTCATTTGTCTCTTCTTTGGTGAGGGAGAAGAGACGAGAAGGCTCACTAAGATCCCCCTGACACTGAATAGGGAAAATTCTTGGAATTGAAATAATAGGAAGTATCATGAGAAGATGGAGCTCTGCTAGGGTAGTGGTTACGAATTGGACTACAAACCGCAAGGTCCTGGTATGGTGCTGTGAGTTAATGCGCCAGACTGTAAAGCCTTTTGAACTGCAAGGTTGGCAGTTCAAGCTCACCAGCTGCTCCTCAGAAACCCTATACAGGGTCACTATGGGTCAGAACTGACTCGATGGCACTTCACAACAACAGCAATGAGAAGATATTGCTTCAATGAGCACTGTTATTGTTGTCCTTAAGTGCCGTCTAGTCAGTTCTGAAGTAAAGTAAAAGGCTTCCAAGGAGTAGCTGGTGGGTTTGAACTGCCAACCTTGCAATTAGCAGTCCACTGCTTATCCTACAATACCACACCTAGACTCCACTATAAGTGCTCAATCTCAGGTTTAAGAAATGAATATGCTTGTGGCATATGAGGTGGGAGATGGGGAGAGCGGAGAAGCGAGGGGAGTTGGGTTGGGATGAAGATCAAGTTAAAAGTGGCACTAGATCAAAACTCTGTACTCATAGGCAAAGATGCCAGGGAAAAGTGGTCTCATTTAGCATGCAAACCTTCCATGGGCTCTCCCAGCAGTGGGTGCAGAACAAGAGCACTCTCAGGGAGAGTGCACCGGACAATCACACACCATCTGTTCTGCTTGGTCCTGTGACTACTAGATTATTTGTGAGATGTTGTAAGCACCACCCTGCTCATCAGCAAACTTGAAGGCAAGTCCACACAATGGACACACTGATGTCTTTCCACTAACTCTTTCCCAGAGCTTGAAAGGAGTAGAATGATGTTTATGAAATGAGCATCCTCTCTCTTTTTCTACACAGCTGTGTGTTCCTAGAAAACTCAATAACCACTAACCTCTGAGACTTAGTTTCTTCAACTCTAACAGAGTTGATAATTCCTGCCTTGCAGAGAACTTGTAAAGGATAAAGGAAATGGTGTGTAGAAAGCAGCTAACACAGTACCTGAAACACAGGTGGGTGCTCAACACAACTTAGGCCCTCTCCTTTTTCTCATTCCCCCAAGAACCAGTGGTTTCTTAAACTCTGCTAAGCGCTTTCTGTTTGCCTCTGTTCTTCATTGTAAGAAGGTAATTAGCATAGAATCATCAATTTTGAACTCTGAAGGGGACTCTGTAACCTATTTTATGATCATTAAACCAGAACAACAACAAAAAGTGAGTGTGTAAAAGTATGGGACTTCTTTTTCTTTCTGAATTATATGGCTTGATACTGACACTCAGCCGCCAAGAAAGATGCTTCTCATACATCAGTTCAATTGAATACAATTAGAGTGATTACATAACCTGAAGTTTTTTTTTAGTGCAAAAGGGATAATAGTTATTATACCAAAAGACTGACAGTTCTAAAGATAAGCTAGAACTGTCCTTGGGAAATTGGGATTTGTGATTCCCTAATTATATTCATTATTACTTGTGTAATAACATACACAGGTCTTGCCACCTAAAAATATCCATTCTCTGCTATTTAGTGGAAAATACTAGAAATGAGCTATCCAGCTACTGGCAAATGTATTGTTTGGCACCAAAATTACAGATAACACAGAGGTACACTTTAACATCAGTGGATACAAAGAGAAACACTTCAAAGGATCAAAAGAAAAATTACTCACCATTTACAGGAAACAACAAAATTAGCAGCTGACTTCTCATCAGAAAGAGTGGAATGACATTAAAAGCACTGTAGAAAAACTTACAATCAACAGTTCTTGTTGTTGTTGTTGTTAGATGCCATCGAGTCGGTACCGACTCATAGCAACCCTACGTACAACAGAACAAAACACTGTCCGGTCCTGGGTCAACCTCACAATTGTTGCCACGCCCATTTATGCTGCCACTTTGCTAATCCATCTCATTGGGGGGGTCTTCCTCTTTTCCTCTGACCCTCCACCTTACCAAATAGGATATCCATCTCCAGTGACTGTTCCCTCCTGACAATATGTCCAAAGTATGAGAGATGAAGTTTGGCCATCCTGACCTCCAAGGAGCACTCTGGCTGCACTTCTTCCAACATAGATCTGTTGGTTCTTTTGGCAGCCTGTGGCACTTTCAATATTCTCCTCCAACACCATAACTCAAAAGCATCAATTCTTCTATAGTCTTCCTTATTCACTGTCCAACTTTTGCATGCATATGAGGTTATTGAAAATACCATGGCTTGGGTCAAGCAAACCTTAGTCCTCAAGCTGACATGTTTGCTCTTCAACACTTTAAGACGTAAGAAGGTCTTGTGCAGCAGATTTGCTTAGTGCAATACATCATTTGATTTCCTGACTACTGCTTCCATGAGTATGTCAACAATTGATCTGAGCAAAATGAAGTCTTTGACAACTTCAATCTTTTCTCCAATTATATGGATGGTATTTATTGGTCCAGTGGTAAGGATTTTTGTTTTCTTTATACAGAGGTGCAACCCACACCAAAGGTTGTAGTCTTTGATCTTCATCAGTAAGTATTTTAAGTCCTCTTGGCTTTCAGCAAGTAAGGTTAATTCATTTGCATATCACAGGTTGTTAGCAAGCCTTACTCCAAGCCTGATGCCATGTTTTTCTTCATATAATCTTGCTTCTCGGATTATCTGCTCAGCATACAGGTTGAATAAGTAAAGTGAAAGAATATAGCCCTGCACACACCTTTCCTAATTTTACGCCATTTGGTGTTGCCTTGTTCTGTCTGACAACTGCCACTTGGTCCATGTGCAAGTTCCTCATGAGCACAATTAAGTGTTCTGGAATACTCATAACTCATACGTCACAATGTTGTCCACAGCTTGTCATGACCACACAATCAAAAGCCTTTTTGTAGTCAATAAAGCACAAGTAAACATCTTTCAGCCAAGATCCATCTGATGTCAGCAATGATATCCCTCGTCCACAGCCTCTTCTGAATACGGCTTGAACTTCTGGAAGTTCTCTGTCAATGTATGCTTGCAGATGTTTCTATATTACCTTTAGTAAAACTTTACTCCCATGGGATATCAAAGGCATTGTCCAATGATTTCTGCATGCTGTTGGGTCACCTCTCTTTGGAATGGGCACAAATAAGGATCTGTTCCTATCAGTTGGCCAGGTAGTTGTCTTTCAAAATTCTTGGTATAGATGAGTGAGTGCCTCTAGTGCAGCTTCACTTTGTTGAAAGATTTCAATTTGTATTCCATCAATTCCCAGTGCCTTGTTCTTTGCCAATTACTTCAGTGCACCTTGGACTTCTCTTGATCATATACTACCTCTTGAAATGGTTGAACATGGACCATTTCTTTTTGGTACAGTGACTCTGTATATTCCTTCCATCTTCTTTTGATGCTTTTGATGCTTTCTTCATCATTCAGTATTTTGCCCATGGTGGTGTGTCGTGGAGTCAGTCATAGTAACCCTGGATAGGGTTTCTGAGGCTGTACATCTTTACAGGAGCTGAAAGTGTCATCTTTCTCCTGTGGGACAGCTGGTAGTTTCAAACTGCAGACTTTGAGATTAGCAGCCACACTTGTAACTACCATACTACCACAGCTCTTTATTTTGCCCTTAAATACCACAAGTCGAGATTTGAATTTTTTCTTCAGTTTCCCCAGCTTGAGAAATGCTGAGCGTGTTCTTCCCTTTTGGTTTTCTAACTCCAGGTCTTTGCACATTTTGTTATAATATTTGACTTTGTCTTCTCGAGCTGACCTTTGAAATTTTCTATTCAGCTTTTGTATCTCCTCACTTCTTCCATTTGCTTTAGCATCTCTATTCTGGAAGGCAAGT
Source organism: Chrysochloris asiatica (assembly GCF_000296735.1). Taxonomy (NCBI): domain Eukaryota; kingdom Metazoa; phylum Chordata; class Mammalia; order Afrosoricida; family Chrysochloridae; genus Chrysochloris; species Chrysochloris asiatica. Next base: position 244,968 of record NW_006408783.1, read on the forward strand.
TTCAGAGTCTCTTCGGGCATCCATTTTGGTGTTTTCCTTCTCTCTTGTTTTCTCAATGACCTTTTGCTTTCTTCCTGTATGAGGTTCTTGATGTCATCCCACAACTCTTCTTGTCCTCAGTCTTTAGTGTCTAATGCCTCGAATGTGTTCTTTTGATGCTATCTAAATTCAGGTGGGATATCGTCAAGGTCACATTTTGGCTCTTGTGGACTTGTTTTCGTTTTCTTCAGCTTCAGTCTCAATTTGCATATGAGCAATTGATGGTCTGTTCCACAGTCTGCTCCTAGCCTTGTTTTGGCTGATGATGTGGAGCTTTTCCACCATCTTTATCCACAGATTGTAGTTAATTTGATTTCTGTGAATTCCATCTGGAGACACCCACATGTATAGCCATTTCTTATGCTGTTTTAAAAAGGTATTTGCAATGAAGAATTCTTGCAGAATTCTATCATACGGTCTTCAGCATCATATCTATCACCAAGACCATATTTTCCAACTACTGATCCTTCCTCTTTATGTCCAATCTTTGCATTCCACTCGCCGGTAATCATCAATACATCTTGATTGCATGTTTGATCAATTTCAGATTGAAGAAATGGGTAGGATTCATCAATTTCATCATCATTGGCTTCAGAGATTGGTGCATAACTTTGAATAATAGTGGTATTAACTGGTCTTCCTTGTAGGTCTAAGGATATTATCCTATCACAGACAGCATTGTACCTTATGATTGCTCTTATATGTTCTATTTAATGATGAATGTGATGCCATTCCTCTTCAATTTGTCACTCCCTGCACAGTAAACCATGTGATTGTCAGATTCAAAATGGCCAATACCAGTCCATTTCTGCTCACTAATGCCTAAGATATCAATGTTTATGCGCTCCATTTCATTTTTGAAAATTTCCAATTTTCCTAGACTCATACCTTGTACATTCCATGTTGTGATTATTAATGGATTTTTACAGCTGTTTCTCTTCATTTTGTGTGTGTCCCATCAGCAAATGAAGGTCCTGAGGGCTTTCCTCCATTCACGACATCATGGTCAACTGTACTTTGAGGAAGCAGGTCTTCCCCAGTCACATTTTGAGTGCCTTCCAACCTGAGGGGCTCATTTCTGGCACTATATCTGACAATATTCTGGTGCTCTTCATCATGTTTCAATATCCAATAATCTGGTGCTGTCAGTGTTCTGCTGCTATTCATAAGGTTTTCAGTGACTGTGGTGGTGGTGGTGATAATATGCCATAGAGTCGGTTCTGACTTATAGCGACTTATAGGGTTTCCAAAGCTGTAAATCTTTATGGGAGCAGAAAGCCTCATCTTTCTCCTGCAAAGCGCCTGGTAGTTTCAAACTGCTGACCTTGCAGTTAGCAGCCTGACTCATAACCACTACTCTACCAGAGCTCCTTTTTCAGTGACTAAATATTCAGAAGTAGTTCATCTCTCCTTCTTCCTAGTCTGGCTTTGTCTAGAAGCTCATCTGAAACCTGTACACCATGGTTAACCATGCTGGTGTTTAAAATACTGATGGCATAGCTTCCAGAATCACAGCAACACACAAGCCGCCACAGTACGACAAACTGACAGATGAGTGGTAGAACCTTATGAATAGCAGCTGCATATTGTCAGATATATTGCCAGAAGATGAGCCCCTAAGGTACTAAAGAAATGACTGGAGAAGAGTTGCCTTCTCAAAGTAGAGCTGATCATGATGACATGAATAGAATAAAACATTCAAGATCTTCAATTGCTGAGGGGCCATAACTCAAAATGTGGAGAAACAGCTGCAAACATCCATTAGTGATCTGAACATGGAATGTATGAAGTATGAATCTAGAAAAATTGGAAGTTGTTGAAAATCAAATGGAACACATAAAGATCGATATCCTGATTGAAATACCTGTTGTTGTTGTTGTTGTTAAGTACCGTGGAGTCAGCTTTGACTCATAGTGACCCTACACAGTGTTTCCAAGGCTGTAAATCTTTACGGGAGCAGACCGCCTCATCTTTCTCCCGTGGAACCACTGGTAGTTTCGAACTGCCAACCTTGAGGTTAGTAGCCCGATTCGCAACCACTACGCTACCAGAGCTCCTTGATTGAAATACCTAAAAGGGGTTTTAGAACTTCCCCCAGTGAAATACGCTTCTTATGGAGCCTTTGTAGTGTATAGGACCTTAACTGGAATCCTGAGCCCCATCTAGAACCTTCTGAGGTGGGACATTCCCACTTGAAAGCACATGCAGACCAGCCGGGAGTGGCTAGAAGAACGATACTTCTTGAAAGAAAGACCATCAGGAAAAATCCAAAACAAAAATGGCAGTCTGATTGACTACTACAAGAACAAGCAAGTTGTTCACTGGGGAGCCATCAAGTCAAGTAATCTAGTCCCTTCAGGACAAAACTTCCTCCAAGACTGAAACTCAAAGGGAACACATGAGCAAGGCATGTAAGCTTGCTGGAGACCACGTTGGTCTATTGGTGAGTGGAAGGAAGGAAAGGCAGCAATGATGATATGGGTTGAGTTTGACCACATTCCATAGACTCCTGTCGACCAGGAGATGAGAGAGAGAAGACGAAGGGCTGTTTGGTTCAAAGTGTAGTGAGACCTGAGGACACGTAAGCCTATATGGACAAGGACCTAGCCATGGAGAAGTAAAGCCAAGAGTGAAGTATCCAGCTGATATGAAGTGAGGGGAGATGCACAAGAATGCCCAAACTTAACAGATAGTACCCATTTGACCTAGCTTCAAAAACTTGATGATCAGTACTTGAATAGAGGAAGATAAAGACATTTGATAAAGGAAACAAGTATAAACTGCTACAATTTGATGAACTTGACCAATACATATGGTAGTTCAAAATACCAGCCGCAAGGGAAGGAGTCTTCACATCAAGGATCCAACATGTCCTCTCTTTACTCAGGGTTGATGGGGACAGGCAACTTAGATATTGGTTACCTATAATGGGGCAGCTGTAAAGGCATGAAGTGACTGGCTTACAAGTTTTCAAGAGGGAGTTTAGTTTCAGAGTGATGCTTATCTGTGCTTTAGTGACTATGCAAAGGCTCTCGACTATGTGCATCATGACCAACTGTGGATAACATTGCAAAAAATGGGAATTCCAGAACACTTAATTGTGTTCATGAGGAACCTACACAAAGACCAAGAGACAGGTTTTCGAACAGAACAAGGGGATACTGAATGGTTTAAAATCAGCAAAGGTGTGTACCACAGTTGTACTCTTTGATCATACTTACAAAATCTGTATACTGAGAAAAATATCTGAAAAGCTGGATTATATGAAGAACAAAAAAACTCTTTAGAATTCCTGTGAATAAATAAGCAAAAATCTACTATACATTATTTAT
>NW_006408783.1:249210-250998 GCF_000296735.1 Chrysochloris asiatica
GGCAGTTCAAGCTCACCAGCTGCTCCTTGGAAACCCTATTCAGGTTATATAGGCACCCAATTTTGAAAAAATCGACTAATAAAGCCTCACTCCCACTAAAGTGAGTACAGATTGGATTTCTTGAGTGCTCATCAGTAAACACTTGCGACTACTCATCAGTGACCTCATATGGGATAAAGTGGTCCACCCCAGTTCTCCCTCCGGAGGCCCATCAGTAAGGTCCTAGTCAGGGGTTTATACTGAACTACCAGTTACCAGGAGGAACCGAGACAGTATCCGGGGTATCTACAACATTATCACAGCTATATGCTGTGGAGTCAGTTCTGACTCATAGCGACCCTGCATAGGGTATCTGAGGCTGTAAATATTTACAGGCGAAGAAAGCCTCATATTTCTCCCATGGAATGACTGGTAGTTTCGAACTGCTGACCTTGAGGTTAGTAGCCCGACTTGTAAATATTACACAACCAGAGCTCCTTTTACAATTAGTAGTAGAACACTTAACTGTTTGCACCACCAGGGACTCCAACACTTAATTTACTGTCCCCATTTGAACTGCAAGGTCAGTAGTTCAAGCTCACCAGCAGCTCCTTGGAAACCCTATACAGGGTCTCTATGGGTTGGAACCAACTTGATGGCACTTCACAACAACAACAACAACGTAGTATTAGTCTCAAAGAGCTCATGATGTTCTGCTTTTAAACAGAAATCCTCTCTCATCTCTAACAAAATGCCTTTACTTAATCCTGATGCCCACTTCAAGTTCTCTGCAGTCATTCATGTCCTGCCTATAACCATGATTCTGAATTGTGTGGCAATGAAAGCTTGTACCGTTCTTTTCTTTATCACTGGATGTCTTTTACAATTCATCAATAGCTCAAAGAAGACAAACCCAGGTGCCCCCTGCAGACTTTTTACATGTATTTTTATTCCCTAGCTCAAAAGTCCCTCCCAGATTCCTCATTGGCTGAGTACTACAGGGTGAACAATCCTCCTGGACCTCACCTACTTCCTTTGATGGTTGCATTCTTATTTTAAAGTTTCTACTTCTTGAACAGGTTCCCTCTCCACCAACTCTCCGTCCCTAATTCATCCTGTTTACACACACCCCAGCTGCATGGGTTCTTGTGATTGCTACATCAGCCAACAATTTGTGCCTCAGTCAATTAGTAACTTCTTGGATTTTTGTTTCTTTATTCCTGAAAGACAGGATTTAGTTCTCACATAACCACCTCCAGTAACTGTAAAGATGGTGTTGGGAACCCATCAGAGGGGCCTTGGAAGAAAGACCTTGCACTCTACTCCTGAAAAATCAGCCACTGAAAACCCTGTAAAGCACAGTTCTACTCTTACCACCATAGTCTGGTGGCTGACCCTATGTCGAAGTCTGCCCAACAGCCCCTGCCCCCACCTCTCCAAAGGATCATGGATGCTGGAGCGAGAGGGACTGAGAACGAAGTGTTATGTAACAGAGACTGGGAGAACCTAGTCAAATTTATGAAGCTGAGTTTTTATAAGGAAGTCTCCTCAAAGCCAGCTGACTTCTTATGGAATTTGGATGTGCCCTAAAAACAATAAAGAAAATTTAGATTTTGTAAAGAAAACTGGAAAACCCATTTCTGCACATCAAAAAGCCAGGATGTCATGTTTTTGTTGTTGTTGTTGTTAAGTGCTGTTGAGTTGGTTCCAACTCACAGCGACCCTGTATAGGGTTTCCAAGGAGTGGCTGGTGAGTTTGAACCACCAACCTTGCAATTCAAACTGACCTTGCAGCCCAGCACATTAATC
>NW_006408783.1:253508-257997 GCF_000296735.1 Chrysochloris asiatica
CATTGTTGATTTGAACCTAGGATAAGAAGACAAGCTGGAGGCATACCAGAGGGCAATCACGTCCCATGATGTAAGGTGCTGTGACTCAGTGAGACAGAAACTGTATCCCTGGATGAGAGAGTCATAAAACTGAGAAAAGAATGTAACAATGCAGACAGATTGATACCTAGAGAGGTATAAGAGTTCTGACTGTACTGGGGAGAGCCAGGCAATCTCTCAGAGAAGGATTCCCGCTGTCTTCCAGATCTGTCAATAAAACATATGTTGATTCTCATCCTGTCTCTGATATTGACTATTGGCTACAGTGCCTGGCTGTCAGAATTTTGTCCCATAACATTGTCCTTTTAGATCAACTCCCAGTGCAGCCTTTCTCTGACCATCAGTCCTCCAGAGCTGGGTCTTTACAACTTAGGACTCTGTCCCTCAGCCCTTGCTGGCTCTCATTGCACACAGTGGATGTGACAATTCCTTAGAAAGACTCATAGAATTCACAGGAAGGGCTATACTCATTGTAACCATTGCAATATGTCTACAAAAGGGTCCACACAAAGAAAGACAGGAAAGGTCAGAAGGGAGCTTTTGTCATGGAATGTCACATGTGACCTCAGAAATGCTAGGCACCTGTATGTGCACAGCCTTTATTGGCTTCATTGCTTAGTTATGATTGTGCTCTCATTTCATATGCATGACCAATTGAATTAATAAATATGCATGTTTTATTGCATCATGCCCACCCATTCTTAATTGCCAAGATGGTCTGGTCAGACCCTATTCATTTGCATACTTTCTAAAATACTGTTTGAAGGTTTTCCATAATAAAGCCACCTTGGTCGCTGGAAAATTCCAAGAGTTATTTTCAAGAACCAGAAACAAAAGCCAAATCCAGATCTTGTCTGTGACCCAGCCGCCCAGGTAGGCAACTCAGGGCCATTGGGGCTAGAATTGTCTGTAGGCTTGTAGCTGAAGATGCATGCAGAGTCAGCAAGCACCAGACCTCATCATGAGATCTTATCTTGGACATACCCCAGGGATGCAAAGAAAGTCAATAAATAAATAATAGGGATTTTTTTCATGCCCAAATTGGAGCCTGAACTGATCAAATTGGCTAATTCCATCAACTAAATTCACTGTGGGTCTTGGTGTGGCACGGTGGGATAAAGCACTGGACCACAAGGTTGGTGGTTCAAACTCACCAGTCACTCCTTGGAAACCCTACACAGGGTCACTATGAGTCAGAACCGACTCATTGGCACTTAATAATAAGGGCAAATTCAATGTGGAAACGGTCACAAAAGGGTATTTTTCATCTGTTTATTTCAGTTGTAAGACCCAAGGCAAATCTCTCTTCCCTACTTTAAATTGGGATAGGGTAAAAGAAACTTGGGTGTTCTATTTGTTGCTGCTGTTGTAGAATGTGCTGAAGTCAGTTCTGACTCCTAGCAACCCTGTATAGGATTTCTGATAATAGGCTGCTTGGTTGATCTTTCCATTAGCAGTGCAGTGATAGCGTGGATCTACTGACCTAAACAAAATGGAGTCAGATTAGTCATTGAGTCTCAAGTGAGGACCCTGCAAATGAGGACGTTTAAACGTTTGCTGGGATGACCTTGTGGTACTAGAAGGACAGGACAAGGAGAATAGGACCCGCTTAAACCCACCCAGATAGTTATCGCAGGAATTAAGCAGAGACCCTAAAAGCTAAAATGTTTAAGAAGGATTCTTAACTGTTTGTTCCCCTTTCCCAGAAGATACAATGTTTGAGAAGGACATTGCCTGATTGTTCCGTTTTCCCTGAAAGATGGAATGTTCGAGAAGGATGTTGCCCGATTGTTCCTCCACCACCCTCACCCCAAAAGATGTGATTTTGATGTAAAAATAGATTACATATACATCCAAATGTAATTTACCCTTTATAGTATGCCTTCTCTTCATGATGAACAGGACGGTCTTGAGAAGCTATTCTCACCATCCTCCAGACTGTTGGCTTTCTGTTAATAAAGCTTGGATTAGATCTCTCCCATCTCTGTGACTGACTAGAGTGACAGGCGGCAAGCCCTCGTTGCAGTTTGGCAACACAGTGCTTATCCTACTGGGCCAAACCAGGACTCCAAACACGTTCTATAGAGATCATTTTATGAAGCCTTAAACTCGACAAAGGCAAAACAAACATAACCATCCTGGATGAAGGAAACCATCAGAATGCACACAGTACAGAAACCAGTGGAGTCTGCTGAGTCAGTCACGGGGCTAATTATAGACGATAGAAGACAAAGAAAACCATCGCAAGATCATGGCTGCTGTCAGGTCAGTCCATCACTGTTCCAGGCGGGACAACCGGGATATGTGCACAACTGTGCATTGAAAAGAGGTTACAGATTGGTTCTGATATTTTGATTATCCGGCTACATGGTGGTTGGGATATAATTCATGACCATGAAACCCTGAATCATAGTTGCAAGGACCCCAACTCTTAAATTAAAATGAAGGTAGGTAGCTATTTTTGGTAAATCATTACGGACACACCCAGGCAAGCTCCCTAATTCTTTGCATAAGCCTGAGGGCAAACTGTCCCTTCCTGGGCTTGCCCAGAACTTGTAACCTACTCTCAACCCCATCCTTCATGAGCACAAAGTGCCATTCCCTGGGCTTGTCTGGGCTTTTCTAAGCATCGCCACACTGTTAAAGTACCACCAGGAACCCAAATGGCACTTGCACTTATGTGAAGACTGAAAATGGAACTATAGGCATCCGCCATCCACAAACCAAGTGCTTTCTAATATAAGCGTTAATGCAGAGCATTGTCTTGATAGAGGGTTTATAGATAGTTAGCTGTCGTATGAAAAAAACTAGGGTAAGGTCCAGTTTCCCTTTCACCTAGTTATGTGACAGAAAACCTGGCACAATAGGCTTCTTCTCTGTTAATAAGTGTGTCAAAGTAAAACAACAGAGGACGTGCTTCATGACACATGTGATCTAGTTTAAGTTAAAAAGTTGGGAACCTGGTATTGAGGGAGGAGGCTCCTGCCCATAAGACCTTGAGGCCTAGGTCACACACAAGGAAACTAACAGCTTCTTCTGCTTTTGTAAAAAGCCACTTACCTAGGGACCACCAGTGAGAAAGTACCTCGTGGTCTCAGCACTCAGCCCTAGTGATCCTGTATGAAAGCTGTTTTGAGGAGTGTGAGAAATGGCTGTTGGTGGTCCATCTTCAGAAACAAGGAAATCTTGGGTGTAGCAAGTTGGCAGGACAACAGGGAACTCTGAGAAGAGGAAGGGACTAGTTTGACCTGCTAGACTCTTTTAAAATAAAAATACACCCACCAGAGAAGTAGGGGAAGTTCATGGGGAGGGGATGAAACTAACTTTAGATGAGAATGCTCCCTGTAGGAAAGATGGAAAACTCCAAAGTACCCAGTAAAGGGGAAATGGAGGAGGGGCTTTTTCCCAGTTAGGTTAATAAGTCTTCGTCAAATGGCCACATGGCGCCTCTGCCGGTGTTACAGGACTGGGTGCCCGATTTTGCAAAATTGAATAAGGAAAACTTCACTTTCGCTAAAATGAGTACAGATGTGATTACGTGAGCGTTTGTCAGTACAGACAACATTTCTCACAGGGAGCTCGGATTCTTTGGGATGTTTACTATATGGCTGCTCTGCCGGCAATAAAGCCTCTCCTCTCCTAACACTGGTGTTCAGATTTCTTCCTTTCTTCCGTACGGGCCTCATCTTCCTGCAACAGCATTGTCTTACAGCCACCTTATGACTGTGACTTATGGTAGCGTAGTGGTTATGAGTAGGGCTGCTAACCTCAGAGTCGGCAGTTCAAAACTACCAGCAGTTCCACGGGAGAAAGATGAGGCTTTCTGCCCCCATAAAGATTTACAGCCTCAGAAACCCTGTACAAGGTCACTATGAGTTGGAACTGACTCCATGGCACACCACCCAACCAACCCACCACCCTTCAACTATCTCATGTTCTCCAGCTTGCCAACAAGATTTTGTTATTGTTAAGTGCCATCAAGTGGGTTCCGACTCAGTGGTCCTGTTTAGGATTTCCGAGGAGCAGCTGATGAGCTTGAACAGCCAACCTTACGGTTCAAACCCGCCTTGCAGTCCAGCGCATTAACCTGCAGCACCACACTAGGACTCCGCCAACACGGCTAGCAGCCAGTTACCAGCACTCCATCCCAAAACCCAAATAGTAACCGCAGGGTTCCTCCAGCACCAAGTAGACTGGAGAGCATGCGTAGTCCATACACCCAGACTCGTGAATCGGCTGAAGAAACACAGTATCTGATTCGCTGTTCTTCCCAGACCCACATTAGAAATGAGGCGTGTGCTGAGAGAACATGATTCGACAGCAGGTCCTCTGTTTATGGAGAGAGGTGGGTTAGGGGACAGGAAGGGGAGGAGAGAAGCCGGAATCCCAGAAATCTAAGGGTATAAAGATCCAGGTGACCCCAATTAGGGTTGTTGTTGTTGTTGTTGTT
>NW_006408783.1:258837-259362 GCF_000296735.1 Chrysochloris asiatica
TTCCTCAGAGAAGAATTCATGCATTTGAATTATGGTGTTGGGGAAGACTATTGAAAGCACCATGGATGGTCAGATGAACCTGTCTTGGAAGTATAGCAAGAATGCACGTTAGAAATGAAGATGCTGAGACTTCATCGCATGTACTTTGGGCCTGTTTTCAGGAAAGACCAGACCCTGGAAAAGGACATCATGCTTGGTAAAGTAGAAGGTTACTGAAAAAGAGGGGAAATCCCAGTGAGATATTTGGACAAAGTGCCTCCAATGGGCTCAAACATATTAACTGTGAGGACTGCACAGGACTGGGCAGTGTTTCATTCTGTTGTGCAGAGGGTCGCTATGAGTGGGATCTACTTGTCAGCACCTAACAAAAACCCAACAACTATGACTTGGTGGATTCTTGTGCCGGGTACATGCTTGCAGATCTATCATTCTTTGTCTTGGTTTAATCAAAATCTTTTTTGATTAAATTTAAGTCTGGGGTTGTTTTCTCCTACCACAGTCTCCAACATTCCAAGAATAATAATT
>NW_006408783.1:264858-266291 GCF_000296735.1 Chrysochloris asiatica
AGGCTGAAATGGAGTTAATTATAAATGTGGAAAACAAGAGAATTATTACCTCAGTTTCCTGGCTGGCTTACCAGGTCACCACTTGCGTGGCTCTAGAGATACAGAAAGTTTAAAGGGAAAGCAGCAGCTTTTATTTGATTGGCTATACCTGGACTTATGTCACCAAGATGTCTCTCTGTGTCTTGGGTCAGGGGTCATCTAGGGCATCTGAGTCTGATTAGTCATCATCACAGGGTATCTCAGCAAAAGGACTAGTCTTCTGCATATCCTCAGTAGGGAAGGATGGATCACAAAGATATAATTTGCCCACATCCTGGTTGTGGTTGAAGGTGTAGTTTTTAACTTCTGACATCAAAAGTTTAGGTAGAACAGGGAAGTAGTTAATCTTACAGTCCAGAAACAGAGGACCCTAGAACCATCAAGGGAGAAGAGCACAAGCGGAATGCAGGACCCTATCCAGAGAAGTAGTGACAGCAGAGATGAGGGTATGGAGAGAGAGAGCAGCTGAGAACTCTAGATCTTAGAAAGGGAAAGGCTGTGTGCTGGTGGCCAGGAGGCAGGCTTGCAGAATGTGCCCTTTGATTATATATTCCTGAGTGTTTTTATGTACACCCTGCCCCCCCCCAAAAAAAAAAACCAGGGAATGGAAGCAAATACTGTTGATGATGCACAGAGGAGACTGTAATCATTGCAATGAAATGATGGTGTAAAACTGATGTTCTCCCATGTAAACTATCACTCAGTTCACAACAAAAACTTATAAAAAAAAATGTTTAGATAGAGGACACGCTGATCACTATTGCACCTGACTGGTGGGCCAGATCTGGTTCTATGACCCCAGCTTCCTATTTTCTTAAATGAGTAGGAAGCTGACAGTTGGCCTAAAAAGGAACAACTATAAAGAAGTTAGTTTTCTATACCAATAAGGGTTGCCACTGGGCATTCAAACTCAAAATCATCCTAAGATCATGATTGGGGCTAGGTCAATTCATCACTAGTACTGGCAAGAAAGGACCAACGTTGGGATATGTATACCACTGCAGATTTTCAAAGCTCACAGATTAGTTCTGGGATTTTGACCACCTGGCTACATGGTAGCTGGGGCATGTATGTTTACATAACATACAAGCTATTTTTGGTAAATCATGGAGTCCTGGTGTGGCGCTGTAGGTTAATGTACCAGACTGCAAAGCTGTTTGAACTGCAAGGTTGGCGGTTCAAGCTTACCAGCTGCTCCTCAGAAACCCATACAGGGTCACTATGAGTCAGAATTGACTCTATGGCACTTAACAACAACAATGAAGGACACACCCAGGCAAGTTTCCCAGTTCTCCATGCAAGCCTGAGGGCAAAACTGCTACATTGTTAGATTAATGATCAGAAAGAATTTATGTCAACATTTAAAATGGAGTTAGATAGTTGTTGTTGTTGTT
>NW_006408783.1:267121-281653 GCF_000296735.1 Chrysochloris asiatica
TAGGCTGACCCATACAGGCCATTGCCCTGGGAGGTTCTTTTAAACCTTAATCCTTGAAGAAACTGATTTCCTAAAGTCCCCTTTGAGCAAACATTGGTCTAGATAAATTAGTAAAGACCATTTTGCCTCAGCCATTGTATTCTTTTGAAAGCTGTGCAATGCTCTTTGAGAAACAGAAACTCAATGATCAGACTTGAAGCTCTGTTTTAGACAGTTTCCAAAGTGATGTTGGGCCTAAAACAGGGTATAAGAATCTCAGAAGTTCTTTCTTCTTGAGAACATTTTTTACTCCCTACTCAAACTGTTACCATGATTTGCAAATAGCATATTAAATAAGCAATCAACATAATAGAAGTTGACTGTTTGATATGGTTTTTGTTTTAACAAAAATATGACATCAAAAAATGGGACTCAAAAACCTACTCCCAAGTTTTCTGATTCTTGGAGGAAATCAGGAACAACACTAATAGATCAAGGCTTTTTCCTTTGCTTTATTTTTTTTTAGCACATTAATAACTTTATAACACTAATTACCTGTTGAAACGATACTATTTTCAATATACTGAACTAAATAAACTATGTTATCAAAGTTCCTTTCACTTGTATCTTTTTACCCCATATTGTTGTTGTTGTTAGGTGCCATCAAGCCAGTTTCAATCATAGTAACTTCATGACAACAGAATGAAACATTGTTGACATTTTTCTTTCCTGTGTCTTTTATGACCATTTGCTTATTTGATTTATAATGTGCTGGATGTCTTGGTTTGTCTGGTCTTCAATCATTAGTGTTCAATATGTCAAATCTATTTTTTTGTGTGTGTTGGGGGCCTTAAGAAAAAAAATTGTTTTCTAACAATATAGACCGCTAGAAGTCTGGAGAGCCAGCTCTGGAGAAAGGTCCTTGTCTTCTGAAGCATCTTAAGCTAACCAAAAGGCTTATTAGCACTTTTTGGTTACTTCCTTGTGTCTTGCAATCAAACTTTTCCTCTATCTAGGAGCTCTGGTAGTGTAGTAGTTACAAGTCGGGCTGCAGTTCGAAACTACCAGCAGTTCCGCGAGAGAAAGATGAGGTGTTCTGCTCCCATAAAGATTTACAACCTCAGAAATCCTGTGCAGGGTCACTATGAGTCAGAACCGACTCCATGGTACTTAACAACAGGAGCACCACAGTGCAGGCACTCCTGAGCCAAACAATGTACTCTATTCTTAGCTCTTCTTTCTTGGTGGTTGTATGTCCCTGTGCCCAAATATATTCTTCAGATGGTCTCTAAATTAAGGTGGGTATACGGCACCTAACAACAACAATAGTCAAGGTTGTACTTGCGCTCTTATTGACTTGTTTTAATTATCTTCAGTTTCAACTTGAATTTACACATGAGCAATTGATGGTCTGTTCCCCTGGATGTGCGCCCATTGATGAGACCAAGTTCCTCCAGTATCTCTTTCCACAGATGTAGTCAATTTGATTCCTATGTATTCAATCTGGTGAGGTGTGTATACAGAATCATCATGTGTAGAGCGGTATATATGCTTGTTTTTATGTTGTTGAAAGAAGGTATTTGAAATGAGTAAGTCATTGATCTTGCAAAATTCTAACATGCGGGAAGTCTTGTTTCAAGGTAGCTCTGAACCATCCAAGAAGGCAAAATGAGCAAAGCTCACCCGCTGGAGTTGAAAAAATTTATGGACAAGAAATTATCATTGAAACTAAATGGTGGCAGACATGTCCAAGGAATATTGCAGAGATTTGACCCCTTTATGAATCTTGTAATAGATGAATGTGTGGAGATGGCAACTAGTGAACAACAGAACAATATTGGAATGGTGGTAATACGAGGAAATAGTATCATCATGCTAGAAGCCTTGGAACGAGTATAATAGCTGTGCTAAGAGGAGAAATCAGTGACTTCCATGTATCCCCACTCCAAAGGGGCTGTTTGACTCTGATGTAAAAATCAGGCTGTGTACATTTTTCATATTAAATTTTGTTGTTATTGTTAAATAAACTTTTGTAATAGTAAAAAAAAAAAAAATTCTGCAATCTCTGGCATTGTTTCTGTCACTGTTTTTCCTGCATTTTTCCAATTCTAGATACTTTACCACTCGTCTATCGGTTTGTCGTACTGTGGTGGCTTGTGAGTTGCTGTGATTCTAAAAACTATGCCACAGATATTTTAAATATCAGCAGGGTTACCCATGGTGGGCAGGTTTCAGATGAGCTTCCAGATGCAGACAGACTAGGAAGAAGGAGTGATGAACTACTTCCGAATATTTAGTCACTGAAAACCGTATGAAGAGCAGAGAAACACTTTCAGATATAGTGCTGGAAAATGAGCCCCTCAGGTTGGAAGGCACTCAAAATGCGACTGGGGAAGAGCTGCCTCCTCAAAGTAGAGTTGATCGTGATGACGTGAATGGAGTAAACCCATGGGAGTAAAGCCCACAGGATCTTCATTTGCTAATGGGGCACAGCTCCAAATGAAGAGAAACAGCTGTAAACATCCATTAATAATTGGAACATGGAATGTACGAAGTATGAATCTAGGAAAATTAGAAATTGTCAAAAATGAAATGGAACGCATACGCATCAATATCTTAGGCATTAGTGAGCTGAAATGTTTTTGTTTCCAACTTTTGCATTCCAATCACTAGTTATTATCAATGCATCTTGACTGTGCATTTGATCAATTTCAGAGTGTAGAAGCTAGTAAAAATCTTTAATTTCATTATCATTAGTCATTGGTGTGTAATTCTGAATAGTGGTTGTATTACCTGGTCTTCCTGGTAGGTGTATGGATATTACTCTATCATGGACATTGTTGTTTCAGGATGTTGGTGCTGGTAGGTGCCATTGAGTTGGTTCCAACTCCTAGTGACCCTAATGCACGACAGAATGAAGCACTGCCTGGTCCTTTGCCATCCTCACAATTATTGAATCCATTTTTGGAGCAGCTCATTTGGGGGTCCCTCTGTTTTCACTGACCCTCTTCTTTACCAAGGATGATGTCATTTTCCAGAGACTGGTCCCTCTTGATAACACGTCTAAAGTGCAAGAGACAAAGACCTGCCATCCTCACTTCTGCGGCAGTTTCTTCTTTGTCTAAAGAGCTATACTTGTTTGTTCTCGAAGTGACTTATTGACTCTTTAACACTTCAAAGTGGTCTTCTGCAGTAGATTTTCCCAGTTCAAAATATATAGAGGGAACTTCTACCAAGATGACAGTCTAGACAGACATGCTACACAGACCCTCTACAAAGACATGAGAGACTAAGTAAAATAGATACAAATTATCATCCTGTAACCCTCAACTTCTTAAGAAAGGATAGAGACGTGGATTAAATCCCAACTGGAAGAAAACAGTGAACAAAAGCAGTAAGAGAAGAGACAGTTGGCCTGATGCTACATAGTCATTTTGAACTTTTGAAGGGAGCACTCCATTAAGACAGTGGCCTTATAGCACAAACACTTTGGTGGTTGATGAGGAAAAAAGTAGAATCTTCTCTTGTTCCCCATACCCTCCTGGTGATCAGAAGCATAGTCAGCTCCCACCCTCACCCACCCATTCACTAGACATCCTCTGCCCTGCATAGGTGCTCGTGGATCTGGAACTGGGTGTATCTCCCCCTCATCTGGAAGAGCCTGATTTCCCCTCATCAGACCAGCAGAATGCACAGTGCTAGTCCCTGGCCACTCCTGGGAGGCCCCGAGCTCTTTCTATAACCAGCTGCCTTGCCCTTAGCTGCCTGTGAACCTGTAAGAATTCCTTCTGGGAACAAGCACCCTGACCTAAGCCACCTGAGCTGCCACAAACTCTTTCCAGATCATCCAGGGTCAGGCTTCTATTGTGTCAGTTCCAACTTACAGCAACCCTGTACAGGGTTTCCAAGAGCAGTTGGTGAGTTTGAACTGTCAACCTTGTGCTTACCAGTTCAGTGTTTATTCTAAAGCACCACACCAGGACCAGTTGTTGCTATTCCTAAGTACTGTCGAGTTGGTTCTGCCTCATAGCGACCCTGCACATGGTTTTTGAAAAGCAGCTAGTGGGTTTGAACCACTGACATTACGGTTAAAACCAAACTTGTGGTCCCTTTATCCTAAGATGTCACACCAGGACTCAAAAGTAAAAGGATTTGCTCTGATCAGAAATCTCTGGTCTCTGAAGCACATTAGAAATTTGTTTATCTAACACATTTTTCTGGGGAATATTAGTTTTATAACCTTACTTGATATGGAAAATTGGCATCTAAAAATTCTTAATCAATATTGTTGTTAAGTGCCATCAAGCTGGTTCCGACTCAGAGCGACCCTGTCTAGGGTTTCCAAGGAGTGGCTCGTGGGTTTGAACTACCGACCTTGCAGTTCAAACCGATCTTGTGGTCTGGCACATTATCCCACAGCACCACACCAGGCTTCCTGTTAATCTATAGTTGGTAACTTATCGCTTGTACTGTAATGCATGGAGCAGGCCTGGCTGGCTGTGCCTAATTTTGTGTCTCTTCTACCAAAACTCAGCTGCGACCAGGCCAATGAGACCCAACCTGAAAGCTTTCAGGGACGTACGTAACAGCTGATCTGCTGAGTCTTTGGGGGAAGACTTACCGAAAGTTCAATCTCACTGACAAGCTCTCCCTCTTCCCACCAAGGCCCTTCTGTGTCACAACGGTGCAGAATGGATTTTCTGAAGATGTATCGCGCTAGTTTTAACTAGTATTAATCCTTTTTTTTCTCTCTCCTGTGTTCTTAAAAAGCTTCCTGATTCCAGAAAAAGCCAGAAAGACACACATCCGACATATTTTAAATGACTTTATTAAAGATTATTAATATAAAATACGACCAAGTTACAAGTTGTAAGAATTTGTAGCTTTCAAAAATGTGTATCAAAGAAAGGGCAGCATTTTCAACCTCCATGGCAGCTGCTCTGGTATCCAGGACGGTGTCCCCCGAAGGGGCTGCCTCTGAAGCCCTGCAAGGGGGTAGGTCCCTCAGGTAAAAGGGCAGACTGGTCTCTCATTTCCTTGGAGAGGTTTTGTAACAAACATGAGGTCACCCAAAGCAGTACTCTAGAGCTGGGTTCCAGATACAAAGTGTAGGGGTGGGGGTTAGGTAGGGTCCAAAACCACAGACAGGTTTCAGCTGAAAAGTCTGTGTTTTTTCTCCCCCAGCTCAACAAAAATAATTTCCTGATACATGGGAAAGAAAATGACAAACATACGAGTTTAATTATTCGATACTTGGGCACACTGAATACAAACCCCCGAGAGAGGGGAAAGAAAGAACATTTGCCTAGGCTTTGTCCAGAGTTTGGAAGACATCAGAAGGGATGGAGAGTCCTGGGAGCCAGACCCCCACTCTTCATTCCCTCGGATGCTATGATGTCTGGTACTTCCACAATCAAAGCAAAGCAACCAGGGCTTCCCAGGTTCTGATTCTGACCTTTAACCCTGGGAGGCTATACAAATAGGAACTTGAGCAGCTGCTTTCAACAACGCCCACACCCCCAACGCTCCAAAAACAACTGTAAGGGAATATAGAATATAGGCTTTATAAGAAAGTTAAAGAACAGACAGATCGCCTTGGATCTATTCAAGGA
Organism: Chrysochloris asiatica; assembly: GCF_000296735.1. Taxonomy (NCBI): domain Eukaryota; kingdom Metazoa; phylum Chordata; class Mammalia; order Afrosoricida; family Chrysochloridae; genus Chrysochloris; species Chrysochloris asiatica. The sequence goes on from NW_006408783.1 coordinate 272,713, forward strand.
CATGGACCTGGTGTCTTCGCTACAAAAACACCACAGTCACATCTACACATCTTTTTTTCCTTTTTTTTTGAAAACAGCTTCCATTTCCAGCGTGTACTACACAGGACCTTGCTGACCATGCAGCTCAGAGTGGAGGGCAGGCCAGGTTGCAGCCCAGCTCTGAGGTTTAACCCAATAGGGGGCAGTTCCAGTTAGGATTTGAAGCTCTTTTCTCCTCATCACAATACAGGAAACCTTTCCCCATCTTCTACAAGAGGGCTTCAAAACATTGGTGGAAAAATGGAATGAAGAGATAATGAAATTTCCCCATGAATTTTTCTGAAGTCTCCTCATATATATCAAATAGGAGCCCTAGTGGTGTAATGGTTAAAGATCACAACTGCTAACCCAAAAGTCAGCGGTTCAAACCCACCAGCCACTCCACGGGGGAAAGATGAGGCACTCTACTTTAATAAAGATTTACTATACCATTATCCCATAGGATCCTTGTGAGTCAGAATCATCTCAACAGCAGGGGATGGGTTTATATATCAGCTGTACTTAAGTAACAGTCAGTAAAAGGAGGAATGTAAAACCCAAGACCCCAGGGGGCCACGTGAGGTTAAGGGACATAAAGCAATTGGCAGGAACCAACCCAAAAGTTGGCTGAGCCTCAGCTTTGGCAAAAACTTTCCTAGAAAAAAAATTTAGTTACCATGTCTTTATCTTGGAGCCAGAATAAAATATTCCAGAAATAACTGTAGATGGTCCTATGGCACAAAAAAAAACAAAACACACTTGGGTGTTGAAACCAAACACTCACCAGCAAGGGCTCAAAGGAATTAAGGCTTCAGGTGAGGAGGACACAGTGAGAGGAGATTTGTAAGTCATGTTGCGTTAGGGTGCCCGGCTCTCCACAGTACTTCCTGCAGCCTCGCAGCTGAGGTGCACTGGCCAGGACACCATATGGGAAGGCCACACTCCTTGCCTGATTGGAGCATGGTCCACTTGCTCCACTGGGCAACCAGGCATCTCTTGCCACAATCACTGTCCCCAGAGCAGCTAGGAACAGAATGACAGGCAAAGTACAGCTCCAAGGGACACCCTCACTTTGATACCACCACAGCCTCAAGGAGTTAAGCAATGTACATCTGCTTTTGTACTTCTAGTAGTGGTCAGGGTGGGGAGGGTCCATCATGGGGGAGGCTGAGCAGTCATTGGAGTGAAGGACGCCGCTTCCACCTGGCAGGCTCTCGATGGAATGTTCGAACCCAATTCATCAGAAGTCTGACCTTTCCATCAGTTCTTTCTGTTGATGCCCAGTATGGGAATAACAAACAGGTCACAGAAGTAACAAAGAATTCCAAAAGGACATTGGTATCAAACAAGAAAAGTGGCTGCTAAATCTAGATACAAAATAATGAAAAGTTAATACAAAACTTTTAAACATGCAACTTCTGTTAAACAGCTTCCATATGTACTAGGTTACGGATGAGCTTTACCATGTTTGAACTATCTGAATCCACGAAAAGATGTCAGGGTGACAAGAAGCCCATAATATAAAAAGTGTGGTTTTAGCAAGAGAATCCCTGGACAGGCAAAGCATTGAGAGCTTTAGTCAGGGCAAAGCCCCCCATGGTCACAGCCATGATGCTGATGTAGGGTGTCATCACCCCATTCATTAAAGGGGTTCAGGAGAAGGAGAGAGAGATCATGCCACGATCTCTGTGGCATGATTGAGAAAACTTTCTTGGAGGAGGGGAAAAACTGTGTGGAGCTGGGAACAGAAATTCTGTTTCCAATACTGACTGAATTCCTAACAGTCTTTACAAATTTCAAATGTAAGACTGATCTGATCAAATCACTGAAAATGACATATGTATCTGGAGCTTACCAAAAAAGGAAAAATCTAGGCAAGAAAATATTTAACAATTCCCCAATGGTTAAGAGAAGAGTGTACAGGAATCAGAGAGCTACATAAGAAAAATGCAGCCTGCTTATCCTCCTCCGCCATGCCACTTTGGAAAGCCTTTGGGGAGTCTTGGTTTTACTTATTATTACATTTTACCAATTGTCCAGAAAATCAAATCCCGTCTTCAAGATGACATTGCTGGAGTTGACCTGCAGAAGGAAAAAAACACAGAGTATTATTACAGTTATGCATAATCTAAAAACAGCACCTCATTTAAAATGACCCAAATGAAGCCGCCTTCTTCCACCCCAGATGCTCCCTGACCTCAGAGGATCTCAGTCATTAGAACTAGAAAATGACATAAACTCACTGCAAGCCGCACAGTGCCGGCATCCAACCTCCCTCCCTCCCCACGCTTCTGCGAGCAGCCTGCAGACCTACCTACGGAGCAAAGGAGACAAAGACAGTTTTCCTATTTGTGAACGAGATGTGTTTCCATTTATTCATCATGAAAGAAGAGAACAAATCATAAAGGTATTCTTTCTATTCTATTCACAGACACACACACACATAACACCATAACCAAAAATAACTCATAAATTTGAGGAAAAGATTTAAAGTTTATTTATTTCAGATGATGTCAAAAAGATCTGAAGTGATTTTCTCTAATCTAGAAACATTCTTGGGGTCTAGGACAGGGGCGGAAAATGTCTGGCCCGTGGTCCTCGAAATCATTTGGTCTGGCCCTGCCAAGGCAACTGCAGTTCCAGCCATCACATTGGTTGGTTGGTTGGTCGTGTGCCATGGAGTCAGTTCCGACTCATAGCGACCCTGCAGAGGATTTCCAAAGCTATAAATCTTTACAGGAAAGCCTCACCTTTCTCCTGCAGAACTGCTGACAGTTTCCAACTGCTGATTGTGAGCTCAGTAGCCCAACTCGTAACCACTACACTACCAGAGCTCCTTAGCCATGACATTACGAATGAGCTAATTAAATGACCAAATATAGCAGGCTAGTTTTTAAGGTGATAATTTTGTGTGGGCTATGAATGATGTTACAAATATCAAATTGGCCCTTGGAAGTAAAAAAGGTTCCCCATGCCTGGTCTAGGATAACCCACTTAAATGAAATAGGGCTTGATAAAAGGGGCCCTCATGGCACAATGGTTAAGTGCTTAGTTCCTAGCCAAAGGTCAGTGGTTTGAGCCTACCAGCTGCTCCATAGGAAAAAGATTTACAATTTTGGAAACCCTATGGGGCAGTTCTACTCCGTCCTTAAAGAGTATAACTTAAGCATTGCAATCAACTCAAGAGCAATGCATTTGTTTTTTGGGCTTTTGCTGAATGTGAGCTGTCACCAGCTGCTGCTAGGTTTATTGACATTCTGACAGGGTTCCGCTAAGCAGCCTGGTTTAAGATGCCCTATCTGGTAGTGGAAGAAAGATGAGGCTTTCTACTCCCGTAAAGATTTACACCCTCGGAAACCCTGTACAGCGTCGCTATGGGTCGGAACCGACTCGACAGCACTTAACAACGACAACAACATCTGGTAGCGTAGTGGTCAGCAGTTCGAAACCACCAGCTGTTCCGCGGGTGAAAGATGAGGCTTTCTGCTCCCGTAAAGATTTACAGCCTTGGAAACCCTGTACAGGGTCACTATGAGTCGGAACTGACTCCACGGCACATAACAACAACAACAACAACATTCCTTCCATATAACACAAGCAGGTCTTCATCTCTGTTACTCCTGAGTAAGGAAACTTTGGCAGTCATCCTTCAAGAGCCTGGCAAAGAGAAAACATTCATGAAGCGGCAAGGGCAGGGAAGGAGCTGAGCAACTTAGCCCGGAAAATTGGATCAAGTTTCGCTGCACCTGAGGTTAGGGCAGTGCGCTGGAACCTGCAAAACCAATGGTGGCCACTCCAAGTCTCCCTTTCCTGAGTTTCTCTGTTTCTTAAATGCTAGGGCAGTTCACTCTGCTTTGCTCTCAGCAATCTGTTGTTTAAAGGAATTATTTGTGCTTGCCCCTTCTTTCCACCATCCCGGCACACACACTTTCCTGTGCCTCCTTCTGGTTTATATAAATGCTTCCTTCAGACCTTCAGAGGAAGACTTCAACTCCAGAGTGTCAGAGTAAGAGGACTGCTGAGGGAGAAAGGTACATCAAACATGTTTGTCAAGAGGAGCCAGGAGACCAAAAGATTAGAGAGGCAAGAGGTAACGAAAAGGAGGTCAGACAGGGGGCTGCCTTAGAAATCAGAAGCCAGAAACAACGGCAGAACAGGACCAAGGACAGCCACCAGACACTGCGAAGATCATGGACAGCTGTTCTTCCAAGAGCACAAAGGGACAGACGTGGCTGATCCCTGAGCGTGGGCTTTCAGCTTCAGAACTACGAGATGATGCATGTCCCTTCTTTACAGACACCCTCTTGTGGTATACCCTCATGGCAGCACTGAGCCATTAAAGGAGTCCTGGTGTGGTACTGTAGGAAAAGCAACAGACTGCTAACACAAGGTCAGTGGTTCAAATCCACCAGCCACTCCTCCGAAATCCTAGACGGGGGTCACTATGATCCAGATGGAACTCAACAGCACTTAACAACAACAACAGGCAACTAAAAACCAAAACTCCAAACCCACTGCCAACAAGTCGATTCTGACCCATAGCGACCCTATGGAAGGACATAGTAGAACCACTCCCTATGAATCTTTGCAGGTGGACAGCCTCCTCGTTCTCCTGATGGGTTTGAACTGCTGACCTTGCCATTAGCAGTCCAGTGTTTAATCCATTATGCCACCAGGACTCCTTATTAGACAACCAAGACATTCCATAATCATGTGAGCCAGTTCCTCGCAATCCATCTACTCTCTCCTACGATTCTGCATTAAGGGGACACAACCTCCGTCCTCACAGCCTCCTGGTGTGGAGTGGTATCTATACCTCTGCACCACCCTCTGCTCCCAAGCTGGCACGACTGAGTCTGTCCTCCTTCCCACCTCCCGTCCGGCTATCACCTCACCCCACACTCAGCCTTCCAGAGCAGCATTCTGTTGTTTTGTGGGTCCTTGTACTAGCGACAACCAAAGTAAGAACAAGCTATGGTTCCCACAGAGGTCACTGACACTGAAGCAGACAGTTGGGCGATTTGGTCTTTAACCCAGACACCTTTCTTCTACGGCAGACACTCTCCTGAAGGTCAGGTGCTCCTCTCCCTCGCCTGGAGGCCAAGCGCCTCACTACTGGCATTGTCCACAAAGTGTCCACAGCCCTGCCCACACCCAGTCTGGCCCCACTTCAAAGAGCTGCTCCGTGTCTCCTCACTCGTGTCTGGCCCGCCACTGCTCCCTAGCAGTCCACCAGCTTCCTGATGCTGCACTGTGTCTTCCTTGTTATAATTCTAGGCAGCAGCTGAGTTATAAGCCCCACTTGGTCCTCAGTGGAGACTAGGTTACCTCTTGGATTCTGGGTGTAAGTTTACATACTTACAAGTCCTGTCCCATGGTAATTTGCACAACATGATTCTTTTCCACCAACACATGAGATGAATTCTAAGCAGCAAGCAGCTGGTCAGAACTGGCCTCACACCCACCCTTATTTCTGAACTCAAGTCCCCAGAGGTTACCCTGGGGAAGGCAACAGTGGACTCTGGTGCATACACTGCCAGAGAGCATCCTGGAAGCTCCAGTTCAGGGCCAGCAACGGGAGGTGAGGGCTCATGGGAGAAGCGCAGCTTCCAGACCCCTTGTGCCTTCCCTCTGGCTGTCCTCACCTGGTGAGCAGGTTTGCCTCTCCCCACCCTGCCCTTCTCTCCGTCCCTCAGGGACTCAGTAGGCACCCTGACTCCTTCAAAACAGCTCTGAGGGAGCAGAAAGCTCCATTGTTGCCCAGCACCACACCAGGTATTTCTACTGAACATGGCACAGTGCGCGGAAGCAGCGCTGCCCCACTGCCAAGGTGGGCAGGTGCAGAGTGGGCACAATCTCTCCCTCTCTCCCAGAGCTGGTGCTCATGCCACATTCTCATGTGCTGCTCTGCTTACTAAATAATGCTGCCTCCAACCAAGGGCTCCCTCTCAAACACAATGACTGACGGGGGAGGGGAGAGGTCGGATAACTCTCCAACAAATGTTCCGTTTAAATCAGAAATTTTCTTTCCTCTTAAGATATTCAAATAATAATAATAATAATAAACAGAGGGAATAGAAGCAAATACTGTTAAATGGTGATGCATGGAGGGGATTGCAATCATTGTAATAAAACAAAACACCATAGGATAAGTGCAAAACTGATATTCTCCCATGTAAACTATCACTCAATTCACAATTAAAAAAAGAATGAACTAAACCTGTAAATGAATAATTAAAACAAAATCTTGTGTTGTTTTTTTTTTTTTAAAGAGAAAAGATACTCAAATCAATCAGTAAAGAACAATTATTACCATTTTCTCAAAAAATGGGGTGGGGGGGCTTAAAAAGCCACCTACATGGTTTCCTCTTATCCAGTCTCTCCTGCCTGCCCTGCCCACACTGACTCAGTGACCTCCCAGATACCCTCAGATCTTTACTTTGCTTCCCCACCATCCAATGGGAGCACTGGTGTCCTCAAGAGTCCTTCCTGGAGCCCTATCTCTGCCCTGGTGGAGAGGGAGCATTCCTACCTGCTTCCTTGGCATCACTTCCATACCCAAAGTCACAACCAGGCTCATAGATCCCCTCCAGTCGGGCAGGTGTCCAACTACCTACAATCTGCCAGCTCTCTCCTCCCAAGCTCCTTGTTCACACCCCAGCTCACGACCTCTTCCTTGCAGTCAAAAGAGTCAAGAGGAAGACGAACTCAATTAACCCTTTACACTGCCCATGGGCCAGGCTGATGAGTAGTCCAGCTCTCCTGACCTCACAAGCACTCTGGGGAGGAGGCAGGGATAAAGGAGGAGGAAGGGGCTGGACAAAGGTCCACTCCAGACGAAGGGATCTGAAGTAGCATCTTACCAGGCTACCCACCTGTGCAGGTGTAGGCTCGGAGATCACAGCCTGCCCCCCATCCTCCTGACTGGCATCAGGGGTGGGTGGCTTCCTTACGTGCTCGGCAGGGATGGCTTCCCGTGGTGGGCTGACAGGCACCTGTAGGGGCAGGGGTCTCTCACGCTCGCTCCCCGGGCCAGGGTCGGAGAGGTCATGTGACTCCTGCCGAGGGCCGCTCGGTCGCTCCGCCTGGGTCTCCTTGTCCTTTGGGGCAGGTTCTTGCCGAAGGCAGGCAGACACAACCTTCTCCCCCTTCTCCATAGACTTGATCTGGCTGGGGGTCAGCGAGTGGAACTCTGCCTCAGGCCCCTCTACCCGGGACCGCTCAGCATTGATCTTCCAGAAGGCCGCCTCCTCGTCCTTCCGTATGAGCCCCAGCGAGTCTGGGCCGGGGGCCTTGCTGCCCTGGGAGGCCTTGAGGGCCTGTGCAGCACTGCCTGGGTCTTGCACAGACAAAGATGAGATGCTGAACTCCATCTGACTCTGGTAAAGGGGGTACGGGGGAGAAAGAGACAAGGTGTGAGCCTTACAGTCAGTTATAAGATAACTCTTTGCCCGCATTGACACCAGACAGTTAAATCAGCCTTGTTATCATTCTTTGCCTACCACATACCTGAAACACACTGGAGCTTGGAGCTCCAGATCCTTCCCAGCCTGTCACTCTACTGACAGATCTGAGCCCAGGAATCAAAGCAACAGGGAAGGCTCGGTGCTTGGCAGGCAGCATCCTCACCTGTGTGCTCCAGGCGTTCCCAGTGCCTGCTGCCCAGGAGAGCTGAGGAGGACCATGCCTGCCTTTTCCACCCAGGAAAATGGGAGAGCTGGGCCTGCCACTCAACGTGCTGGAACTCAGGGCACCTCCATGTATGTCAGAGTACAGCTGTGCACCGGGGGTTTCAATGGCTGATTTTTCAGAAGTAGATTACCAGGCACTTCTTCCTAGGTGCCTCTGGGCAGACTCAAACCTTGGTTAGTAGCCAAGTACTTAACCATTTGCACCACAAGGAAATCCTGTAGCACTTAAGTGAGGGTGAAACCTAGACCCCATCTCTTAGGCACCGCCTTCACTGGACCTGTGGCCATGGCCAAGGGTAGAATAAAACCAAGGGGGTCATACAGCCCCACTACGGGGCTGAATACAGCTGCAAGACCTTGCCCAAGGCCCCACCTTAGTGCAGTTGCTGCTAAAACTACTTCTCACCCTCCACTCCTGCCAAGCCTTCTTGTCTCCAGAGAGACGCCCCGCTCGGCAAGTGATGTGACCATGCCACCTGATTCCAGGTCCTAGAGACTGGATACAGTCTAAAAACACCCAGGAGTCCTGGTGTGGTGCTGCGGGATAACACACTGGACTGCAAGGTCAGTTTGAACAGCAAGATCGGCAGTTCAAACTCAGCAGCTGCTCCTCGGAAACCCCATACAGGGTCACTATGAGTCAGACCAACTCAACCACACTTAACAACATAAACATCCAGTGGGTGGGTGATTCAAGTGCTTGGCACAGCCAGGCAGGCACTTGAGTGCAAGCACAATGCTTCTACTGGCCAGCTGCAGCTCATCACTGACCTCCAGAAATGGCCATTCTAAGCTGTTCTGGCCTGCTGTTGTTAAATGGGAATTGAACCTCGGCAGAGTACACTGGACAACGTACACCAGGCTCCGCAGAATAGCAATGTGTGATGTCAATCGTCTCTAAAAATCAATCTGGCAAATATCCCTCCTCCTGGCCACTTCTACTTCTTCTTTCATCCCCCCTGCTACTTTGTTAAATAACCATTATAAAACCACATTACAGAAAGCTGGAAAGGTAGAAAAGGGGAGAAGAAAGTATTAACCATAATGAATCTCTCTTCCCACAATCACTGCACATTTTTGTACTTCTGTGCATATTTTATGAGGTGATAGTTCTGCATGTAATCTGTTTGGACACTGCCATTTAATCCTAAATTGTTATGCACATAGTCTTTATAACCATTATTTATTTTATTTTTTAATGTTTTATTGTGAATTACATGATAGTTTACAGG
>NW_006408783.1:282497-304241 GCF_000296735.1 Chrysochloris asiatica
GCTCCACTCTCCTCTCGAGTCCTTCGTGGCCACACCACTGACTCTGGGCCCAAGAGTCCCCAGGTCTCTTCACATTGCTTGCCAACCGGGTCCCCAACTGGGTCCACAGAAGTCCACTGAGCATTGTAGGGCTTAGCTTGCCGCTTCATTGCTGCTTTTACCCCACTTTCCCTCATCGGTGATGTGTGATAACCATTATTTTTATTGCATGCAAAACACTTCATTACGTAGCTGTCTTACCATTCTACTTAAACATTTTTTTATTATGGTACAATGTAGTACTTCTGATTTTCGTTATTATAATTCTGGCTATGACAACATACGTTTTTGTTGTTGTTGTATATACCCTGTATAGGGAGTGTTTCCAAGGAGCAGCTGGTGGGTTTGAACCACCGACCTCATGCTGCAAACCGACCTTGTGGTCCAGTGTTTACCCTACAGCGCCACGCCACAACTCCTCTAATTTCTTCAGAGAGAGTCCTAAGGGATATTACTAAGTTAAAATTAAAAAGCCTGAAGCCTTTTCAGAAAGCAAAGAACCAGATTTGCTTTCTGGGGCTTACTCTGATTATAGTTCCACCAGGTGTCTATCAGAGCAGCACTTTGTGTCACGGCATCAATGCTATCGCTGGGCAGAATCGTCTAAGCCTGTGCTGACTCCACAGACTCAAACATAGTTCTCCCATTTAGGAAGTCTTTACAAACATCAGCACTCTGCATGGATTCTCGCTAACAGGCTAAAATGGTTGTGAGGGTAAGCATGAAATCATTGCTTTTTTCTGTAAAAATTGTAGGTCCTAGGGGTGTGGTAATGTGGGTTAATGCATCAGACTGCAAAGCCGTTTGAACTGCAAGGTCGGTGGTTCAAGCTCACCAGCTGCTCCTCAGAAACCCTTTACAGGGTCGCTATGGGTCAGAATCGACTCAACGGCACTAAAGAGCAAACAGCAGGACAGCACTGTGAAAGTTGCAGCGTTCATCCTCTCCACATCGCAGAGGTGAGCTGGTGAAAGCCACAAAGGACTCCAAGTTTAAGTCACAGCATAGGATAGGAGGCTTGGAGATTCAGTGCTACCAGAAATAAAACCCAAGGACAGGTATCTGGCTGTGTTGGTTACTGTGGTTACAAAGAAATGGAGAATCCCGCGTGCAGCCTATGGGTCAGACCGTTCATTACGGTCTGCATTCTACAGATGGAGAAGGAGGTTGGTGAGACATGCCCTGGGTCACTTATCCATCAGGACGTCTGGAGCTGGGATTTCCACCTGGTGACCTGACTCACAGGCTGACAACTGCACAACAGACCTGGTTGGATCTGAAGTCACACTGGGCAACAGTGGTGTAGACGGCCTGGTGCCACCAGCTGTAATGGCAACTCAAACAGTTGAGGGCCGCTACACAACATAGTTTTGATCAGGGTCCCAGTGATCCAATGTGAATCTTAAAGAACCGTGTCCAAGTATATCCAGTCTAAATACGCACCAAAGTCTACAAAGGAATTGTTGAACCAAAGAGACTGGGCAGAGAAATGATGGCTTCTTTAAATAAGTGCTTTGCTCAAAATAGCTCAGAAGTGGGGCCCCACTTCCGAGAAATGATTTGACTTTGATCTGGAAATTGTAGTATAAGGGAGGCACTCAGAACTTAGCACTTCATCAAACCCCAGGCTTTTTAGAGGATCAGCAATTTCTCTTTGCTTTGAAGGCTCTGTTGGCAGGACTGGACATTCTGTGTACTTGAAGTGCAGCAGCTGAGCAGGGATGCGAGACAGAGAGAGAGAGAGAAGGCTCCAAGAGTGAATTCAGCCGCCCCTAACCAGATGTGGCATCCTCAAACAGAAGGGAAGACAGCTGCCATCTCCTCTTGCCAGTGGAGATCTGGTTAGAAGAGGATTAGGCTGCAAGAAGCAGCTACCTACCTGCCACTTAGGCCCAGGGGTGGATATGAGGAAAACAAGATTATCAAGAGGGAAAAGTATTAATGTATTTGTGTCTAAGTCTTCCTCATGTGTGTGTGTGTGTGTGTGTGTGTGTGTGACCTTTTACCACAAATCTGACATGTCGTATCCCTGTCTGGTACAGCCCCCAAAGATGGCGGCCATACTCCTCCCACCAAGAAGTAGGGTCTTTTTCCCTTCCCCTTCAACCTGGGCTGGCCTCAGACTCTCTATAGAACAAGACAGACATGCGGTCTGGGTCATCTAGGCTGGCCAAATTGCTTCTGCTTTCCTGCTTAGATGCTAGGTACGGCCACCCCTTACTTGGAACACTGCACCATGAAAGCCCCAGGCCAGCCTAGCTACTCCCACCTGGCTGCCTGGCCCCCTATTCACTACTGACAATGGCAACGGCCAGCCCTTGCTCCCCAAAGCCCACTAACCTGGACAGCTCTTCCTGTGACAGCCCCCACAGCCCTGTGTCTCCACCACATTGGTGGCCCCATTCTGCAGAAATGGCCTCCCATGTGGCAAGACTGCCTCTCTCCTGCTCATTAACCTAGTCCTTACACCCACCTCTCAGTGTGTCCAACGTCACATGGCCAGTGACGGCCAAAGGCACCAGAAAACAGGGAGCTCCCATCCCCAGATGTGCAAGGCTCTGAGGGAGCCCACAGGTGGTGGCCACAATACCATGTGGACGGTCACAGCTCCAGCCCCACAGCCCTTCAGGCACAAAAAATAGCTGAAATTCCAACCGTGGGGAGTGCAGACTGAGGTCACAGCTGTGGGCAGGATGTGGTCATCTGCTGACCTCAGCCTCTGTTAACTCAGGACAGCGGGACAATAGCTCAGGGACTGCCCTAAACCTTAAGATGTACTCATTCATTTAATCCTCACAGCAAGCAGTCAGTGAGGTCAGAACAATCAGAGTTAATGTTGCTGTTGCATAGGGTTTCCAAGTTAAATCTGGTGGGTTTGAACTGTCAACCTTAAAGTTAGCAATCCAGTGCTTATCCTGTAGTGCCACACCAGAACCATCAGTATTCCCTTTTTATTATATGGAGTCCCTGTGTGGTGCCGTTCATGTCCTTGGCTGCTGTCTGAAAGGCTAGAAGTTCAAGTATCTACTCAGAGGTGTCCTGAGACCTGGAGAGCTACTTCGTAAAAACCAGCCATTGGAAACGCTATGGAGCACAGGTCTACTCTGAGATGCATCGGTCTGCCTCAAAGGCAATGGGCTTACATTTTATTATTATTAAAAGGGCCATCCCATCTGGAGGATGTGGAAGGCTGCAACCAATTAAGAGTCTAACTGGAATGAGGCAGGAAAGTGTAATCGAGTGAAAATTGAAATTCCACATGGAGTTTACCGTTTCCCACAAGTCCTGGTGTGGCGCTATAGGATACGCACTGGACTGTTAACCCCAAGATCAGTAGTTCAAATCTTCCAATCGCTCCTTGGAAATCCTATACGGGGTTGCTGTACGTCAGAAGCAACTCGATGGCACTTAACAACAAACAACAGGTGTAGTGGGAAATGTCTTGGGAAAGGTGGGGATGTCAGCTTCACTTCCACAGTGCTGAAGAGCATCAATGGTGGAGGGACATAGCACGAAAGAGAGACAGGGTATGGGACACAGGCTCTCCCACACCACAGTGGGTATGGGGAGTGAGGGAGGGGACATGCAGCCTGGAAATCTTATAGTTAAGATTTATGATGGACACAGGGAAATTAAGTAAGGAAGAGCTCTCTCCTGGCAGCCAAGCAAACCCCCACCTCCATGTCCCAAATGGAGTTCTGGCTGGAGCTCTGGGCTTAGTCTGACTTGTTTGTCCTTGTATGTGACCCCTCTCTTTTCTCTTGCTGCTTTCAGGAGCGTCTCCTTGTCTTTGAGTTTAGAGAGCTTGACTATGATATGTCTTGGTGATTTTCTTTTGGGGTCCACCCTTCCTGGACTTCGTTGTACTTCTTGTATGTCTATCTTTTCACCCTTGAGGATGTTGGAGAAATTTTCTTCCAGTAGTTCTTCGACTATTTCCTCTGTGGACTTGTGTGACTCATTTTGTTCTGGAATGCCAATAATTCTTAGGTTATTCCTCTTCATGTTGTCCAACATGAATCTTACACCTTCCTCTGAATTTTTTACCCTTTTTTGTGTTTGTTCTTCTATCTTAGTGATATTGAGACTTGTCTTCCAGCTCACTGATTCTTCCTTCCATCTCATCTATTCTACTCCTCTGCCCTTTCAGGGAGTTTTCTGTTTCTGCCATTTTGTTGTTGATTGTTTGGATCTTTTTCTGTAGGTTTTGGATTGTTTCCAATGCTGTATCTATCTTGTTTGATTGCTCCTGTAGCGCTTTTCTGGCTTCTTATTTTTCTCAACTCCATTGTAAAGTGTTTTGAAACATTTTATAATCATTTTTCTGAATTCTTTCTCAGGTATTTCCGAGGCCTGCCCTCCTTCCAGCATGGAGAGAAGGTCTACTTCTGGTTCATTTGTCTCAGATATTTTATCTTTTTTTTGGACATGTGCCGATATGGACATCTGCTTTAGCTTCTTGGACATGTTTAATGTTTATCTGTGGCCCTAATAATTAATTAAGTGTATAGTTTGGTAATTTTTTATGTTTTCTGATTGCCTCCAGGAGGATGTGATCAGGATGTGGTCTTCCCTTTTCACTCTTCTATGTGGCAGCCAAACAACTGTGCTGTTGGGTCAGGGAAGCGCCGCCACTCCTCCTCAGCTCATTTATCAAGAATTGATGCTTTTGAGTTGTGGTGTTGGAGGAGAATATTGAAAGTGCCATGAGCTATATTAACTCCTGTTGAGGACCGCAAGTACTGAGATGCTGAGGACTGGTGTCATGGATGAAAATCCAACACAATGGTCCTGGCTGGAGCTCTGGAAGACCTTTCTAGAGACCTCAGTTTAGCTAGAACACGGGCACCAGCCACTCCATGTGGAGAACTGGGTATTAGATGGCCATATCCGCTCTAAAAACAGAACAGCCACAACTGAGCCCAGAGTCTATTTTTACATCCTTGTCACTGGAGAGGAATGTGTAATATTTCAGCAAAGTGAGGGATCCAGGCAGCAAACATTAATTGTTTGGCTTGGCAGCCTCCGGCACATCTAAATTGTTGAAGCAAAGGCTGTACAAACAGTGTCAGGAAATCATTTACTGGAGCAAATCCTAATAAATGCACAAACCAATCGCTTTACAACATCTCTTCTCCCTACCTCACTCTCCAAAGGAGAAAAAGGAGGGGACTACAACCCTTAAAGAATCACAAAATTCGTGAAAGTGAGGGCGTGGCAGAGAAGAGATTATGACAGGTCACCAAGGCACAGGGGCCAGAGTGCTGCCCTGCATGGCCTTGGATGAGCTGCAGACGAGCGGGTCTGAGTGGACCCCGAGTCAGACGATGTCTGAACAAGTCCATAGTGACCTCAGCTGCTCAGCCTCCACCGGGCTGCTTGCCTGGGAGGCAAACCAGACATGTTTGTCCGGCACAGAAGGGGTCATACTAGGCCCGGTGGTTGCAAAGACTAAGGGATCAATATATTGTCTCTGGCCTTGGGGCTTGTCCTCTAATAGGGGCAGGGATGTGCCAGCCTGGTGTGGCACTATAGAATAAGCACTGGACTGCAAGGTCAGTTTGAACTGCAAGGTCGGCTATTCAAGCTCACCAGCCACTCCTCAGAAACCCTATACAGGGTTGTTATGAGTCAGAACCAACTCAACAGCACTCAGCAACAACAAAAACAGTATAGCGCAGGAGTCCTGGTGCGGTGCTGCAAGATAAGCACTAGACTGCCAACTGCAAGGCTGGCAGTTCAAATCCACCAGCTGCTCCTTGGGAATCCTATACAGGTTGCTATGAGTCAGAACCAACTCGACAGCACACAATAACAACAGCATTGTGCAAACAGATGCCTCTGGTTGGCCACAGACCCTGAAAGGGCCCATGCTCAGTCCTCCATCTGAGGAGGGACTGGAGGTTTCCCTTAGCTTGGGAATGACCTGTACTGGCCTTCAGGGATCTCCAAACCCCCAAGAACTCAAGGATCTGAATGCTTACCCCAATTACATGCTATATATATATATATATATATAATAGCAGTTACATACTATTCTACGCCCGGCTGTGAAGGAGACAGAGAGAAAAAGCCAGACTTTGCTAGGGGAGGAATGTAAGGCTGGTCTGGGTCCCCAAGAGCCTGCCCTAGCATCCTCAGGTCCTCCTCCACTGGGTGGGGGAATGTCAGGAATGCATTCTGTCCCCACCTCCCATAGGTACAGTATGTCAACTGCTGCATTTCCCCCCTTTGGAAGAATCCAAAGAGGGCCTGTGGCGCCCTCTCCCCTCCCACCACACTGACGCTGCCATGAGTTAAAGATGATCGGCCCCCTCCCACCTGGCTCTTTAAAACTCGAATGGAAGCAAATACTGTGTAATGATGATGCACAGAGGAGATTGTAATCATTGCAGCGAAATGATGGTGTAAAGCCGATGTTCTCCCATGTGAACTATCACTCAATTCACAATAAAAACTTAAAAACATAAACAAAACTAGAGACGATGAGGTAGAGAGATGGAGCAGCTGGGGATTTTAGACCCAGAGAGGGAGAGGGGCTGTGTGCTGACGACCGGGGGACAGGCTTGTAGTGTATACCCTTTGGATGGTTGATGATACATGGAGGGGATTGTAACCATGGCAATGAAACGATATACGATAGGATGAATGTAAAACTAATGTTCTCCCATGTAAACTGTCACATAATTCACAATAAAACATTAAAAACAAAAATAAAGAAAGAAAGAAACCTTATGGGAAGAAGCTGTAGTGAAATTAGTCAACACAAAAGGACACAGAGTGTATGAAATCAATGTTGTACAAGTTAAAAAGAAAAAAAAAGGTTTGCTTGATAAAAACAATCTATGATGGTTACGGGGGTGAGGAGGAAAAATTATTCACAGGCTAGAGAGTAGATACATGCTAACATGGGTGACAGGGCAGGCAATATGTAACAAGAGGGAGATCAGCAGAGGAAAGAGGAAGGTAACAGGAGACACAACGAGGAATGCAATAGATAAAGTGAATGTTGTTGTTGTTGTTGTTGTCAAGTGAATAGAAGGTAAATACTGTTAACTGTCTAACTGGAGGGATTGCAACTGTGTAATGAAGCAAAGTATATAATGTGTTGAATATAAAACTGATGATCTGCTCTGTAAACTTTCACTCAATTCACGATAAAAAGTTGGGGAAAAAAAAAACCTCAACCCTGACAAGGGAAGGGAGAAGAAACCAACTACCTGCTCTCGTGGGTTCTCTTTTGCCTGTAAAAGTCCGAATGCTGAGCCAGACCAAGTCTGACCTCCAGAGCTCACACCTGAAGAAGTAAGGGCACACAGTATAAAGCCACCAGTTTATAAAATAAGCAGGTGCTCCCGAAACATTGAATTGAACTGAGAATTCTGAGCCACAAAGTCTACGCTTTCCTCCAATTAGGATGTGGGCTAAAAGGGGCACCATCCACTGACAAGATTTCAGCTAGCATTCTCAATTTTCTGAGCTTCAGAAGGGACCCAGCTGGTGGCTGCAGACAAACAGCATCAGCTAAAGCAGAAGCAAGCAGGGTTGTATTCGTTCTGTTTGTCCAGTCAAAGACCCCGTAGCTGTGCCTGTATCAGCAGTTACCCTGGGTGTCACGGTGCCCTTGTCTCAGAATGCCATTTGAAGCAAGTTAATAATAGATGTCCCATCCCACAAATAGCTGATTCGGGAACATTTAACAAGGTAAATTCTTTAGAGAGCCGGCATTCTCCCGGGGCACCTTATGAACTTAGGTCTGGAGACACCTAACTGTTCTGACTTCCAGGCATCCTCACCACTGTGACATTCAACACAGGCCCCTGCACAGGGGGATCACTACACTCAAGCTCGTGTGGCGCTGTGGGTTAATGTGCTGAACTGCAAAGTCGGTGGTTCAAGCTCATTCAAGCTCACCAGCTGCTCCTCAGAAACCTTATCCAGGGTTGCTGTGGTTGGAAGCGACTTGACGGCACTTAACAACAACAACACTCAAGCTGGAGTCCTGGTGTGGCATGCAGGATTAGCACTGGACTGTGAACCACAAGGCCAGCAGTTCAAACCCACCAGCTTCTCCTCAGAAACCCTATACAGGGTTGCTATGAGTAG
Organism: Chrysochloris asiatica; assembly: GCF_000296735.1. NCBI lineage: Eukaryota > Metazoa > Chordata > Mammalia > Afrosoricida > Chrysochloridae > Chrysochloris > Chrysochloris asiatica. Next base: position 290,643 of record NW_006408783.1, read on the forward strand.
GAGCCAACTCAAGCTATTGGTCTCCTGTGTGAAGAATGCCTATTTACATATGAGGGTAAGTCAAAAACTATTCCTACTAGGGTTTGGTCCATCCATGCAAAGGTTTATTCCAAACAATATGTGTGGAAGGCTGCAAACACATTCTCTCAGGAATATGCTGGTCTTAGTCTCTCTAGAGTGCCTTCCAAAATGGGTCCCATCAAAAGAGTGGCTTCCCAGGGGATCTGCTAGGCCAGTTTAGTTCAAGGCAGAGGGGTCCGCAGAGGGCTTATGGCAACTGGATGCTGAGATTACAATGGTGTAAGATTGGTAGATTTTCTAAAGGGAAAATTATGGGGGTTTATTAGGAAATTAAGGAGCTCTGGTAGCGTAGTGGTTACGAGTTGGGCAGCTAACCTTAAGATCAGCAGTTCAAAACTATCAGACTTCCCACAGGAAAAAGATGAGGCTTTCTGCTGCCATAAAGATTTGTTGTTGTTGTTCAGTATCATCAACAACACTTAATAATAAGGTTTCCAAGGAGTGACTGGTGAGCTTGAACTGCCGACCTTTCAGTTCAAACTGACTTTGCAGTCCAGCACATTAACACAGAGTGCCACACCAGGACTCCCCATAAAGATTTACAGCTGCAGAAACCCCATACAGGGTCACTGTGAGTCGGAACCGACTCCACAGCACATAGCCACCACCATCACATCAGGAAACTTCAATCATGAGAAAAAGGGCTAGCAAAGTTGTTTTATTTCCCCATCAAGATAATGTACCTGCTCATTCTTCAATGGCAGCAAGATTTCCTTGGGAAACCTGACCTTATCCATCCTACACCCTTAATCTTGTCCCTTCAGACTTCTATTTGTTCCCCAAACTCAAAGAACATTGAAAAGGAACGTGATTTGAGTCACCCGAGGCTGCCAAAACTGCCGTTGTGACGTGGTGTAAATTGAAGAGTGTGGAATTCTTTGGCGGAAGAGTTAGAGATGGAAACACAACCTTCAGAAAGGTACAGTACAGGCCTTGTTGTTAAGTGCCATTGAGTCGATTCCAACCCGATGCAACCTGTATAGGGTTTCCAAGGAGCAGCTGGTGAGCTTGAACCGCCGACCTTGCAGTTCAAATGGCTTTGCCTAGATGGAAGGTTATCTCAATAAACAATTGCTTCACTTTTGATATTTTGCTTAGTAAAGATTTCTATGATTTCAGAACTACCCTCGGATGACTGCCAGACATCACTATGAGATCAACGCTGTCATCGTCATCCATTCCTGGAGACACATAAAAGGAGTCGCCAGGGAACTGACGTGTTCTCTACCCACGCAGTCTCCTCTGTAGTGCTGCCAGACACAGGATTCTGGTCCGAATCCGGAGCTACTGTAATTGCAGGCTGCTCCCTGCCATCCTCTGCTTCCTGCCCCAACCTCAGCCCGCCCTTCACCCAAAGACCAGAACCCCCAGAGGGAGTCAGCTTCCAGTCAGGTACCAGCCCTCACCCTGCCCTCGGCACAGCCCTGGACCACCCATCTGCAATGGCAAGAAAAATAAGACACACAGGCTTCAAATGTCTGTGTCTTTATTTCTAGGGCACTGAGGATCCAACATAAATGACAGGCAGATATTGTTAGGTGCCATTGAGTCAGTACCGATTTATAGAGATCCTATGCACAACAGAATGAAACACTGGCTGATCCTGGGCTAACCTCACAATCATTGCTACGTTTGAACCCACCGATGCTGCCAATTTGCCAATCCAGTTCACTGGGGGGGTCTTCTTCTTTTTCTTGACCCTCCACCTTACCAAACATGATATCCTCCTAAAACCACCTCTTTACTCTAACACAAGGCTAACACCCTCCTGCGAAGACCCACATCCTGAAGCCAGGGTGTGTGTTAGCTGTGCCCATCTTTCCCAGTTCTTGTGAAATACTTCCTCGAAGGTACAGTTCCCCATGTGAGGACCCTCAGAGCCCTGGTGTATTCCCTCAGTGCTTCCCCACCCTGACTCACCCTCCTCTCAGGCCTACCAGCGGCTTGCAGCACCCTGCCATCTCCACCTGGGGCAAGGGCCCCAATTGGCAGCTAAAAGGACACATGAAAACCCCAGAAGCACACACCTTAGAGGTGAGTGGGTGAGGTCCTGAGCTGGCTCCTGACTTAAGCCTCATGCTACCTACACAGCCACCTCCATTATCTCAGTCCCACACTGATTAGTTGCCGGAAACACCTGGCCTTTTATTCCTCTTCCTTGGATGATAGATGCCTGCCTGCTGGTCATTCTGCTGCTTACTAAATGCAATTCTACTAGAGCAACTCATGGGGGAACTAAAGTTAAATCAGTCAAGCTTGATGCTCTATATTGTCGCTAAGTGCTATCGAGCCGGTTCCAACCCTGTGTAGGGTTTCCGAGGAGCGGCTGGTGAGTTTGAACCGCTGGCCTGGCAATTCAAATAGACCATGTGGCCAAGTGCTTATCCTACCAGGACTCTCTATGCAACCCTGTAAAAACCATCATCATCATCATAACTAAAAGAGAGACTCACCCTATCACTAGATTGCAATCCCTAATTACCACAGAGCTCTGTGCTATGGGGCCAGATGCTCAGTGCTGGTGGGAGGCGGTGCAGGCTAGGAGGCCCGCCAGATGGAGCTTGCCCGCATTCCTAGTCAGAGTCATCCGGGCGCCACTGGGCTGGCTGACAGCACTCGCTGCTACTACTCTGCATTCCATCACCAAACTGCTCACAGCAGTATCCGAGCTCCTAACACACGGGCATGCCAACTGGCAAGCCCAAAGGCTGAACAACTGCCTTCTAAGTCCATCAAATGTGGAAAGGAAAACACATAACCCCTCCATCATTTTTAAAAAGTACAAATAAATCTAAATATAATCCAACTTACCCTTGTTTCCCAGGAGAAAGGGGCAGAGTGCTCATCTTGCCAAGTTATGTCCTGAAATAAAAATGCAAAGATAAATCTGAAACCCAAACCAGACATAGCACATGCAAACATCCGCCCAAGGCCAGGAGCAACTCCGACTCGTGGCTCGAAACAAGCCTGTTGTTTGGATGCTGTGAGTGGTTTCACCCTCACTTTACCGGCTGAGGCTACAAGACCATTTTAAGTACCCCCTCCCACTCTAAACAGTGGGCTCCAGACAGTCCAAACAATGGACTCAGGTGGGGACGGGAGCAGGAAGGGAATAGGACTTCACTGTGCAAGTGGAAACAGACTCACATCTCAGCTCTCTCCATGAGGTTATGCAACTATGGTAAGACACTTGGCCTCTCTGAGCTCAGTATCCTCAGCTAAAAGCATATTACTTCCCTTACAGATGTGCTTAAATGGGATAGCATAGGAAAACAATGCCATTCCAATACATCTGAACATCCCCTTCACAAAATTCCCATGGCCTACACTCTGAAGGAGGAGTCCTGGTGTGGCACTCTAGGATCAGCACTGGACTGCGAACCACAAGGTCAACAGTTCAAACCCACCAGCTGCTCCTTGGAAACCCTATAGGGTCGCTATGAGTCAGAACTGACTGGATGGCACTCAACAACAACACTCTGAAAGGTGTAAGCAATGAAGAAAAACAGTCAATATATTACGTAATGGGAACTTAAAAATCTCTCCCTAGTCCCTGCCCAGCAGACTATGACTGAAGTCTTTCAGAACCATTGATGTGATATGACCTTGGTTCCGGATGGTGTGGTCCTTGGCTGGCACAAATAACTTAGGAAAGTCACCTTTTCCTGCCTAGCTCACCCCATCCCAGCCCCCACAGGATTCCTGTGCAGCTAAATATCTCTGCTGCCTTTGGGCATCATATTTTCTGAACCGAATACTGGGATACACTGTGTGGTATAGACTGAAAATGGCATAACATCTTTTAAATTGCACAGACAATAAGGATTTTCTACCCAGGCACAACCCCACGCCCAGGCACTAGTTAGTCGTCTTTTTCCCACTCAGAAGTGCTCGCTGCCCCAATGAGGTCACCTGGCTCTTTCTGTTACAAGCAAATCTGTCTGCGTGCAGGTCAGCCTCAGGGGTCCCAGGGAACAGGAAACACCAAGACGACACAGGTCAACACACCTTACAACAGGCTGCAGTGAACCCTGACATCCTACTCGTTGCGCAGACCACTCTAACTCCAACACAGGAGTCTTCATGGTCTTAAAGCCTTTCCCCAACAAACAGGTGAAGGGAAGGGCATTGGATGATGACTCCCAAGCAAGCCTGAAGTGCCAAGCACCTTCAAGTCATAAAGTCCACCAGAGAGGGGCGTGCACAGGGCCTAGAACAGTGTTGGGTGATACTGCAGGTGGGAACACCATTTATGAATCGCTGGACTCTGCAAAAGCCTGCAGATGCTGGGGAGACCCCTACAAGTTGCAGGAGAGGAGTGCTGCAAATGTCTCTAAAACAAAATGGTTTCAACTGTTAAGTGCTGTTGAATCAGTTCCAACCCATAGCAACCCCGTACAGTGTTTCCAAGGAGCAGCTGGTGTACTTGAACTGCCGACCTTGCAATTCAAACTTGCAAGGTCAGCAGTTCAAGTGCATTATCCACAACGCCACGCCAGGACTCCTCAATGATTCTGTTGTTGTTGTGGTTGTTAAGTGCCACTGAGTCGGTCTCAACCCAGAGTAACCCTTTATAGGGTTTCTGAGGAGCAGCTGGTGAGCTTGAACCGCTGACCTTGCAGTTCAAACCAACCTTTCGGTCCAGTGCATTATCCCACAGTGCCACACCAGGGCTCCCTTGATGATTTTGTTATTGTTGTTGTTAAGTGCTGTTGAGTTGGTTCTGATTCAGAGTGACCCTGTATAGGGTTTCTGACTTTGCAGTCTGGCACATTAACCCACAGCGCCACACTGGAATTCTAAATTTCTCTTGTTTTTGTTAAGTGCCATCAAGTCAGTTCCCACTCATAGCAACTCTCTATAGGAGCACATGGTGGGTTTGAAACGCTGACCTTGTGGTTCACAGTCCAGTGCTGATCCTGTAGCACCACACCTGGAGGGAGTCCAAATTCCTCTTAGAAAGAAGAAAACAAACCATGAAGGGCATCCCAGTCACATACACACATTCCAGAGGGAAACACAAAAGAGGCTGAAAGACTGTATCATTTATTCTAATTTGAACCTATGGGAAGAAGTCAGGGTTGTCTGCTAATCCTGCATAGTCCATCAGCAAACCACACCTACCTGTCCCTTCCAAACCAGGGTGGGAAGGTCTGCTGAAAGCCGACTTCATCTAGGGCAGCAGGGCTCCTTTGGAGCGAGACTGCTCTGTCCCACAAACAGACGCAATTGGCTAAAAAGTAACTATGTATGCAACTTGAGTCCCTTTGAAATCTACAAAGATTGAAATAATGAGGCTTTGGGCTTTGGGAGGTGATGTGGGTGCAAAGAGCCCAGTCTCTAGTGGCTGCAGCCCAAATTATGGGAAATTGCAGGGGCCACAGACTGGGGGCAGGGGAGGTCACATGAGATCTCACTCCACCTTGGTGCTAAGTCAACAGCCTTTTGTTTATTCCAGCAAGAAACGGAATCCAGCAGATTCCTTGAGTGTCTGCAATTCTGAGCTCATAAAAAAATAATATAACACTTAACACAAATAAACATGTCAAATAAAAATGTGATTAAAATTTTGATGTTAGCACACTTCAGCCACAAAAAAATTATTGACAGTAATAGGCTCCCAGGCAGCTGGATGCAAATGACAACGTCAGAATTGCAAACTTGGCAACTCCCCCCCCCTCCCCCCGCTTCCCCTCACACACACAGTAGGATCTTGTTTCTGCTCCTCTGATGCAGGCTAGCCGGTTCCAAAAACATGACCAGACACTAGCTTATGTAATCAACCACATATGCTTTCTATAGGGTTGCTTGGAAGGCTGCCCCTTTCAACATCTGAAACTATCTAAATATCCTTTCATTTACACAGCCATTACTTACAACAAAGAACTGCATGCAGTGGTTTCATTTTTGCTAAGAGTTATCCTCAGAGTCAAATTCCTTTCCATAAGAGACATCCATACCAAAGCCAGCACTGAACCACGCTGAAAACTACTTCTTCTCCTGAGAAAAGCACAGGAAGATGCCTCAGGTCACCAAATCTCAAAGGAGAAAACCAAAAGTCAGAGTAGACCACTCTCAGAATCTGGTACTTATTAGATGCGGGAGGCTCTGCAGGTCGCCATGGCTACTCCAAGGACTCAGATATGGAAAGTTACAAACAGTACCTTTTCTCAAAGGTTCCCAAGGTCTGGAGCACTGAGCGCTCATCTGAGAAACATTCATCCAACGTGGTTTTCACTTTTAAATAAATAAGAACACATATTCTCTGCCTGTCGTACCTGAATATGGATTTGCATGAAAGCGCTAACATTAACTATTTGATAAAGGCGCAGTGGTGGTGTTAACGATTAAACAGTTTGCTGTTATCAGAAAGGTTGGGAGTTCAAATCCACCCAACAACTCCACAGAAGAAAAGTCAGGCTAAAAAAATACTATAGCTGAGAAAACCCTATGTTTTGTCCTCTGTCACATGGCTGCTATGAGTCGAAATCAACCGAATGGCACACACAACTGATACTTGCTAAAGGATAGATGCCAGTGGTGGGGACCCAAAATGGGGCAGCTGCTGTGGGAAACAGGTTGGCAGCTCCTCAAAAAGGTAAACATAAGATTATATGACCCAGCAAACCCATTCCTGAGACTTGAAAGCAGAAACTCAACTATACACTGTAGGGCAATGTTCTCCGCAGCATGCTTCACAACAGCCAAAAGGTGGAAACATGCCCATCAACGGAAAAACAAAACAGTATTTAGATACAAGACCCCTGGTGTGGCGCTGTAGGATCAGCACTGGACTGCGTACCACAAGGTTAGCAGTTCAAACCCGCCAGCTGCTCCTTGTAAACTCTATACAAGGTCACTCTGAATCGGAACCAACTCGATGGCACTTAGCAACAACATGTATATACAATGGGATATTAATTTCCCAGTTGTAAAGACAAAGGCGCTCTGGTAATATAGTGGTTATGAATCAGACTTCTAACCTCAAGGTCGGCAGTTCAAAACTACCAGCTGTTCTGCAGGAATCACAACCAATTTGACAATGGCAAGAACATATGGTGAACGTTTTAGGACCCTGAAGTTGCTTCTGAGCCATTCAAGACTACATTACGAATCGGGCTGCTAACCTAAAGGTCGGCAGTTCGAGACTACCAGCTGTTCCGTGGGAGAAAGATGATGCTTTCTGCTCCCAGAAAGATTCGCAGCTTCGGAAACCCTGTGCAGGGTCACTATGAGTCAGAAATGACTCCACGGTACTTAACAACAAAAGACAAATGAAGTCCTGATACGTCCTACAACAGATGAGCCGTGAAGATAGTATGTTGAAAACAATAAACCTGACACAAAAGCACAAATATTGTATGATAGCATGTATATGAAATACTAGATAAGGGAAACATACAAAGACTGAAGTTTATTAAGTGGTTGCCATGTACTGGGGAAGAGAATGGGAAATCACTGTTTACTGGGTGCAGAGTTTCTGTTTGGGGTGATGAAGAAAGGTGGAAACAGATTTTTAATGTTGTTGGTTTCATGGCATGGTGAATGTGAGTTAATATTACTAAACTACACGTAACAATGGCTGAAGTGGCAGTTATTTTGATTTTTACTACAATTAAAATGTTTCATTAATTAAAAAATATAAAGAATAGATCAAAAGTATTTTAAGATCTCTGTGGTGCCTAAATAGTGTTACTTTCGGAGGCTGCAAGCAGAGCTATACTAGAATAGGCTCTAGAGAGATGCACAGATTTAGGATTTTTTTTTTTAAGTCTGTTGTGTTTAAGTCTTTCTTAAATATTAAATTATACAAACTTACAATGAAATCAATTACATTCAAAACAGAATCAATAAGTACTCAAAACTCATAATTTCCTAATTTTTCATACATTTTACCCTCATCATCTATTTGCTGCTCCTTGGAAACCCTATGCAGGGTCTATCGGTCAGAATCGACTCGACAGCACTTAACTACAACATTCTTTTGTGAAGCGCCCCATCTATTATTACGTCTATGAAGTGGAAATACTGTGTAAGCATCTTCCCAACCTTGAGGTCAGTGAATTATGTTGGCAGCAAAAAGAAACCATAGCAGAAGTATTTTTTGACATTGCTGTTCATTGCCATCTAGTCGGCTAGTGAGCTTGATCTGCCAATCCTGCGGTTCAAACTGACCTTGCAGTCCAGTGCAGTAACCCGCAGCACCACATACAAACTTGTAAATGCTGCAGTGCCCACTCTCACCCCAAGAGGCAGCGCACCAACCCATATTGTTGTTGTTAAGTGCCATCAAGTTGGTTCCGACACATAACGACCCATACAGGGTTTTCGAGGCGTGGCTGGTGAGTTTGAACTGCTGACCTTGTGGTTCAAACTGGTCTTGCGGTCCAGTGTTCTATCTCACAGCACCACACCAGGACTCTATATTAAACATATTAAAAATCCCAAAAGTCATCCCACTCTATATGGAGTGGAATGTTACTAAAAAATTTTAAAGCATTTTTGTAATTGTCCTTGTTTTGAAATTACTCAGCTACAATGAACTCATTCACAGTTGGTCATGACTTCTCTGTAGAAATCAGGCCTATTCCAAAATTATTCTCAAATGAGCAAATCTGGTCTTCATATTCATTTCACATGTGAGGCAAGTTTATCAATTTTACAGTTTCCCATGAATGAAGTGGATTCTAGACTGTTGTTATTGGCGTGTGCAGTTGAGTTCCTTTTGGCTCATAGTGGGCTCCACGTAACAGAGTAGACGTGAACCCCATATGTTTTCCTAAACGGTAATGTTTACAGAAGCCACTGCCGTGTCTTTTCTTCCTTGGTGGGTTCTGTACTAGAGCCTAAATGCTAAAGCACTTGGTTTGTGGAAGGCTGCAGTGTGCAGCTGGAGTCCTAACGCCATTTTGAATCTTGACATTAGTTCAGAGTGAGTTGAGTTCTTTCTGACCATTAAACCAGCAACGTGGCTAGGACACCTCCCAGGCAAGCCCAGGAAACAGCAATCTGCACTCAGGAAGTATGTAGTTGACGATAGATTGCAAGTCCCAGGCAAGTCCTGGGTGGGTGCTTGATGATTTACTGAAAATAGCCACAAGTTGTATCTAGTTTAACTTAACAATTGGGGTTCTGGTGACTCTGACTCAGGGCCCCTAGCCAATCCTGTAAGCTTTGAAAATCTGCAATTGTGTACACATGCCAAGCAGGGTCATTTCAGTGACAGTCCTGGTTTTGTGATTTTCTTTGTTGCCTACCTTACCTAGTTAGACCCATGACCATGAGTCAGCAGACTCCATTCATCTTCTGTACTGTGTTGCATGCTGATGGCTTCCCTGATCTGGAATGATTATGCTTGCTTTGTCTCTGTCCTATGTGCAGCTTAATAAAAAGGAGCTCTGTAGAATACATTCGAATCTACGGTCGTTTTTCTCCTAGTACAGTCCGAATCGTCAGCCTTTCAGTTAGCAGCTCCGTGCTTAATCACTGGGCTCCCTGATTTTAGACTAATGAGCACTTATCATTGTGTAGTTTTCTAATTTTCAGGTCAGTTAGTCTTGTTACATCCCAGCACCTACGATGTGCTGGTGGAGGTCACTGATGGAAGGGAAGTAAGTAGGACTGCAGCAGACCTGAGACAGAGTCTGCAGACCAGTGTAACACCAAAGTTCTCGCTACAGCCTCAAACACAGAAACAACACCGTTCTGTAATGCTCAGAGGGCTGGTTTATGGCACTACCACACAGTAAGAGTCAATTCTAAACTCTGAGCAACTGTGAAGAGCAGGCTGAGGGGCTGTCCTCAATCTGGTCCTCAACAAAGTGGCTCTTCCTGCCCGTGCCTGTCATGCAGTGTAAACTACCCCTTCTATCCCTGTTCTGCCCTGCAGTCATACAAACACCCAAACCTCAAATTCTGGAACCAAGAGGGGTCAATCAGCCTCCAAACCAGCGATTCCCAATTCGTACTATAATGAGAGCCACCTAACATACTATTTTTAAATGCAGAATCTTTGGGTCCCACCTTGACTCAATTTTAAAAAACAAACAAATAAAAACTCCCTAGATCATTCGTTTGAAGTCCTGATGTGATGCTGTAGGATAAGTAAGGTAAGTTTGAACCACAAGGCTGGTGGTTCAAACTCACCAGTCACTCCTTGGAAACTCTACATTGGTCGCTATGAGTCTGAAATGACAACAACAGTCTAATGCAGCCATTCCACTGATTAGTTTAGCTAGCCTCTTCCTGCCATGGATACCTAATGCCCCTCTTAACAGCATTAACAAGAAGCCATGACGCTCTGCTCATTCACCCCCAGTATGAAAGAGCCCCCACTCACCCGGCCAGGCTCCCTGTAAGTCAAAGATGCTCTCAATGACTACTGCTATGTAGACTCCCATTCCCCCCTACCCACCCACCCAAATAAAGAGTACCTGAAAAAGTAACCAAGGTTCAGGTACTCTCATTAGGGGGCCAAGGTTTTCTGGGCCAACCCTTTCACCCAACCAACTTTGGAGCATGAAAAAACATACTCTCACCTTCCATGCAAGAAGCCCAGTTTTTAATTCCTGGCCCGTGCGCCGAATGTGTGGCCAGCACCTGTCTGTAAGTGGAGGCCTGTGTGTTGCTACGATGCTGAGCCAGCTGCATTGGAACCTCCAGACTAACAGGGACTAGGGGAAAGAGGCCTAGAGATCTGTTTCTGAAACTTTGCCAGTGAAAACCCTATGGATCCTGTTGTAAATGGAGTTGCCATGAGTTGGGAACCAACTGGACAGCAGCTAAAAATGTGCCTTACTATAAACAACATGGCAAATTAACAACCTCCTGAAATACTACAAGACTCTGGTATAATGACAATCACGCTAAAGGCTTCCTTTGTTCTTCTCAGCATTCAAAGAATCTATACAAAACTACCGTAACTGCATTGTGAACAACACTGTTTCATAATTACCACAACTAAGCAACTGTAAACAAACACCTTCTCAGGTACAGGCAGCAAGAATGTACCCCATACCAGGTTCCATGCCTACTTCCTGAAAATGCGAATCCAACTAACTATTGTTGTTGTTGGTAAGTGCTGTAGAGTTGATTCCGAATCACAGTGACCCTATATAGGGTTTCCAAGGAGCAGCCGGTGAGCCTGAACCACCAACATTGCAGTCTAACGCATTAGTCCACAGCACCACACCAGGACTCCAACTAACTATTGTCGTTGTTAAGTACCATGGAGTCGGTTCTGACTCATAGTGACCCTGCACAGGGTTTCCAAAACTGCCTATCTTTATGAGAGTAGAAAGCCTCATCTTTCTCCCACGGAACAGCTGGTAGTCTCGAACTGCCGACCTTTAGGTTAGCAGCCCGATTCGTAATGTAGTCTTGAATGGCTCAGAAGCAACTTCAGGGTCCTAAAACGTTCACCATATGCTCTTGCCGTTGTCAAATCGGTTGTGATTCATAATGACCCTGTATAGGGTTTCTGAGAGCGGCGAATGGGTTTGAACCGCCAACCTCATGGTTAGCAGTCCAGTGCTTATCCTTCAGTGCTGCACCAGGACTCATGCCATGTGCTCATGGTAAGCATGAATTGATGTATTCCTAAAGCACATCACTTAGGGAGATTTTTGGGTAACAAGACTGTAGCAGTGTGGCTAAAAGGTAAGGAAATTTAATCAAGAAATACTAAAAGCTAGGCTAGGAAGGGAACAGGACCTGCTACACTGATAACTGTGCAATCCTTGTAGTGGCACCTGCTGGCCAGCCCATCCAGGTGAAGCACTACTCCTGTGAGCATGGAGGGTCTCGCTGTGATTCCAAGATCGAGCTTAAATATACCAGATAATGACACAGCAAACTCACTTCACCAGTCCTCTGTCAGTTTGTCGTACTGTGGTAGTCTGTGTAGCTATGATGATGGAAACCATGCCGCCAGTATTTAAAAACCAGTAGGGTCACCCAGGACTCTTGATACAGTGTTGTAGTACAAGCACTGGACTGTAGCCAAAAGGTTGGCAGTTCAAACCCACCAGCGACTCCTCAGGCACCCTATATGGGGTCACTATGAGTCAGGGCTGACTCAACGGCACTTAATAACAACACAGGGTCATCCATGGTGGCCAGGTTTCAGTGGCACTTCCAGACTGAGCTACACTAGATAGAAGGACAGATGAACCATTTCTGATTGTTGTTGCTGCTAAGTGGTGGCGAGTCACTTCTGACTCACAGCGACTCTACAAAGTGTTTCCAAGGCTGTAAATCTTTGCAGGAACAGAAAGCCTCATACTTCTCCCATGAAGTAGATGGTGGGCTCTAAATACTTGCTTTATGGTTAACAGCCCAGTGCTTATACTACAAAATGGATATCCACTGAAAATCTTATGACTATCAGCACAACACTGGCAGATACAGCCCGGAAGAGGAGCCCTTCAGGTTGGAAGGCTCTCAAAATATGACTGGGGAAGAGCTGCCTCCTCAAAGTAGAGTTGATCATAATGACTTGACTGCAGCAAAGCTTTCAGGACCTTCATGAAGCACAATTCAAAAAGAGAAGAAACATACGCAACCATTCATTAATAATTGGAATCTAAGAAGTATGAGTCTAGGAAAATTGGAAGATGCCAACAATGCAATGGGACACATAAAGATCAATAATCTAGACATTAGTGGACTGCTAATGACTACTTTTAATAAGAGAATCATAAGAGTTACTATGCCAGGAGGAACCTGAAAAGCAGTGCCCCATTCATTGTCAAAAAGAGTGTTTCAAGATCTGTCTTGAAGCACAATGCTGTCTGTGATACGAGAACATTCGTATGTCTACAAGGAAGACCACTAACTTTCAAGTTTACAAACCAACCACTAAAGCCAGGTGATGAAGTTGAAGAATTCGATCAATTTATTCTGTCTGAAATTGATCAAACATGCTATCAAGATGCATTGATAATTACTGGTGATTGGAATGCGAACACTGAAAATAAAGATGAAGGATCCAGTGGTTGGAAAACATGGCCTTGGTGATAGAAATGATGCTGGAGATTGCATGATAGAATTTTGCAAGAACAATGACTTCTTCACTGCAAATACCTTTTGTTCCCAACAACATAAAAAGTGACAGTATACCTAGACCTCATCAGATGAAATACATATGTACAAAATGTCATGGAAAAGACAGGAAAGAAAGGACAAAAATGGATGTCAGAAGAGACTCAAAGACTTGTTCTTGAGTATAGAGAAGGTAAAGCAAATGGAAGAAATGAGGACATCAAATAGCTGAACAGAAAACTTCAAAGGGCAGCTCAAGAAAACAAAGTTAGACTTCCGGAAAAAGACAGCGGATCGGGTAGAAGTGCAGTGACAAGCTCTGCCGAGAACAACACAGAATACAGGACCAAGAGTGCTCAGGGGGTAGTTCCGGTGCTCTGAACCACATATAAAGGAATATTTAGAAGGTTGGAAGACTTACAGCTGGGAGTTTGTGGCAGAAGCAAGAAATCCATTGCTTCCTGGTTCAGGACGGTC
>NW_006408783.1:314718-323024 GCF_000296735.1 Chrysochloris asiatica
ATATAAATAAATATTAAGTGATTATTAATTACTGAAGATAATTCAAAAACGATTACAGCAGTACATGACCGGGAGTTACTAAAAATTCAAGTTGGATTCAGAAAAGAACGTGGAAGGAGGGATATTATTGCTGATGTCCGATGGATCTTGGCTAAAAGTAAAGAAGACCAGAAAGATGTTTAATTGTGCTTTATTGACTATGTAGAGACATTCCATTGTATGGATCATAACAAAGTATGGATAACACTGCAAAGAATAGGTATTCCAGAATACTTCTTTGTGCTCATGAGGAACCTGTACATAGACCTAAACAGTCATTAGAATGGAACAAGGGTATGCTGAATGGTTCAAAATCAGGAAAGGTGGGAGACAGAGTTGTATCCTTTTACCATACTTATTCAATCTGTATGATGAACAAACAGTCCAAAAAACCAGATTAATGAAGAACAACACGGCATCAGGATTAGAGGAAGAGTCATTAACAGTCTGCAATATGCAAATAATACAACTTTGCTTGCTGGAAACAAAGAGGACTTAAAATACTTACTGATAAAGATTAAAGACCACAGCCTTCAGTGTAGATTGTACAGCCATATAAAGAAAACAAAACCCTCACAACTGGACCAATAACAGAATGCATGAAGTTGTCAAAGACTTCATTTTGCTTGGATCCACAATCAACACTCATGGTTGCAGCAGTCAAGAAGTTAAACAACTTCCATTAGGCAAACCTGCTGCAAAAGACCTTCTTAAAAGTGTTCAAGAACAGAGATGTCAGTTTGAAGACCAAGGGGCACCAGACCCAAGCCATTGTATTTTCAATTGCTTCATATACATGTGAAAGTTGGACAATGAATAAGAAAGACTGTATAGGGATCCACGCATTTGAATTACAGTGTAAAGAAAAATACTGAAAGTGCCACAGACTGCCAGAGAACAAACATGTCTTGGAAGAAGTACAGCCAAAATGCTCTTTTGAAGCAAGATTTTGTATCTTACTATAGAGATGTTGTTATAAGTGTCGTAGAGTCAGTTCTGACCCATAGCGACCCTGTATATGGTTTCCTAGGAGCAGCTGGTGAGCTTGAACCACCAATCTTGAGGTTCAAATGAACTTTACAGTCCAGCGCACGATCCTACAGCACCACACCAGGACTCCAGATGTTATTAGGAGAAACCAAACCCTGGCGAAGGACATCATGCTTGGTAAAGTGAAGGGTTAGCAAAAATGAGGAAGATCCCCAACAAGATGGACTGACAGAGTCAACAACAATGGGTTCACAAGTAGTAACAATTGTATGGATGGCACAGAGTTGGGCAGTTTCATTTGGTTATGCATGAGTAGGAACAGGCTGGATGGCATACAGCACACTGGACATGATAACGAAACGAGGACAGTACCTAGCCTCTGACCCACAGCTCCAGTCACAGTTTAAATAGTGCTAAAACACTAAAGAGCCTGGAGGGACCATGGGCCAGGTGTTGGGCTGCTAACTTCAAGGCTGGCAGTTCAAACCCAACAACCGCTGAAAGAGAGAGAGATGAGGCTGTCTGATCCATAAAGATTTAAGGTCACTACACGTCAGAAGCCACTCGATGGCATGGATTTGGTTTAGTTTGCTTTTCTGCTATATTAGGAGCCCTGATAGTGCAGTGGGTTAAGTGCTGGGCTGCTAATTGTAAAGTTGGTGGTTCACACCCACCAGTAACTCTGTAGGAGAAAAACGAGGCTGTCTGTTCCCATAAAGATTACAGCTTCAAAAGCCCTCTGGAGCAAGTTATAGTCTGTCTATAGGGTCTCTGGGAGTCGGGACAAACTAGACAGCAGCGGCTCTGGCTTTGGTGTGGGCTTCCAGATCGATCAATAATGTGAATAGGAAAAAGAATGACTAAAATAGGCTCTAGCTTACCAGCTGCTTCTTTTGGGGGACTAACCAAAAAAGAAAAGAAAAGAAAAAGCCCAACCTGTTACAACTTGTAGCTACCTGATAGGGCTGAACTAGGTCTCCGAGGCGGATGTCTTTACAGAGCAGACTGACATATCTTTCTACCATGGAGCAGAGGGGGAGTTCGAACCACCCACCTTTTTGTTAGCAGCTGAGTGCTTAACTGCTGAGCTACCAAGACTCCCTTTTTAGAAGACTGTTTATATTATTTATGGAATGAATGCTTTTCCTTTTGATCTGTAACATATTTGACTCTGTTGAGATAAGTGGAAATACAAAACTGTGGTCCTAATGACAGAAAAGTTGTGATCTAACTGCTGGGGCAAGTTACATCAAGACTATACACTGGAAAATTCCATACATGCAGAAGAACCACTCCTCTGGCCACGGCGGTGATGGGGGCAGGTGGATGAGAGACTCTAAACAGACAAGACATGGGCTTCATTTATGTATTTCAAGAAATGGGCATTTTTACCAACTGAGAGGGAAGGAGTCTTCACATCATGGACCAAGCCTATCCCCTCTGCACATAGCATCGATAGGGATGGGCAAATTAGACATTGGCTACCTAAAGTGGGGGGTGAGCGTGGGGTTATAAATGCACGAAGTAGCTGGCTTACAAGCTTTCAAGAGGGAGTTTAGTTTTAGAGTGTGCGGGGGAAGGTAGAATCCCCACTGAATAGTTTTCATCTTGTCTAGACGGGTCTGGTGAAAAGAGATGGGGATAAGACTCTTATGATTCAATAGTGAGTAAATATTATCATAACTAATTGCGACTGTCACAACTGTAAAGGTAGACGTTTTGCAAAAGAGGGTAGTAGTTAATCTTACATTTCAAGAACAGAGGACCCTAGAACCATCAAGGGGGAAGAGCATGAGCAGAATGTGGGACCCTATCCAGAGAAGCAGTGACACCAGAGATGAGGACATGGAGAGACAGAGCAGCTGAGGACTCTAAACTCATGGAAAGAGAGGGACTGAGTGCTGGTGGCCAGGATGCAGGCTTGTAGAATGTGCCCTTTGGTTGTTTAAATGATTATATATTCCTGAGTGTTTTTGCATACATAAAAAACAACAACAACAACAGAGGGAAAAGAAGCAAATACGCTTGAATGATGATGCACGGAGAGGACTGTAATCATTGCAATGAAACGAAATATGGTAGGATGAGTGCAAAACCGATGTTCTCCCATGTAAAAGACACTCAATTCACAATAAAAGCTTTTTTAAATAAATAAATGGTTTTTTTTTTTTTTTTCAGTCCTAAGGGAAAACGTTGGAGCCCTAACGGCGCTGTGGCCAAGCAGTCAGCTGCTACCCAAAAGGCTGGAGGTTTAACCCTACCAGCTGCTCTGTGGTAGTCCATTCCCATCAAGACTATAATCTTATATAGACAGAAAGGCCAGATAAAATGTTTGAGTAGGTAAAGGGAACTACAGTCAGCACCATATATAGGCTTGGTATGTGCTGTAAACACATCCATGTTTATCACAGAGCAAACGAGACAAAGGTATGTAAACATCTTAGCCACAGCCAATGGTCTTGAGATATCAAAGTCAGTGGACAGAATACCGTTTACTTTCACGAGTAGTAACTGGGGTTTTCTTAAACCCTGTGAGCTGCCCTGTAAGGTGCAGCTGATGGTCTTTTCCATCCAGAGCAAAGAAGAGCAAAGAAAATGAAAGATACATAGAAGACACTTAGTCCAAAGACCCTAGTGGGCCACGTGAACCTCAACCTCCACCAGAAGAATTAGATGGTGTCCAACTGCACTGCTGACAGTCCAGAAAGGAATCAGAATCAAGGATCCTGGATAGAATGGGGAGAAAATGTGGAACGCAACTCAGAATCATAAAAAAGACCAAGCTTACTGATCTGACAAGAGACTAGTGGAACCCCCTTTGTCACCTGCATGCCTGAAAATGAACTCACCCAGCCACAGGGCTCAACTTTCAGGCAAACAATAGACAGGCCTATAGGTTATACACTCCTAAGAACAGTCAACTACCTAAAATGAAAAGGCCAGCTCAGCAGGCAGGAAGGGGTAGGAAAGAAGAACAAATTGAAATGGGGAGAGTGCTGATCTATGTGGGTATTGGAATCAATGTCGTGAAACAAACAACATTTTTAAAAAGTCAAAAAGATTACAGCTTTAGAAACCCCATGAGGCAGTTCTATTCTGTCGTTCAGTGGTGTTGCTATGAGTCAGAGCCAAGTCGATGGCAGCAGGTTATGGGAATCTCTTGCTCAGAGTGGAAAAGTAACACCTACTAATTAAACTATAATACCACAGCTGCAAACCAGCTTCCCAGCTTTGTTCCCTCCGCCCTGCTCAATGGGGAGCAAGTCACTTAACTTGCTTGCTAGACCTGTTCCTGGGCAGTATTCGGCCACCCCTGCCAGGAAACTGAAGAGGGAGAAGCATGAATCTGGCTTACCCTTCTGCCCTGGAATCCACCAGTGAGGGTGCCAGTCCAGAGGGAGAACATTCACTGAAAGGAGAGCCTCCAAAACCTGGAATTGGAATGTAAGGTCACATTCTCAACCTCTGTTCACTGTCCTGTGTGGACACAGGGTGAGAGAAACCGACAGCAACATGCCCGTCATCGTCTTAAAAAGCACATGCGTCTATCTGCTGGACGAAGTAGGGATCACCCCACCTACTCAAGAAGAGTCTAAAATACAGAAAACACAACACCGAAACTCCCTTTTTTGTTTTCTTAAAAACGAAGGAAAAGGCTGAGCTAACCTGGATGGGTTATAATGAGTCACGGGTACAGAAGTCACTCAACCACACTCAAGCTAAACAAAAATTGAATGCTTGAGGAAAGTTCTGGAAGGATGCCAATGCTACTTCTGCACTGCTTGAAACTGTATAATGTCGATCAACAATATCCAAGTGGAACTCTTTTTGGTAACTTTTATAGCTAGTTAAAAACACACACACCCAAGCATCTAGGCAGGCTGCACCTAGGTCCCAGGACCCTGATGAGGGAGAAGCCAGGCAGACCTTTTGCAGGTAGTCCTCAGGGCACCCCGTGAGTGTTCTCTCTTTCCACTCCTACAGAAGCAACTCAGCAATGTTTGCTGACCGTCCTAAGCCTCCTCAGGTGGGAAGAGCACTCCAGAAGGGAGAAAGCTTGACTGAACAGTAGAGCTGGGAGAAGCAAGAAAAAATGGTACCTGGGAACCAGGACCAGAAAAGGAGGTTGAAGCTGAGAGGACTGAGAAATCTGCTGGCAGCCTGAGTAGTGAGGGTCACAGGCAGGGAGATCAGAGGACCCGCAGGGAGATCAGAGGACAGACAGCTAGTACTGAGCACTCCGCATGCTGCTGAAGAGGGGGCAAAGATGTCTGGCTCCACGTACTTAAAACTCCCCAGTTAAGTCCAGCTCAGGGGCCCTGTGCGTTAGCACATGAAAGACGCCACCACTCCAGCTCAGCAGCTCCGCCTACTTTATGGAGAAGCACAAGAGACAGTTGGTGTCTCCAAAAAGAATGCACGGGCTGCCCCAGTTTCCCAAGGTGGCTCCTTTCAACCATTGTTGAGTTTGTTCTGACTCCGTACGACCATGGACTGGGTTTCTGAGGAGTGGTTGGTAGGTCTGAACTGCTGACCTTATGATGAGCACTCTAGTGCTTATTCTGCAGCAGCACACCAGGACTCCATGTATAGGTGTTGTTGTTGTTAAGTACCATGGAGTCGGTTCCAACTCAGTGACCCTGCACAGGATTTCCGAGGCTGTAAATCTTTACGGGAGCAGAACGCCTCATCTTTCTCCCACGGAACCGCTGGTAGTTTCGAACTGCTAAACTTGAGGTTGCCAGCCTGACTCATAATCACTACGTTACCAGAGCTCCTTAGGTATAGGTGTATGCCTATTTATTATTTATTATATATGAATGTATGTGCTTAAATACACATACACGCATTTAAATAGGTAATAAGTATAGGTGTATGCCTATTTAAATGCATGTATGTGTATTTAAGCACATACATTCATATAAACTAATAATAAAATACCTGGGAGCATTATGGGTGCTTCTTACCCATGCTCCTGTCATCATGTTGAATCTGACACACAGTGACCCTGCAGGAGTGTTTCATATGGTCTCCGGGACGAACTCTTTTCAGGAACACACAGTCATTCTCTTTCTCCTAGAGTGCTGGTGGCTTTAAACCGCTGAACACCTTCCAGGATTGGTTTTCTGGATTTGAAGGCTTAGGACACTAGTGTTGTGAGACAACTCAGTCAACTGACATAACATAATTCATAAAACATATGTTATATCTTAGTTTGGGGGTTTTAAAAGCTTGCAAGTGGTCATCTAAGATGCAATTATCGAGCTCCACTCATCCAGAACAAAAAGACACCAATGATGAACTGTTTACATAGACCAAGGCCTCGTCTCCCCTGAACACAGAACGAGATGATGCCCAGCTCCCATTACCAACCATTCTGATAAGGGCCACAATGTTGTTGTTAACTGCCGTTGAGTCAGTTCCGACCCATAGCGACCCTGTATAGGGTTTCTGAGGAGCTACTGGTGAGCTTGAACCACCAACCTTGCAGTTCAAACGGCTTTGCAGTCAGGCGCATTAAACCCACAGCACCATACCAGGACTCCAATAGCTGGATCCTAATCAAGTGGGAGAAAAATATGGACCAGACCTCGAATTCTTAAAAAAACACAAACAAACCTATTGGACTGGTTGAGACTGTTTTTGTTAAGTGCCATCGAATCAGTTCCAATTCATAGTGACCCTGTATAGGGTTTCTAAGAATTCAAACTGAAGCTAGCCCGAGATCACTTTTTTGCTAAGTAACAGATTGGCTCGCAAATTAATGAATATCACCTATGAGAACTGTGCTCCTTTAAAAAACCACCTATATGAGACCAAGCGATAAACAATCACTTCAAAACAAAAATGGGAAGGCAATCGTGTAGGGAGACTAGATTAATGGAAACAAAACAAGCAGAGAATTAAGGAGAATGTTCATGCATCGTAAAGAATGTAACCAATGCCACTGAGCATTTTTGTGTAGAAATTCTGAATGGGAAACTAAACTGTTGTGTGATACTTTCCCCAAAAACAACAGAATATATATTTTTAAATCAGTTTATTCCTATTTGCTAACATAAAGCAGCAGTGGCAGTATGGGGGTGATTACTAAACACTTACAAAAGAAAAGGTTTTAATCTCCCAAAATGAGTCTTTCCCAAAACATCATTGTTGGAGGAAGAGCAAAAGTACTGAGAGACCCAAGTGTTTAGTTATCCGGCCCTGCTATATCAAAGAAACACCAAGAGCAGATGGCTTTAACCCACAGAAATGATTCTTTCACAGTCTAGGAAGTTCGGAGTCTGAATTCTTTGTCCCCTTTTAGCACCTGCAGGCCCAGCATTCCATGGAGACTTCAGTGTGTCTTGCTTCAATGTGCCCTGGATGGAGGCATTTCACAATGCATGGACCCTAGGTTCAAAGGATGTGCTCCAGCATCAGCTCTTTTTGCTTGGTGGCAGTGACTCCCCCTGGTCTGCTCACTTCTCGCTCCTTTAATTGTACCTTAGATGACCACTGCAAGTTTTAGCGGCCCAACTCTGAATCGCTAGCTACCAGAGTTCTTAGTCATCACATTGTTGTTATTGTTAAGTGCAGTCGAGTCAGTTCCGACCCATAGCGACCCTGTATAGTGTTTCCAAGGAGCGGCTGCTGAGCTTCAGCCGCCAACTTTGCATTTCAAATGACTTTGCAGTCTGGTACATTAGCCTACAGCGCTATACCACGACTCCAGCCATATCACATTGCTGTTGTTAAATGCCATCAAGTCGATTCTGACCCATAACAACCCGGTACAGGGTTTCCGAGGAGCAGCTGGTGAGCCTGAACCACCAACCTTGCAGTTGAAACAAATTTGCAGACTGTACATTAACCCACAGCACCACACCAGGCCTCCAGCCATCACATTGTTGGTGTTAAGTGCCGTCCAGTCGAAATGGCTTTGCAGTCTGGCGCATTAACCCACAGTGCCACACCAGGACAGCCATCACATTAGGGGTGAATTAATCAAAGTCATCACATTAGGAGTCCTGCTGTGGCACTGCTGCACGATTAGTTTGAACCTCAAGGTTGGCAGTTCAAGCACACCAACCTATCTTCAAACCTACCCTATACAGGGTCATTATGAGTCGACACCAACTTAACAGCACTTACCAACAACAATATTGGTGGTAGTGGTAGTGTGCTGTGGAGTCAGCTCCGACTCATAGCGACCCTATATAGGGTTTACAGGAAGGAGCTCTGGTAGCGTAGTGGTTACGAATTGGGCTGCGAACCGTAAGGTCAGCAGTTCGAAA
>NW_006408783.1:323184-328063 GCF_000296735.1 Chrysochloris asiatica
GTGGAATAGCTGATGGTTTCGAAGTGCTGACCTTAAGGTTAGCAGCCCGACTCATAACCAGTACGCTACCGTGTGAGTTAATTAAATG
Source organism: Chrysochloris asiatica (assembly GCF_000296735.1). NCBI lineage: Eukaryota > Metazoa > Chordata > Mammalia > Afrosoricida > Chrysochloridae > Chrysochloris > Chrysochloris asiatica. The sequence continues at coordinate 323,273 of NW_006408783.1, forward strand.
TTTGATCAAATGTAACAGACTAAATTTTAATTTGATAATTTTGTATGGCCTACAAATGAAGTTACAAATCTTAAGCAGAATAAGGGTTCCCAACCCTTGGTTTAAGTGATCAAAAGCAGACAAACTCCTTCAGTGCAGATGACCATGTGAGTATCAAGGCCAAGGAAGAATCTACAAGCCCAGGACCAAGTCTCCCAGTCTCAAAAACAGCTGGATTAAACATATGTCCAAGATGCCAAATTGCTTCATCTTTTCTATGCAGGTGGTACAATGACAAAGCCAGTTTTACTGCGTGAATTTATCCCCTGAAGTCCTGGTGTGACGCTGTAGGATAAGCACTGAACTTCTAACCACAAGGTCAGAGGTTCAAACCCACCAGCCGTTTCTCAGAAACCCTATACAGGATGGCTATGAGTTGGAACCGACTTGACAACACTTAACAGCAACAAATCCTCACAACTACCAAGATCTATGTTATCATCTGACAGTTACATTTCCACTCATCTGTTCCTGCAGTACTTCAATGGGTCAGAACACTGGGAGGCTAGATTTGCATAGTTTGACTTACAATATGGCTGTGTGAGGTACAAAAATGTCATTGGAAATAGGAGTAGGAGGATTATTCAAAGAAATAGGCATGTGCCCTTCATGGTAGCTGAACCGAGGCATAGTCCAAGGCTCGTGTGACTGCTGATAAGAGTTCTGCCATATCAAGTCTAGATACTGTGGACAGAGCAGACTGAGGTTTCAAGTACATGCCCCAAGGGCACCTACTGGGGCCCCTGGGAACAGGTTTGCTTCTCAAATGGGCAACTCTGCACCCGGGTTAGCAACAGCTGCCACGTATTTCATGATGGGAGTAATTTTCCCAAGTGGAAATGGGGAGACTAGCCCTCCAGAAGAAGCCACCACTTGTGCCCAAAGCTTCAGCACATAGTATCTCTACCATCATCCTGCTGATGTTTCCACTGCGGAGGTGAGAAAGCGACAACTTGGAGAGGTAGTTGTTTCACTATGGTCATGAGGTCAGTAAATGGTGAAGCTAAAATTCAAATCTAAGACAGACAAGGCCCAGCTTCTCCTGCTATGTTGTTGTTGTCAAGTGCCATTGAGTCGGTTCTGACCCACAGCGACCCTGTATAGGGTTTCCAAGGAGCAGGTGGTGAGCTTGAACCGCCAACCTTGCAGTTCAAACAGCTTTGCAGTCTGGCGCATTAACCCACAGCGCCACACCAGGACTCTAGAAAAAGCCCTTAGAACCAGTGTTCCCAGGTCCTTGCCACTGATTATATTCTGAGGTCAGACATGGGGTAAAGACAAAACCTACAGTGTGCCTGTGTCCAGTTACAGATGCTAGGGTCACACAGGCTGGTGGGTCCTAGCACCACAAGGCACCAGGTGGCCTGAGGTGAGTGTTCCAACACTTGACAAGCTATGGAGGCCCCTGGAATCAAATCAGGAGACAGACCAAGCAGGAATGAACATAGGGTCAAACCCAGGGCCACCTATTTGAGCCATCTGCCCCACTACGAGGGAGCCACCTTTCCACCCTGTCCTTCCCCATGGTCACCCTTGTGCTTAAGAGCTGGCCCTCCTGCATAAAGGACCCCTAAGAACAGCAATGAGACCACTGCCTGCAGCGTGGTGCCAGCCTCTTAGCCAGCCCAAGGAAAAGCATCTTAAACTCTTTAGTGCCATTCAACCATGGCAGGCTGCCATTGTAGGCAATCCTACCTGCCAGGTATTGTTCCTATTTACCTCTCCTAATATTTAGAGTCTGGCTGTCTCTCTGTGATCCGTGCGGAGGCTGGACAGATCCATCTTGGGCACGATCACCGTCAGTTTTGCAAAGCCAAGATTCAACTCTGAGAAACAAGGCGGGTTTGTTTCTTGCAGAACACGCAAATGTCACGTGCAGTCTGCTTGCCTTTAAATCACATTGGATTCACAAATTCACAAGCAGCTCAGTCTGACATTTAGTATGGAAGAGAGTTAAAAAAATTAATTTGGTCACGTCTTTTCTTATTGGTGAGTGGAAAAAATCCCAAAACACTGTCGTTGGGTTAGATTCTGATTCATGGCAACCCCATATGGCACAGTAGGACTGCTTCGCAAGGTTTCTGAGGCTGTAAATCTTTACAGACCCTGGTGTGGCACTGTGGTTAATGCGCTAGACCGGAAGGTTTGGTTCAAACTTGTGTATTTACAAGGTCGCTATGAGTTGGGACTGACTTGATGACACTTAACAACAACAACAACAAATCTTTACAGAAGCCACATTTTTCTCCTGAAGAACAGTTGGTTAAGTTCCAACCACCGACCTTCTGGTTAGCAGCCCATTGCTTAACCACCAAGCTGTGATGCTGTAGGATCAGCACTGGACTGGACTGTGAACCACAATATTGGCAGTTCAAACCTACCAGCTGCTCCTCAGAAACCCTACAGACGGTCCCCGGGAGTCAGAACCAATTTTAGCACTTAACAACAACGATCAGGTTCTTATACAGCATGGGGTTTTTCATTATAAGCAAGTGTGTATACATGTGTAGCCAGATATCAAGTCAGGAAAAATAATTTGTCACTTTTCAACATTGGTACTTACAAATGTTTATTTGTAAGTTTATTTCCTCTCATATTTATTTATTCATGAACCATCAAAAGAGCACCAATTACTTTTCATCAGTCCAATCTGAGCACAGATACTACAAACGCCTCTATAGGTTTTCACCATGAAAACCTCAGCTCTGAGAATACACCTGAAAACTTTCCAGTCTACCCAATTTTTGTTTCTCTGGCAAAATTCTAAGACTTTAAAGCCAAACGGAGAATTTTATTTTAATTTCATCAAAATAAAGGCAATGTTGGAATGTATTTCCAACCTTCCACATTCCCCTCATACTCAAGTGACTTTATTTTCACAAACTTTCTGTCTTAATAAATGTCTTAGCACACCCAAGCCTGAAAGTTACAAATAAACGTAATTTAAATCTTAATTTACTACTATTCTGCACTTCCCTTCCATTCATTGTTAATTTCAATTCTTTCAACAGTCAACAACTTCCTCTGAAAAATTCCAAGACAACTCCTACTCCCTTAGTTAATAGCATGCAAATTTCAGTTTTAGAATCATGACTCCTTTTGACTCTGCCTTTCATCTTCAAAGTTTATTGTTGTTGTTGTTGTTGTTAAGTAAAGTTTATTGGAAAGCCCAAAATAGCCATGGTGCAAATTTTCAGGGCACCCAAGAGATGTCAAGGAGCTCTGGTAGCAAGGAGCTCTGGTAGAATCGGGCTGCTAACCTCAGGGTCAGCAGTTCGAAACTACCAGCAGTTCCACGGGAGAAAGATGAGGCTTTCTGCTCCTGTAAAGATTTACAGCCTTGGAAACCCTATACAAGGTCGCTAGGAGTCAGAACTGACTCCAAGACATACATAACAACAAAGAGATGTCAGTTAAACACAGTCCAAGAAAAAAGACCAAAGTTTCTGAACAGCACAAACCCCTCTGCCCTTTTTCTTGTACAGGGCCTGTGTTTCATCCATACAGTAGCTGCCCCTTTACTGATGTGTGAGCACAACTTCTAGATTAGAGGCCTACACATACTCCTATGTAGGGAAGCTTGTGTAGCTCAGCTGCACTTTCTATAGCTTACTTTTACAGTGCTGACCATCAAACACATTAAGAAGTGTGCAATGCACACCTGGTAAACAACTCAAGGGCTTGCCTAGGGATTTGTTTTCCCCTCTTCTAACCTCGGGACTCCTGGTGTGGTGTGGTAGGATCAGCACTGGACTGCAAACCACAAAGTTGGCAGTTCAAACCCATCAGCAGCTCCATACGGAGTGGCTAAGAGTCGAAATCAACTCGATGGCATTTAACAACAGACCGCTGGCATCCGTGTCCTCTACTCACTCACAACAACCTTGTGGACGGTGTATTATTATCCCCGTTTCACACAGGCGCTAACTGAGGCTGCATGAGGTTAAGTCTCTCAACCCACACAGCTACTACGTGGCAGAGCTAGTTTAGAATCCTCGCTTGTCTAGTTTAAAAGGCTTTAGTCTTCCAACTTGGGGCTGTCTATGACCAGTGGCCGCCGCCCACTTTTGGCGAAGTCTCTGCTATGATGCTGCCAAGATGGGGCGGGTCCCGACCCAGGGTCTTTAAAGACCCTTCTGGTCTCTACGAGTTTTCCACACTCGCCCCAGGGAGTGCCCTTCTTTCTCACATCACACCATCTTCGGCTCCTGGGCGCCCTCCCCCACTCGGGCTGCTTTTATCTTTTCAGCCCCTGGTGCCCGCGCCCACCTCGTCCCCGAAGTGCACGATCTTCTGCCCGGTGGGCCCGCGCGGCCCGTGGAAGTTGTCGGGCACGGGGTCTTGGGCGGCAGCACGGTGCGCGGCGTAGCGAGCCTGGACGTGCGGGCCCACCAAGTGCTGGTCCATAATCTCGTCCTGCTGCGCCGGGGGCAGCCGCTCCCACTCGGGCCCGTACTTCTCACGGATCTTCTCCTTGTCCTGCATGATCTTCCTGGCCATTGGGCTCAGCGACGAGAAGTAGGTAAAGCGCTTCCGCTCCTTGTCGTCCAGAGGCCGGTTCCCGTTCATGACTGCCGAACGCGAGGCCGCGATCGCCGCCGCCATGGAGGCCATGGCCCGGACCCTGCCTCCCCCGCGGCCGCGCTAGCCACGCGCGCCCCGCCCAGCGCCCCAGACCGCGAGCGACAGGGAGGCGGGGAGCTCGGGCACCTCCCACGGCCCAGCCCCTCGGCGTCCCCTCGCCCGACCCCG
>NW_006408783.1:328328-334059 GCF_000296735.1 Chrysochloris asiatica
CTCTCTTTCCCGATCTCCCCGCCTCCCGGCCCGCCTCTCCTCTAGACCCCCTGCCTCCCCTCCTCTCTCCCCACCTCCTCTGTCTCCGCCCCTCTTTCTCCGGATCTCCCCGCCTCCTGGCCCGCCTCTCCCCTAGATCCTCCTTCTCCTCCTCTCCTCTCAACCCTACTCCCCGGCCCTCGCTCCTCCCCGACTACCCCTAGTGACCTACTCCCGGCTCTCCGCCTCCTCCAGCCGCTGCAACCTCCCTTTCCCGCTCCCCACTTCCCGCTATGGGGACCTCTGTAGGCTCCCGGCTCGGGGTTTCTGCAGCGAACCATTTTTTCGTGTCCTCCCACCGCTGGCTCCGGAGGTGGGTGACGCGCGCCAGATCCCGGGCTCAGAGCTTTGAGAGGGTTTTTACAGGTTTATTCTTGGAGTGGTCGCCATAGTGCCTCGTGGTCACTTGCTTGACAAAGGAAACTTCTCCCCCTCAAATTTGCTTGTAGAAGCCGCCCTACTCCGTCAGGGTTTCCTTGCCAATTCCTTTCATTTATATGTACGGTTATTGTTTGGTATCTTTAACCAGTACCAGAAGGTGGCTTGGAGTCTTGCTACAGTTAGATACCAGTGAAGGAGTGGTGAACGCGGTAGCCACCAAGACTCAGAGGGATGCCTTGGAAACGCCTGAACTAGCTTATAAAAAGAAAATTATTCACTACTCTTCCTAAAGAGACCAGGGCGAATAAATGAAGCATCAAGTAGTTCGAAAGGACTTTGTAATGAAAGGAGAAGGGAGCCGGTGGCCCTGTAGGATAAGCACTGGACTGCGAACCACAAGGTTAGCAGTTTGAGCCCACTTTTCGTAGAAGATGAGGGTATCTGCTCCCACAGATTTACAGCCTCAGAAGCCATGCTAAGTCCAAGACACCTAGCAACATCAAAAGGAGTGGGAACTGTAGGACCGAGGAGGCTGCTTGTACCCAAATGTCTTCTGGCAGCAGTTCCTGCCCAGGTCAGCAAGGATTTCCCACAAGCCGGCGTGTGGCCTTTTTTTTTTTTCCTCCAAATACAAGGTTTCTTTTGGAATTTCAAAAATTACCAAAGTGATCAGCAGCTTAGTGTTTGCAAACACAATGAAGAGTTTTCAGTCAATCAAGTAGAGACTTGCTGTCTCCAGGAAGGCTGTTTGCAGCATCTCATAAAGACATGAGGTCGTCTGGGGGTCGCGATGACCCCATGGCACCCAACAATAACAAGATGTGTCCTGGAACGCAAAATTAAACTCATATAGTGTGCCAACTGTTTAACCCCCTGTCTGATTTTAACACAAGATTGTAACAATAGACAACACAGGTGAGAAGTGTTTACAACAAACAAACCAACAAGAACAAAAATCTGCATTTCAGCTCTTAAGTATCTTACTTTATCACTTGGATATTTCTGAACACAAAAATGGAAAATAAATTTCAAAGTGATGTATTTTAAAAAAATAATTTTTGGAATATCAAGGATGTGGTAAATTCTAGAATAAAATAAATATAATATCAAAACAAAATAAAACCCACCACCACTGAGGCTTTTCCAACTCAAAGCGACCGTGTATAAGGAAACCTCATCTTTTTCTCATAGAGTATCTGGTGGGTTTGAACTGCCAAGCTTGTGGTTAGCAGTTCAGTGTTTATACTAAAGCAACCAGGGCTCGTTAAATATAGTATCAGCAGGGTTATTATCAAAATAATATATGGTAGCCACTGGAATAGGTCCAATTCAGTTCCAATTCAGATAGTAGTGTAGCAGACCTGGGACCCTCCTGCCCTGCCCCTCACCCCCTTAGACAAAAAACAGCATGTATCCCCCTAGCCACTCTGCGTATAACAGGAAAACCACAAAGTTGAAACAAACCTTGCAAAATTGGATAACAGAAAGAGCATTTAGCTGAAAATTTTTCACCCCACAGCTAACAACTCCTGCGTATGCACTCATATGTAACCAACCTGTATATAAGTCTCACTTTTTCAGGCACTGGGGGTCAGAGTGGTTTAAACAATAGCTGACACTCTGTCCACCTGCAATAAACTTGCTCTCCTGAGATCTGGGACTGAGTGAGTCTCTTTCGCTGCGCCGTGCCATAACAGTAGTCTGGATTACAAGGTGTGTGGAATGCTGTTTATGAAGCTGCAAGGTGGAGAACAAGGAGCCCTGGTAGTGTAGTGGGTTATGCCCTGGGCTGCTAAGTGCAAGATCAGCAGTTTGAATCCACCAGAGGCTTTCTGCTTTGCATAAAAGGCGGAACCCACTCCTCAGCAGGCAGTAGCAAGATTCAGAATCGCTTTTCAGTGGTACTCAAGTTGCTGCTGCATAGATAGACTCAGTTCACTGACTCAATTCCCACTGATTTCTCTCTTCTACTGTGGGTCGGAACCGACTCGACGGCACTTAAGAACAACAACTAGCATAGTAGTTGGAGGCCTGGTGTGGCACTGTGGGCTAATGCGTCAGACTGCAAAGTCATTTGAACTGTGAAGTCAGTGGTTCAAGCTCACCAGCTGCTCCTTGGAAACCCTATACAGGGTCGCTATGGGTCGGAATTGAGTTGACAGCACTTAACAACAACAACACTAGCGTAGTGGTTACGAGTTGGGCTGCTTACCTCAAGGTTTAGCAGCTTGAAGCAACCAGCGGTTCAGCTGGAGAAAAATGAGGCTTTCTGCTCCTGTAAAGATTTACAGCATTGGAAATCCTATACAGGCTCGCTGTGTCAGAACTGATTCCATAGCACACAACTTTATTTAATAACATGGGTGATTTTAACAGATGTTCTACATTCTTGAAATTTAATTAACATCTTCAAACTTGCTTTGAAATTTACATACAAAGGGTTCTATGTTATTAGAAGCATGGTCCCATGCTGTTTTCAAAGAAGTTGCAAAAATAGATATTGCTTTCAAAAAAGAACAAACCTTATTTAGTGTTTTGGATCTAAGACAATTTACTGCCAAGAGAGTTAACAAAATATGATAAATATGAGATAATCCAGGGGCATTAGCTAAAGTGTATAAAACCCATGATCTGGATGAAAAGGATAATTAAAAGAAAAAGTCATGATTATAAGAAGAAACTCAATGGAATTGAATAGTTCAGACAGATGAACTATTGTGATCAAGTATGTAATCAGGTAAAACAGTGGGATTGGTCTGCTAAGCATCATCTTCTGAAGGAAGAATTCTGATGGAAGAACCCCACCTTGTCTCTGTGAATTTGGTTTAGCCAAATAGGTTCAGAAAATGAAGAAACCAATGTGTGGTCTTTGACTCACTAAAATGATCTAACAACTTTAGAGTGGTTCAGAGAACTTTCTTTTAGAAACAGTGATAGAGGCATTTACTTCTTTATGTTAAGCACTATGGTGAGTAAGATAAAGTGAAATGAATTGTTATTGTTGTTGTTAGGTGCCATCGAGTCAGTACCGACTCATAGCGACACTATGCACAACAGAACGAAACATTGCTTGGTCCTGAGCCAACCTCACTACTGTTGCCACACTTGAGCCCATTGATGCTGCCACTTTGCCAATCCATCTCGCTGGGGGTCTTCCTCTTCTTCTCTGATCCTCCACCTTACCAAACATGGTATCCTTCTCCAGCGACTGGTCCCTCCTGAAAATATGTCTGAAGTATGAGAGACGAAGTTTGGCCATTCTGGCCTCCAAGGGGCACTCTGACTGCACTTCTTCCAACACAGATCTGTTGGTTCTTTTGGCAGCCCGTGGCACTTTCAATATTCTCCTCCAACATTATGATGCTCAAAAGCATCAATTCTTCTATGATCTTCCTTATTCACTGTCCAGCTTTCGCATATATATGAGGTTGTTGAAAATACCATGGCTTGGGTCAGGTGCACCTTAGTCCTCAAGCTGACATCTCTGTTCTTCAATACTTTAAATAAAGTTCCTGTGCAGCAGATTTGCCCAGTGCAATACATCGTCTGATCTCTTGACTGCTGCTTCCGCGAGTGTTGATAGTTGATCCAAGAAGAATGAAGTCCTTGACAACTTCAATCTTTTCTCTGTTGATAAGAATGTTGTTTATTGGTCCAGTGGTGAGGATTTTTGTTTTCTTGACATTGAGATGTAATCCATATCGAAGACTGTGCTCTTTGATCTTCATAAGTAAATGTTTCAAGTCCTCTTCACTTTCAGCGATCAAGGTTGTATCATCTGCATATCACAGGTTGTTAATGAGTCTTCCTCCAATCCTGATGCTACGTTTTTCTTCATAGAACCCAGCTTCCCAGATTATTTGCTCAGCATACAGGTTGAATAAGTATGGTGAAAGAATACAACCCTGTTGCACACCTTCCTTAATTTTAAACCATCCAGTGTTCCAGTGTTCTGTTCAAACAACTGCCTCTTGGTCCATGTACAGATTCCTCAAGAGCACAAATAAGTGTTCCGGAATAGTCATACTTTGCAATGTTGTCCATAGCTTGTCATGATCCACACAAGTGAATTATTGGACTGTGAAATGTTTGGGAGGGGAAGTTAACCCTTCAAGCATGAAAGGACCAATGGCTAGAAGAGTCAGGGAGTGATTTTGGGGCGCAATGTTCCTTCTAGGCCATAGTGCTCTATTTTGTGATGTGTTCTAAATCTAGCCTCTATGCCTAAGGTTATTATAATGGTTAAATTTCTGGAGTCCTGGTGTGGCACCATGGGTTAATGCACTGGACTCCAAGGCCACTTTGAACGATAGGGTCGGTGGTTCAAGCTCACCAGTCACTCCTTAGAAGCCCTATACAGGATCACTATGAGTTGGTACTGACTCAATGGCACTTAACAACAAGTTTCTGCATCAACTTGACTAGGCCAGAATTTCCAGAGGTTTATCAGTTGGAATGTGCTTATTCCCACAGTGAGGAAACATAACATAGGCATAGTTAACGAGCAGCCAATCAATTAAAGGTATGCTTCCTTGGGGGTGTGGCCTGCTCCCAACATAATGGACCTGCAGGAGGGACTCTACAATTGTAAAATAATAAACTTCTCTTTAAATATATACATATCTATGTTTCATTGGTTTTGCTCCTCTAGAAAACCCAGCCTAAGACAAGCGAAACTGAGAGAGTGGGGTTCTAGAGAAACAAAATCATAAGGATGAGTCTGCTAAATTGGTTCTCAAGTCTGAGTAGTTTTTAAAGGCACTGATATAGGGTGGAGACACGTGACCTCCACTTTATAGGAATCGGCCTAAAGCTGATTTTGAGTTTGGTGCTTTTTCTCTTGTGGAGTCAGAGGAAGTCAGACATGGTCCCCACTTGGTTTCAGCAGTTGGCGCTGTGAGCAGGATTCAGTGCAATGGCTCCAGGCCTATGAATTGTGAGGGTTTGTGGGAGAAAGAACCAAGGGGCATGGGATAAAATAGTTCAGCGGAGGGGAGAGCAGCAGCTGCTGGAGTTCCCTGGGGCCCGTCCCAAGCTGGACAAAAAAGAAAGTTGATACTGGGCCTGGGCCTACTGGAAGCCACCCTGCCAGAGGACCAAGGTCATATGCATATGAATAGGGTTAGGCCAAGGGAGAAGAAAAGATTGAATTTGACTGTTTTAAGAAAGTTTATGTGTTTGACTGGAGTCCTGATGTGGCACTGTGGTCTAATGCATCAGGCTGCAAAGTCATTTGAACTGCAAGGTCGTTGGTTCAAGCTCACCAGCTGCTCCTTGGCAACCCTATACAGGGTCGTTATGGGTCAGAATC
>NW_006408783.1:334534-336371 GCF_000296735.1 Chrysochloris asiatica
AATTATTGTGAAATAGACATACATGGGTGATAAGAATATTGAGAAAATAATTACAGTTTGTAACCAACCTTCAGCCTATACTGATTGGATTTGCCAAAAGGGGAGTTAGAATTTGCCGGGGGTGGGGTGGGGGAATCTGCTTCTTGGTTTAAGACTTTGTAGCTGTATAGGGCTTTAGGTGGAATCCTGAACCCTACCCAGAGCCTTCAGAGTTGGTACATTTGCATTTGAAAAGACATGCAAACTCACCCAGAACTGCTGGGAGAATTGGAGATTCAAGCAGAAAAAAAAGCTGACAGTTTGTCGATTTGAGTTTTGGAGGCATCAAGGCAAGGAAAGTCAGCCCATCAGAGAAAACCCCCTTCTAGGACAGAAAGCTAAAGGGAACCAGACATTTATCTCACTCGTGGCCGCCGGGGTCTGTGTGTGAGTGGAATTGGGGGAAATACAGCAATGAAGAGAGGGCTTGTATAACTCTTGTGGCGTGGTCCATCTTCAGTGAAGAAATAAAGGAAGTCTTGTGGGTAGCAGGCCAGGCTAAAAAAAGCAGGAGGCATTGGGGGAAGGGAGGAAAGAATCTGTACTAGGACTAGGAACTTTAAATAAAAATACAGTCATGAAGACCATGGGGAAACCATTCTGACTTCTCTGGGGGAAAGGAAAATGGGACTTGCCCTAGAACTGTATATAGGAAACTGCAACTGGAGGAGGGGTTTTTTCGAGACTGGAGAATAAAACTGTTTGTCGGGCCATGTAGCACTTCTTCCCGTGTCTACTGGTTGGGCGCCTGATTTTGCAAAATTGAGTAAGAAAACCTCACTGTTGCTAAAATTATACAGATTGGATTACTTGAGTGTTTGCCGAGCGGAGTCTGGACTGTTCTATTGGCCCCCGTTGACCTTGAGATGAGAGGAGGAGGAAGGCTGGCTGGTTTGAACTTTAGGGAGTTGTGTGAACTCCTGAGTCTACAGACACTGACATAGCCCTTGGGAATTAGGGCTGAGAGTGAAGGGGCAGCAGGTTTGAAGTTTAGGGAGCTGTGTGTGAACTGCCTAACTTGTAGCTGGTACTGATTTGACCTAACTTGAATGTTTAGAGTTGAGCTGACCAGAACCTGATCTGATGTGTGATACTGTGAGTGTGAGAAATTCCAAGCTGGTCCATCTTCAGGAATAAGGAATCAAAGGTCCAGGAAGTTGCTAATTGACCGAGACATAGATTGTTGGCTGATATAGCAACAGGAGCCCATGCACCTGGAGTATGTGTAAACAGGATAAGTTAGAAGAGGGGGAAGGGGCACCTGTTGGAGAAATACAAACTTTAAAATAAGAATGCAGCCATCAAAAGGAAATAGACAGAACAAACAAGATGGCGGATCGGGTGGACATGCAGTAAAGAAGCTACGTCAACAACAACAGAGAATACCCTACCAAGCAGGCTCAGGGGATGGTCCCAGAACTCTGAACCACATATAAAGGAATATTTAGAAGGTTGAAAGGCTCACAGGTGGGGAATTTGTGGCAGAAGCAAGAAATCCATTGCTTTCTAGTCCGGGATGCACAGCTGCTCCAGGAGCCACCATTTTGGGTGAGACCAAGCGGGGGAAGGATCGGAGCAGCCACGACGCCTGGTAGAACCGCTGAGATAAAGGTGTGGACATTCTTTTCTTTTGGTATTGTAAGGACCAAACTGATTTTACATGATTTTGCCTACCTAAAGACTGCTTGACTAAACTCTAGTCAGGCTCAGGAAAGCATTTTAAATAGACAAGGCCTCAGATTTTAGTTCCCTCCAGAGACAAGGTCAATCTCCATTCTGTACATTAGCCTGAACACGT
>NW_006408783.1:339987-349248 GCF_000296735.1 Chrysochloris asiatica
AGAGAAATACTTTTAACTGATGGTATATGGAAGGGATTATAATCAATGTAATGAAACAAGTTATATGAATTGTTGAACGTGAAACTGATTATGTGCCCTGTAAACTTTCACTCAATCCACAATAAAAACCTTAAAAAAAAAAAAAAGTAAATAGACAACATCTGGGAAGATTGTTCACTCCATAGTACTCAGCCAATGAGGAACTGGGAGAGGGGCTTTTGAGCTAGGAAATAAGAAAACTTGTAAAAAGGCCACGCTCCTCACCTGCCCATCTTGTCTTCTGGGTTTGGTGCCTGCTTTTGCAAAGTCAAATAATAAAGTCTCACTCTCGCTAAAATGAGTACAGATTGGATTTCTTGAGCATTAGTCGGTGAACACTTGTGATAACTCATTGGTGACCTCCTGTGGGATAAGGCGGTACATCCCAGTTCTTCCTCCAGAGACCCATCAGGGTAAAGTCCAAGTCAGGCCTTTATACATACCCGCCAATTACCAAGAGGAACCAAGGCAATATCAGGGTATTGACAATGTTTCTCATATGAACAAGTATAGATTTCTGTAATTTGTTGGACTGGATTATTGCTTATGGGTACAGTTGCTCAAAATTCCAATTAGAATGAGAGAGTCTTCATATCAAGGAACATGCTTGTCTCCTCAGTGTACTGGGTTGGTGTTGTTGTTAAGTGCCATGGAGTCAGTTCCAACCCATAGCGACCCTCTATAGGGTTTCTGAGAAGCGCCTGGTGAGTTTGAACCATCAACCTTGCAGTTCATCAACCGACCTTGCAATATAGCTCAGTAGCCTGCAATGCCACACCAGGACTCTATTGGGTTGACAGGGATGGGCAATTTAGACATTAGATATTAAAACAGGGGGTGGGCCTGTAAAGGCTGACTTACAAATTTTCATGGGTGTGCTTAATTTTAAAATGATGGGATATGGTAGAATCCCCACAGACTAGTTTTCTTCTTTTCCAGGTGGGTCTGGTGAAAGGGGATGGGGAATGATACTGATAGGATTTTCGGATTTCAATTGTAATTGTTAGTAGGATTAATTGTGATGGTCACAACTGTAATTTTAGAAGATGTGGAACTAAAAGGGGGAGTAGTTCTCTTTCATTTCAGGGACAGACATGATCCCAGGACCATAATTAAGGAAGAGCATGAGTGGAGCGTGGGATCCCTGCCTGGAAAAGTGGTGACAGCAGAGATGGTGGCCGAGAAGGAAGCCGAGAGACAGAGCAGCTGCGGGCTCTAGGCCCAGGGACCGAGTAAGGCTGTGTGCCTACGGGCAGGAGGCTGGCTTGCCGCATGTTACCTTGGACATTTACATGAATATATTTGTTTTGTTTTGTATGTGTACATCAAATATTTCTGCTTTGTTCACTTGTCACATATACATAAGATGTAAATGGGACCAGTGCGTTTTCAGGTATACGTGTTTTAGTTATATCATGTTAGGCTTAAGTATGACTTTATAATTTTCTTTCTTTCGAGATTATGCATATAGTTTATAGGTTTTGAGTTGACAAAGGTGGACTGTAGTGGTTAGGTTTCTGTGTCAAGTTGACTAGGCCAGAGGTTTAGCATTTGGGATGTGCTTATTCCCATGGTGATGAAACATAATACAGGCATAGTTAGCTCTATGATGAGCTGCTATGAACAGCCAATCAATTAAAGGGATGCTTCCTTGGGGGTGTGGCTGCTCCCAATATGATGGACATACAGAAGAGAATCTCTCTCTCTTCCACTGGGGACCTGGACTCTACAATTGTAAGATAATCAACTTCTTTTTGTATATATGCATATATATGTTTTACTGGGTTTGCTTCTCAAGAAAACCAGGCCTAAGACATGGCCCCATTTTGGAATGAGTTGTTCATTTTATTAATGAGGCAGATTTAAGGTAGGCTGCATCTTGAGTCATCACCTTACTAATGGGTGTGATTCAAGTCACCACACTTAAACCCCTGTCACCACCATACACACCCTTGTATCACCCTTGTTTAAGTATGGAGAGTTCCCTTGGGGGTATGGTCTGTGTCCAAGATACAAAGGACTTCAAAGAGTTCATGGAAAAATTCAGAGATCTTTTCATTCAAGTTTTCTATGAACTTACTGAAGTGCCCTCATATATGAATGCTCTGTCAGAGTTTTCTCTCATGCTCTACGTCAGACTCATCGTCATCTGACCTTCAAGTTTTGGGACTTGAGCCAGCAGTAATTTCAAGCCATGGTATTTTCAATAACCTCATATACATGTGAAAGCTGGACAGTGAATAAGGAAGACCGTAAAAGAATTGATGCTTTTGAGTTATGGTGTTGGAGGAGAATATTGAAAGTGCCATGGGCTGCCAAAAGAACCAATAGATCTGTGTTGGAAGAAGTGCAGCCAGAGTGTTCCTTGGAGGCCAGGATGGCCAAACTTTGTCTCTCATACTTTGGGCATATTGTCAGGAAGGGCCAGTCAGTGGAGAAAGATACCATATTTGGTAAGGTGGAGGGTCAGAGAAAAAGAGGAAGACCCCCAGTGAGATAGACTGGCCCAGTGGCAGCAGTGATGGGCTTGGGTGTGGCAATGATTGTGGGGTTGGCCCAGAACTGGGCAGCATTTCGTTCTGTTGTGCATGGGGTCACTCTGAGTTGGTGCCGACTCGATGGCACTTAACAACAAGAACCAGCAGTAAAGCATAGATTTCTGGGTTTCATCCTGAGAGTTGCTGTTACAGTAGGTCTACAATGAGGCACAAGGATTTGCATGTTTAACCAATCCCCAGGTTGCTGGTCTACTGGTGGGGGGACCTCGCTTTAAGAATCACTGTCATACAGTAACAACAGACTTGTTGGAGGCACAGCAGTGCTCTCAGTCACATGACTCACGGAAGCATTAGAGAACAAAAGGCTCAAGAAACCTACAAGGCACAGACAAGGAGACCTTGGAGCAGAAAATGTGTTATGTCACTGGTCCTGGTGTGGCACAGGTAGGCACTGGGCTGATAACTGTGAGGTCGGTAGTTCAAACCAACCAGCCACTCCTTGGAAACCCTATATAGAGTTGTTGAGTTGGAACCAACTTGATGACACGCAACAACGAGAACACTAACAGGGATGATCTAGTGAAGTATTTTCAATAAGGACAAAGGACACTCAGCTGACATCACTGCCTGTCAGCCCAGTCTGGTCAAGTCTGTTGTGTTCCACACCACAGGACGTTAGCCCTGTGTCATTCTCGTCCTTACGTCATTTCATGACTCAAGAGCTGCAGGTATCTCGTGAGTTGAATTGTTCTCTTATCTAGCAACACTGCAGCTGAGGTCTAGGAGGCTGGCTCTTGCTGTCTTTAGCAAAACTTTCTGAGTGTCTTCAGCGCTTTTTCTATACTCCCCAGAGGACATGACTCTCCCTCCATACCAACTCTGTTGTTGTTATGTGCCATGGAGTCGGTTCCGACTCACAGTGACCCTGTACAGGGTTTCTGGGGCTGTAAATCTTTACGTGAGCAGAAAGCCTCATCTTTCTCCCTTCCACGGAACAACTGGTAGTTTCGAACTGCTGACCCTGAGGTTCACAGCCCGAATTGTAACCACTACGCTTTTTTTCAAGATGTTGCTCTTGGACACCCAGCACTCTTAGGCACTTTCTTTTCTAGGGCGGCAGGACCATAGTGGATGCCGAGGTCTTATGTGAAAGGCAGCCATTCTCCAGCTATGTGACATGAAATACGTTCTTGCTTCTTACTTTGAGGTTGTTGTTAGGTGCCATAAAGTCGATTGCGACCCATAGTGACCTGTATTTGGTTTCCAAAGAGGGGCTGACGAGCTTGAACCTTGCAGTCCAGAGTATTCACCCATAGTAGCACATCAAAATGCAAACTGCAATGAGGACTTGCATGGGTCTAGTTTATTTGAATCCCACAGAGCTAAGATTAGGGATTAGGAAGAATAAAAAGAGGGAAGTAGGAAAATCTAAACAATTATGGGTTGTTGAGATGCTTGCCACTGTGGGGTTCGAATTTTAAAGTTTCTCAAGTTGTCCTTCCAAAGGCAGGGAGGCTGGGGTGGTGAGTTACTGTCTGAAGTTCATGCCCACTGGTTGAAGGTTGTCTAACGACACTTCTGAATGCCTGCAAGCCGATGAAATTCAATGGCTTTGAAAAAGCATCTGAGAAGGTAAAGTGGAGAGCATGTGGGCTAGGGCCCTGTCATCATGCCCCTGCCTACCACAGAGAGGGACCAGAACGGTGAAGCACAGGACACAAACCATCTGCCAAGCCTGCCCAGACAGCAGTGTCCTCATCTTTAACATGGGGATGGATGCTTACAGCAGTCTTCTAGAGTATTATGTCAAATAAGAGATGAAATATGAAAGGCCTTGCCTCAACACAGGCTGAATCCAGTTTCTTGGACTCCTTGTGCACTTGGCACCAGTATGAGCTCTATGTGTCATCTTACCTGTGTGTCATTTGGGTTGTTGTTTTTTTCCTATGGCTATTTCAGGTCTTTAATCTTTTTAGTTGAAGCTTAAAGGACAGAGTTCCTTTCTTCTCTTTCAGGCACCCATCCCTAAGTGCCCACCCCACAGCTAAAGTCCGAGTAGACTGTGATGCCTACTTGGTTAGGGTTCTTATGAGTCTGAATCAACTCAACAGCAGCGGGGTTAAAAACATGCATTCATACACACTTCCCTGGAGCCCTGGTGTGGCGCTGCAGGTTAATGCACAGGACTACAGGGTTGGTTTGGACTGCAAGGTCAGCAGTTCAAGCTCACCAGCAGCTCCTCGAAAACCCTACACAGGGTTATTATGAGTCGGAACCGCAGCACTTAACAACACCAATTTCACTGGTTCCATTTCTCTAAAAAGCCCAGCCAAAGACATAGACTAAGTCTAAATGTTGTTGAATGAATTTGCTATCCCAAACAATTAATTACCTGTGAGTCTACTCTTCCCCATGGAGATACCCTACAAGATAATAGAAAAGTCACAAGGTAAGGGCTCGACTCTTGCTTCTATTAGCTGAGTGACCAGTTATGCCACTTTGAGGACCTGTTATTTATCCCTAGTGGTGAAATTCTAGGCACTGTGGCAAACAGATGACAGCTTTAGGAAGCATTACTGTGACTTGATCAATGAAAGAGTGCGCTAGTAGATAAAGCTGGTCTTCAACTTCATCAGATATAACAGATGCTGTTAACCTGGTGCAGGTAAGGCTTCCTGAGTACCATGATGCCTTTCTGCATCTGCTACTGCTTATTCCACATGCTGCCTTGTAGGAGACCTGTTTTTTGTCCTTCATCTTCCTTACCCATATAAAGTGAGTGAGATTCCATTTAAAATAGCATCTAAAAGGATAAACTACCTGACAATAAATTTAACCAGGGTCATATAGGACTAATACAATGAAAATGATAAAACATGATGTCCTTCTCCATGGACTGGACCCTCCTAACATACGTGTCCAAAGGACTCAAAATGAAGTCTCACCATCCTCTGTCCTCAGAAGATTCTGGTCGTACTTCGTCCAAGACAGATTCGTTGTTCTTCTGGCAGTCCATGGGATATTTAATATTATTTGCCAGCACCATAATTCAAACAGATTAATTATTCTTTGGCCTTCCTTATCAGTTGTCCTGCCTTCACATGCATAGGAAGCAATTGAAAATACCATGGCTTGAGTCAGGTGTACCTTAATCCAAACAATGACATCTTTGTTCCTTAACAATTTAAAGAGGTCTTTTGCAGCAGATTTGTCCAGTGTTGGATTACCTGACTGCTGTTTCCACGAGCATTGATTGTGGACCCAAGTAAAATTAAATCCTTGATAACTTCAATCTTTTCCCCATTTATCATGATGTTGCATATTGGGCCAGGTATGAAGATTTTTGTTTGTTTTACGTTAAGGTGTAATCCATACTGAAGGTTTTGATCTTCATTAGTAAGTGCTTCAAGTCCTCTCTATATACCTTGTCAGCTCAAAGACAGCAGTTTGAAACTACCAACTATTCCACGGGAGAAAGGATGAGGCTTTCTGCTCCCGGAAAGATTTACAGCCTTGGAAACCCTGTACAGGGTCGCTATGAGTCGGAACCGACTCCATGGCACATAACCACCATTACACCTTGTCAGCAAACAAGTTTGTGTTATTTACATATCCCAGGTTGTTAATGAACCTTTCTCTAGTCCTGTTGCCAAGTTCTTCTCCCTATAGTTCAGAACTCTAACCATACAGATCGAATAAGTATGGTGAAAGGATGCAACCCTTTCCTGATTTTAAACGTTTTTCTGTTCAAACAACTGCTTCTTGGTCTATTACAAGTTCTACAGGAACATAGCTAAGTGTTCTGGAATTCCCATTCTTTGCAATATTACCCATAATTTGTGATTCACACAATCTAATGCCTTTGCATATTCAATAAATCACAAATAAACCTCTTTGTGGTACTCTTTACTTTTAGCTAAGAGCCATCTGACATCATTAATGATATTCCTTATTCCACACCCTTGTCTGAATCCGGCTTGAATTTCTGGCAGTTCTCTGTTGTATTGCTACAATGGTTTTGAATTCCTTTCAGCAGATCGTTACTTGTATGTGATGTTAAAGATAAAGTTTGATCATTTCCACCATTTTTACGAATAGGCACAAATATGGATCTCTTCAGGTTGATTGGCAAGGTAGCTGCATTCCAAATTTCTTGGTGTAGATGAGTGTTTCCATCTTTGAAATCTTCTGTAAAATTATTTTACTTCATAATTTCTTTCATTCACTTTAGCTACTCTATGCTTAAGAGCAAATTTGAAAGGTTCTTTTGACATCCACTTTGGTCTCTGTTTTCTTTCTTTCTTGTCTTTTAAAGACCTTTTGCTTTCTCATGTACAATATCCTTGATGTCATCCCACAAGTCGCCTGGTCTTTAGTCACTAGTGTTCAGTGTGTCAAATCTACTCCTGAAATGGTCTCCAAATTCAGGTGGAAAGGCGCTCTGGTAGCGTAGTGGTTACGAATTGGGCTGTGAACCGCAAGGTCAGCAGTTCGAAACTACCAGTGGTTCCGCAGGAGAAAGATGAGGTGTTCTGCTCCCGTAAAGATTTACAGCCTCGGAAACCCTGTGCAGGGTCGCTATGAGTCGGAACCGACTCCACGGCACACAACAACAACAACAATGTGGGATAAAGCACTGGACTCCAAAGTTAGTTTGAACCACAAGGTCTGTGGTTCCAACTCACCAGCCGCTCCTTGGCAACCCTATACAGGGTCACTATGAGTTGGAACCAACTTGATGGCATTCAACAACAACAACAAATATTCAAGGTAGTACTTTGGTCTCATGAACTTGTTTCAGTTACCCGCAGCTTCAACTCAAACTTGCATATGAATAATTAATAGTCATTTCTGCAGTTTGCCCTGGCCTTGTGCTCACTGCTGACAGTGAGCATTTCTATTGTCTCTATCCACAAATGTAGTCAGTTTGAGGCCTGTGTACCCCACCTGGCGACGTCAATCCCATTTAGGTTGCTGGGGAAAGACATTTACAATAAATAAGCCATTGGTCTTGCAAATTCTATCATGCGATCTCTCTAGTCCTTTCTCTCACCAAGACCATATTTTCCAACTACGGATCTTTCTTCTTTGTTTCCAACTTTTGCAGTTCAATTACCATTAAGTATCAATGCATGTTGAATGCATGTTTGTTCAATTTCAGACTACAGCAATTGGTAATAATATTCAATTTCTTCATCTGTTTTTTTTTTTTTTTTTTTTGGTGGTAGAAATAATGATGTTTATTTTCTTCTAAACATATTACTATATTTCCCAGACTATTTATACATGAGTATATGATACAGGTACTCATGTGTAAATTGTGAGGTTGGCACAGGACCAGGCAGTGTTTCGTTCTGTTGTGCGTAAAGTCGTTATGAGTCAGTACCAACTCGAAGGCACCTAATAACAACAACAACATCTGTTACACCTACAATCACAGACAAAATAAACGTCTTTTATTCCCACAGAGAGGGAGCTCAGAACAACCATCCACAGGGACTGAGGTTCAAGGTACAGGTGAGGGATGAAGATGAAGTGTGGAGGTCCCACCACACAGAGGTGGACCCTAAAGTCCAGAGAGTGATCATCATTATCAAGATTCTTCAAGATACATCTTCAAGAGGTTGTGGAGAGAGGCAGGGCTTGATGGCGGCTAGGTTGGAGGTGCCTTGAAGTTTGCCGTCAGCCATACCACAGAATACCAGGCAAACCAGATCCAGGGCAGAGCTCAAAAACTGGGAATCACATAGCTAGGAATATTTTTAAAGTTTGAAGGCTTATAGCTAGTGGAACTTGAAGCTGAAGTAAGAAATCCCGTATTTTTTAATCTGCCGGGCTTGAAGGCTCAGAGCCGACCAAGCAGGGGAGCAGACACACCATGGAAAAACGCTGCAGGAACCTGGAACGCATGGAGTCTGCCAGGCCAGCAGCAGCAGCAGCAGCCCGAGGCCGGTGGGCAGCAGCCCTGGGCGGTGGGCACGGAGGGGGGGCACCAGGGCTGGCACGACCTCACCGCTGCTCCTTGCCACCATGGCCTCACCGGCTTGCCGCTAGCTCTCAGCCGGGTATGTAGCGCAAAAGGATGGACCAAAACCAGGCAGGCCGCCTGCCCGCTGCCTCGCTGCACCCTCCGTCTGAGCAGCCTGAGCGCGGGGCGTGGCGACCATCCCCTCTCGGGTGCCTTGCACACCCAGTTTCTTCACCTTTGCGACTAATGGTTGGTGCACAAATGTGAATAAGTCATAGTAACGACTTGTAGCTGGATGGATAGTAGCCTATCACAGACAGCATAGTACTTCAGAATGAACTAAGCAAAGCTATTGCTCTAGAGGAGTTGCCGACCCACAGTGCCCCTCCCTCCAGGACGGGGTAGACAGCCCTATAGTTTCTAAGACTGTAATCTTTACAGTTGCAGACTGCCACATCTTTCTTCAACAGAATGGCTGCTAGGTTTGAACTGCTGACGGTACCAGGGCTCCAGTACTTTAGGGTAGATCTTGAAATTTCTTTTGGCTGATGAAGATGATGCTATTCCACTTCAGCTTATCATTCCCCGTATAGTAGGTCATGATTGTCCAATTTTAAATGGCCAGTATTAGCCCATTTCAGCTCACTAATGCCTTTGTACATTGCATTGCATTTTGGACTACTTCCAGTTGTGCTAGATTCATATTTTGTACATTCCACATTCTGGTTATTAATGGATTTGTGCAGTTGTTTCTTC
>NW_006408783.1:349533-389199 GCF_000296735.1 Chrysochloris asiatica
AGGATGGATTATGAGGATTGGAAATGCAAAGGTAGAAGTTTTGTAACAAGGAAGGGAGTGATTAA
This sequence comes from Chrysochloris asiatica, assembly GCF_000296735.1. Taxonomy (NCBI): domain Eukaryota; kingdom Metazoa; phylum Chordata; class Mammalia; order Afrosoricida; family Chrysochloridae; genus Chrysochloris; species Chrysochloris asiatica. Next base: position 349,599 of record NW_006408783.1, read on the forward strand.
TTCTCCAGGATAGGAGCGGAGGCCTCTGGGACCATCAACGGACAAGAGCCGAGAGCAGGACCCTACCCAGAGAAACGGAGATGCCTGAGATGGAGACAGAGATGATGACGACGTGGAGTGATGAAGCGACTGGGGACTTTGGACCCAGAGAGGGAAAGGGACTGTGGGCTGAAAACTAGAGGGGGGGGCGGGGAGGAGGGGGAAGTGTAGGGAGCGGGTTTCTGGGATATACCCTTTGGGTGGTTGCGGATGCATGGAGGGGATTGGAACCATGGCAATGAGATGATATATGATGGAATGAATGTAAAACTAAAGTTCTCTCATGTAAATTATCACATAATTCACAATAAAACATTAAAAAAAATAAAAGACATACTCTGAGGACTCTACTTCCATAGTTGCATTTTGAGTGCCTTTTTGAGGGGCTCACCTTGTGGCATTGTATCAAACAATGTTCTGCTATTATTCATAAGATGCTCAATTTTTTTTAGAAGTTAGTTGTCAGGTCCTCCTTCCTAGTCTGTCTTAGTCTGGAAGCGTCACTGAAACCTAGCCACTGTAGATGACCCTGCAGGCATTTGAAATACTGATGGCATAGCTTCCAGCACCACAGCAGGACAAACTGACAGATGTTGTTATTGTCATTAGGTGCTGGCGAGTTGGTTCCAACTCATAGCAACCCTCTGCACAACAGAACGAAACACTGCCTGGTCCTGTGCCATCCTCACAATCCATATGCTTGAGCCCATTGTTGCCACTGTACCAATTCATCTCATTGGACTCTTCCTCTTTTTTGCTGACCCTCCACTTTACCAAACATGATATCTTTCTCCAGGGACTGATCCCTCCTGATAATATGGCCAAAGTATGAGAGACGAACTCTGGCCATCCTGGCTTCTAGGGAGCACTCTGGCTATACCTCTTTCAACACAGATTTGTTTGTTCTTCTGGCAGTCCATGGTACTTTTGCTTTTCTTCTTCAACACCATAGCTCAAAGGCATGAATTTGTCTACGGTCTTCCATATTCACTGGCCAACATTTACATGCATATGAGGCAACTGAAAATACCATAGATTGCATTAGGAGCGCTTTAGTCTTCAAACTAACATCTTTGCTCTTGAATACTAAAGAGGTCTTGTGCAGCAGATTTGCGTGATGCAATACGTCATTTGGTTTCTTCACTGCTGTTTCAATCAGTTCTGGGTAGTGGATTCAAGAAAAATAAAGTCTTTGGTCACTTCAATCTTCTCTCCATTTATCATGATGCTATTTATTGATTCAGTGGTAAGGACTTTTATTCTCTTTACACTGAGGTGCAACCCATACTGAAGGTTGTGGTCTTTGATCTTTATCAGCACATCTTTCAAGTCTTCTTCCTTTCAGCAAGCAATGCTATATTATCTGCATATTGCAGGTTGTTAATAAGACTTCCTCCAATCCTGATGCCAAGTTTTTCTTCATATAACCCAGCTTCTTGGATTATTTGCTCAGCATACAGGTTGAATAAGTATGGTGAAAGAATACAACCTTGGTTGATACTTCTGGGTGGGACCAAAGTGAAGCGGCGGAGCCGGGGCTGGCTACTCAGGCAACAACCATGGCGAACAATGGCCTCACGGTGCCCCTCATTGTGATGAGCGTGTTCTGGGGCTTTGTGGGCATCTTAGTGCCCTGGTTCATCCCGAAGGGTCCTAACTGAGGAGTCATCATCACCAGGTTGGTGACCTGCTCAGTTTGCTGCTACCTCTTTTCACTGATTGCAATTCTAGCTCAACTCAACCCTCTCTTTAGACCACAGTTGAAAAATGAAGCCATCTGGTATCTCAAGTACCACTGGCCCTGAAGAGGTGTCTCTACAGTGCCTGTCACTGAGGTCATGAAGATAATTCTTCTAGATGCAAAATCACCTCCAAACTCGGAGCACCTTCCTTGACTCACCTATTTGGGCATCAGCTGCCTTAAACATTCACATCACATATAAATGCCTTATTCTAAAATACACTATTTTTACTACCACCTTTTTTACACTTTGATGAATTTCATGCCTACCTAAATTTTCCTAAACTGTGCTGACTACACAAAATGATTATGCACGTTTCTGCAATGGAAGGTGCTATTTTATGAAGAATACATTACCCTCTCCTTGGAAGCTCCGAACCTTTGAAGATGGTCCCTGCTTGTTGATGACAAGAGCATCAGCAAAACATTGTAAGACCCACTCAGAAATGGCTTCACAGCAGAAACAACTCAGTGGGGCAGACAGTAGGAGACCACATTCAGAGGGAGGATCTGTTCCAATGTGATAGAATTATACCAAACTGTATTTCTAGGATGAATTTCTTATTTCTGCTGTCTTTTGGAATAAATTATTTTTCTGTCCTCTAAAAAAAAAAACCAAAAACAAAACAAAGAATACAGCCTTGTTGCACATCTTCCCTAATTTTGAACCGTTCAGTGTTCCCATGTTCTGTTCGAACAACTGCTTCTTGGTCTATGTACAGGTTCCTCATGGGCACAATTATGTGTTCCGGAATACTCATACTTTACAATGTTGTTCATAAATTGTCATAATCCACACAGTCAAAAGCCTTTGTGTAGTCAATAAAGCACAGGTAAGGATCTTTCTGGTATTATCTGCTTTCAACCAAGATCCATCTGACATCAGCAGTGATATCCCTTATTCCACAATCTTGTCTGCATCCAGCTTGGACCTCCGGCAGTTCCCCGTCAATGTACTGTTGCAGCCATTTTTAATTATCCTCAGCAAAATTTTACTTGCATGTGATATTAGTGATATTGTTGTATGGTTTACACATCCTGTTAGGTCACCTCTTTTGGGAAAGGGCACAAATATAGAAATCTTCCAATCAGTTGGCCAGGTCTTTCAAATTTCTTGGCACAGATGAGTGAGTACCTCTAGTGCTACATTAACTTGCTGAAAGGTTTCAATTTGTAACCCATAAATTCCTGGATCCTTGTTCTTTGCCACTGCCTTCAGTGCACCTTGGATTTCTTCCTGCAGATTGTTGATCATATGCTACCTCTTGAGATGTTTGAACATCAACCATTGCTTTTTGTTACAGTGACTCTGTGTATTCCTCCCATCTTCTTTTGATGCTTTTTGCATCATTCAATATTTTGCCCGTTGTTATTGCTAAGTGCCGTCAAGTCGGTTCTGACCCTTCGCGACCCTGTGTAGGGTTTCCGAGAAGCAGTTGTTATGCTTGAATCTCTGACCTTGCAGTTCAAACCAATTTTTCAGTCCAGCGCATTAACCCACAGCGCCTCACCAGGACTCCATTTTTTCCCTTTTATTGCCTATAGAATCCTTCAATACGGCAAGACGAGGTTTGAATTTTTCCTCAGTTCTTTTAGCTTGAGAAAACCTTTTGATTTTCTAACTCCAGGTCTTCGTATATTTCATTCTAATATTCGACTTGGTCTTCTCTAGCTGCCCTTTGAAATTTTCTGTTCAGCTCTTTTATCTCCTCATTTCTTCCGTTTGCTGTAGCATGTCTACACTGGAGCACAAGTTTCAGAGTTTCTTCTGACATTCATTTTGGTCTCTTCCTTCTTTCTTGTCTTCTTAATGACCTTTGCTTTCTTCCTGTATGATGTTCTTGATGTCATCCTACAACACTTCTGGTGTTCAGTCTTTAGTGTCTGATGCATGAAGCCTGTTCTTGAGATGATCTCTAAATTCAGGTGGATATGTTGTTCACGGTCAGATTTTGGTTCTCATGGGCTTGTCTTCATTTTCTTCAGCTTCAGCTTGAACTTGCATATGAGCAATTGATGGCCTGTTTCACAGTCTACCTCCTGGCTTTGTTTTGGCTGATGATACAGGGCTTTTCCACCATTTCCCCCCATAAATGTAACCAGTGTGATTTCTGTGTATTCTATCCAGTGAGGTCTTTGTGCATCCTTTAAGTAGTTTGAAAAAGGTCTTTGTGATGAAAAAGTCATTGGTCTTGAAAAATTCTATCATGCATTCTATCCAGCATCGTTTCTATCAGGAAGGCTGTATTTTCCAAAAACTGATCGGTCTCTTTCTTTCCAGCCTTTGCATTCCCATCACCAGTAATTATCAATACATCTTGACTGTATGTTTGATTAATTTCAGACCGAAGAAGTTGGTAGAATTCTTCAATTTCATCATCACTGGCTTTAGTGGTAGGTGTGTACACTGAGAGATGAGTGGTGGTCAAATTCATGTAAATCTTTGGTTTATTGTTGTTGCTGTTAAGAGCCATCGAGTCGGTTCCAACCCATAGTGACCCTGTATGGGGTTTCGAGGAGTAGCTGGTGAGCTTGAACTGCTGACCTTGCAGTCAAATGGCTTTGCAGTCTGGCGCATTAGCAGTTTTTTGTTGTTGTTAAGTGCCATCGAGTCAATTCCGACCCTTTAGGAGTGTATAAATATAGCAGAGAATATAGGGGAGAGAGAGACAGGGAGAGACTAAATAAGGGAGATAGAAATGTCTGAAGGAGAAAAGAATATAAAAAGTATGTGGAAATTGAGAAGTAAAGGGAATTCCTCTCTGTCTCCCTCTGAACTATCATTCCTGACTTCTACACAGTTCCTGATGTATAATACATTTTCCCTCATTCTGCTCATCTCTTCAGGCTGCCCTGACTTTTGTTAAATATGCTCCTGACCCTTGGTTTGCTGAATGTCACAACTTAGATCCATAGATGGTCATTCATCTGGGAGTTTTGTGCAATTCCCCGAGCCGTCTGCTTGAAAGGAGGAAGTTGATTGTTTTTTCACTTTGCTTCTTTCATCACTAACCAAAGCTCAGAGACTTAGTTAAATCACTAGGCAATTAAAAAGACTGCTGTATACGGATCATAGTATTGTCTCGAATCTGTTGTCTGTTGAGGTTCCGTAATTATTAAATTTTAAAATTTCTGTGAAAATCTTTCCTGTACAATAAATACATAAAAGTTGTTAAATGCTATGAGTCCTTTGCCGTCCCAGATGAAGAGTGAGCTACCCCTGAGCATTGAGGAACGATCTGTGGGGGGTGATGACAGTGAGCTGGACCACAAGGCTGACCTGCACATATGGAAGCTCGAGCAGCAACCCCTCTCCTGGTGGCTGACATTTAGTCCTGCTCCCCTGCCTTTGAATAAAGAAAGAAAGCAAGGCAGTGCCCAAGGAAAGCCTTCAATAAATACTTTGCATAGGAATGAGGGGTGGGAAAGGGAATCTTGTCAATAGCTTTGATGGGACTCAGCTCACTCCTTCATCCTATAGGCCTATTCAAGGAACAAGTTGCATCGTTCTTTAGGTGGTCTTCAAAATCTTTCTTGTTATTTTCTTCTTTACTGTTCACCACCCTTCTCATATTTCAGGTCTTACCGTCCATCTGACATGCCTGGCCTTACCACCTCCAGGGCACCTCCTCCCAATTCTTCTGCATACCCCTGCCAGACCCTGTCTGTCATCAGCTGTGTTCTGGCTTGTTACCATTTTAGGCCTAAACTCTTTTTGGTCTTCATGGGCCTCATCTACATCATCAAAGCCTCAGGAAGGCAGGCTCATCTTCACTTCTACCTCCATTTGGTTAGAAAGTCTTGCTTTCTTGCCTCGACCTGTCAGAGTCTACTGAATCTTGAAAGTTAGGTTTAAATACCATCTCCCTGAGCTTCATGTATCCCTTCTTCTCAAATGGTTGGTGTATAGAGAAAGAAAAAGTGATTTACTCAAGTTCATAGAATATGCCTGGTGTGGTGCTGTGGGTTAATGTGTCAGATTGCAAAGCTGTTTGAACTGCAAGGTTGGCAGTTCAAGTTCACCAACTGCTCCTTGGAAACCCTATACAGGGTCGCTATGGGTCGGAACCGACTAGACGGCACTTAACAACAACAACATAGAATATGCCATCTTAGATTGGGGGGGAAAAAAACCTCAGAGACCGGAATCTTAAGCTAGTGTGCAGCTCAGCACATGTGGGGAAACAAGTCCCTGCCCTCACAAAGCTTATAATCTAATAGGTGAGGCAGAAAATGAAAAGCAAACAGACAGATCAAATAAATAAAATGTTTGGAATGTTATGAAGGAAACGAAGATCCATTGAATCCTTCCTGTGCGTGGCACCAAGATTGGCACTGAGTCTCATAGCATCCCTTTGAAGGAAGTATTTTTTTCTTCCCTGTTTATCAAAGACAATGGCTTTGACATCACTGTGGGGTGATGAGGAGAGGATCGGTCATGAGGCACCTGATGCAAAGGGAATTCAGATGGAACAGGTGGGAGGGTGACAAACAGCTGGGTAAAGTGGTTCAGAGCAATTTGGAGGGAGTGGGGCCTCACACTGTGGGGGCTATCAGCACTGAGAGGTCTGGGCATCCAAGGAGGCCGCAGGGCACGCAGACGCTTGAGCACTCTAACACCCAAAGAGTCACAGCCATTGAAAACCTCAGGAGCAGCTCTATTCTGTGACACTCGGAGTTGCCATGAGTTTGGTTTTGGTCGTAGTATCCAAGAACTCCATGTTGGGAGTGACTTCCTGGACCGAAGCCCTTGGCTTGCCTTTGGGAGAGCTGATACTACTCCAGGAATCCCAGTTAGAGCATGTTAGGCAAGGAAAAAAGCACCCAGAGAGGGACTCAGGAGGCACCAAGCCAGTACCTAGTCATGGAGAGTGTTCTCTTTGCCCCCAGAGTGGACATAGCCCTAATAAGCCCAGATCCTGTGTCTGAGCTGAACGAAGCCTCTCTGGGGAGGGCACAGGAGTTACTTTAGGATGGCAGACACCGGCACCTCCATCTCCAGTTGCCTGCTCTCCCTTGCCCATCTCCCTGCTCTCTCTGCATGCCTTTGTTCAACAACCTTGGGCCCTGTAGCACTTGTCTCCTGCCTTGTGAGAACCATCTCCTGCTTCCTCTCCTTTCTCCCTCTGCCCATTACTCACTTCATTCATTTCTTGCCTTCTTCTCAGGCCCTGTCCCTAGAAACCAACGCCTGCCCCTAGACACACCTGGATGTTATTCGCTTCCTGGTTCTGCTCCACCCTCAGCTGAGTGGGACACAAGAGGTGCTGCTGGACTGGGCCTCCTAAGGAGACTTCTCCCAGGCTTGTGCTCTGTGCTGCCATCCTGGACTTGTCTCTGCTTCCCCATCATTCCTTCAGGCCCCTTGTTCTTTCCCACGGCTCATACCTCTCTCTTCATCTTCCCTTCCTCATGAATTCCCATACTGTGCTCCTTAGGGTTCCAAGGAACATTCAATGCTGTTTACATGGAGAATTCTCTCAGTCCAGCTCTGTGAAATGAGCTTGCAATCCAGTCAGGGGAGCTAACTTGATAGCAAATAATCTGTGCCTTGTGTTGTGACAGGTAAGCAAGTCCAGGAAAAACTGGTTCCACCTGGCAGTAGAAGCTGGCACAATGGTGAAGTGTTGGTATTTGACTGACGGCCCTTGGTTGGGGACTTGAGGAAGGCTGGTGAAGAGACACTGAGGACCCCAGACACTGTCCTGGAGCCATGGCATGAAGGAAGTGAGGGAGGGGCCTCAGGAAGGCCAGGCTAAGGGAGCAGCAGGCCTGTACCCTGTAGTCCAGTCTCGCAGCCCCCCTGCCTCCTTCGTCCCATCTCCTCTCCCACCTGCCCATCTCCCTTTGTATTTCTGTAATGATGTGATGTGATTTATATAATGATGTAATGGACACTTATGTGACTATCACCCATGATGTAATCTGGTGTGATAAACCAATAAAAGGGCTGCAATACCCTTGGAGTCCTGGTGTGGTGCTGTAAGATAAGCACTGGAGTGCTAATCACAGGATCTGCATTCAAACCCACAGGTTCATCCTCAGAAACCCCACACTGGCTCACTGTGAGGCAGACACCATAACCCTACCACAACCATCTTCTATTTTACAAAGACAAGTGGAGAGAGGAGTAGACGAGGAAAGAAGAGGCAGGAGTGGAGTCTGTCCTTGGACGTGGGGTCCCTGCACTGTGAAGCTCCTAGATCCAGAGGAAGACACATGGAGAACTCCAAGGATTGCTGGGCCTACAGATACTGAAAGGAGACAAGGACTTTCCCCCAGCGCCGACAAAGAGAGAAAACCTCCTCCCAGAGACGGACTCTGAATTTGGACTTCCAGTCTCTAGAAACTGAGAGAATAGATTTGTTTGTTAAAGCACACACTTGTGGTATTTCTGTTGGAGTACTACCACAGCACTAAGACAGGGTAATGTGCACATGATAAAAAAGAAACAAAAAACCTTTCCTTCTTTTATGGACATGCCATCGAACGTTGGTTCAGGAAGTTTAGGAAGAAAGAGTGTATATTTTACATGGATGGTGGTGGTGGTGTGCCATGGAGTCAGTTCCGACTCACAGCGACCCTGTACGGGGTAAATCTTTAAGGGAGCAGAAAGCCTCATCTTTCTCCCACGGAATGGCTGGTAGTTTGGAACTGCTGACCTTGAGGTTAGCAGGCTGACTTGTAACCACTATACTACCAGAGCTCCAATATATATAGTAAACCCTTAAACCTGAGTTCATAAAAATGAAACCCTTTAGTCATTTATTCCATACAGCTATTTCACACTACCTCTGTCAGCTATTGTTATTCAGAATGACTTATAAGAAATAACTTACAGTCAACTGTCACCAGGAACTTACAATCAACTGTATACATGAAGGAAATTCATATCTTACCTGTAGCAGGAAATAAAAATGGCTATGAAAAATGTTCACTCTCCAGAGTCAGCCACTCTGCACTCGCAAGAAGAAAGCACTTTATTTGGGAATACACACTCATGGGCTCTTTTGTCCTCTAAGGTGGCGCTAAGTCAGAATTGACTTGATGGCAGTGGGCAGGTTAGGATGAGAAATGTGACAATCTGCTTCCGTTGAGATGACCACATAGGAACACTGTTGAGGGCAGTTCTACACTGTCCTATAGGGTCACTGGGAATCAAAATTGACTAGATGACAATGGATTTGGTTATTTTGGTTAAAGTGTGAAAGGATACTTAGTCCAGACCAGGTTTGGTAGGGGCCCTCCAAAACAGTCACGTCCTCATACTGGAACTGGGCAGTCTTTGCATCAGATTATCCTGGAGTGTCCAGGTTGGCCCCAAATGCCATCCTGTGTACCCTTGTAAGAGGGAGGCAGAGTGAGATTTCACATACACAAGAAGGCCATGTGAAGGAAGCAGACATGAAAGGAGTTTTGTCACGAGCCATGGAATGACAGCATCCACAGAATTTGTTAGCCCTGAAATTTCCCATCTTCTTTTCTACTGTGGCAAGGTTATACTGTGAACTCAAAACCATTACTGAATGGCCTAAGTGGTTACCTGACCTCAGCTGGCCAATCACAGTCCTTCCCTTGATATTCTGAGGCCAGAGGGGAGGACGATGGTCTAGTAAATAAAACATAAGATGCGACTGTAGTCAAAAGTCTGTAAGATTTTAACACATTTTCATGAAATATGTTAAATATAAAAGTTTTTTACAGAAATGTTTTCTTCTATTAACATTACCTATTATTTAAAAGAACATAAATGATAATTTATAAATATTATAATGTAAATAAAAATTATGGCAGTATTTTCATATATAATTAAAATTTTAAATATATAATTTTCAATATAATTAAAATTTTCAATATAAAAATTATTTGTGCTTTCAGCATTCAATGTCGACCTTGTTGTCAATGTAAAGAAGTGGTATCCTGTTTTATATATGTTATGCCTAGCAATACCACACTCATTTATGATTACCTCTGGAAATAGTATACACGTAACAGGGCACTTGGCACTACTGGGAAAAGACACCGCATTAAGTAAGACTTTCCTGCATTCATATTATCTAGATGGAAGAATCTGACAAAATAATTATTTTCTCTTACTTTTGTTGTTGTTGTGAAGCGCCGTCGAGTCAGTTCTGACCCATAGTGACCCTGTATAGGGTTTCTGAGGAGCAGTTGGTGAGCTTGAACCACCGACCTTGCAGTGCAAACGGCTTTGCAGTCTGGCGCATTAACCCACAGCGCCACACCAGTACTCCTCTTACATAGGGAGTTTATATTTATGGGAACATAATATGAAGAACAAAGTCCTGGTGTAGTGCTGTGGGCTAATGCGCTGGACTGCAAAGTCGGTTTGAACCTTCAGGTCAGTGGTTCAAACTCACCAGCTGTTCTTTGGAAACACTATACAGGGTTGCTATGGGTCATAACCAACTTGATGGCACTTAACAATATGAAGAACAAAAGGACTACCCTAATTCTGGTTGTGACTATATTATTCAATTACAGTCACCACAGGACCAATAAACAGCATCCATATAAAGGGAAAAAGATTGAAGTTGTCAAAGACTTCATTTTACTTGGATCAACCATCAACACTCATGGAAGCAGTAGTCAAGAAATTAAACGACAAATTGCATTCGACAAATCTGCTGCACAAGACCTTTTCAAAGTATTGAAGAGCAAAGATGTCAGTTTGAAGACTAAGGTGTGCATGACTTAAGCCTTAGTATTTTCAATAACCTCATATGCAAAAGTTGGATAATGAATAAGGAAGACCATAGAAGAATTGATGCATTTGAGTTATGGTGTTGGAGAATATTGAAAAGTACCATGGTTTGCTAAAAGAACAAATAGATCTGTGTTGGAAGAAGTATAGCCAGAGTATGCCTTGGAGGCCAGGATGGCCAGACTTTGTCCCTCATACTTCGGCCATATTATTAGGAGGCACCAGTCACTGGAGAAGGTATGATGTTTGGTAAAGTGTAGGGTCAGAGAAAACGAGGGCCCCCAACAAGATGGATTGGCACAGTGGTGGCACCAGGGACTCAAATGTAGCAACAATTGTGAGGTTGGCCCAGGACCAGGCAGTGTTTCATTGTGTTACGCAGAGGGTCACTATGAGTCAGTGCCAATGCAACGGCACCTAACAACAGTCTTGGTTTCATGATGGCAGTTAAGGTGAGGAAATCCCTGAGGCAGAGAGGTAGAGTTGATGTTTCTCAAATATGGTTCCTGAACCACCTGTGTATGGATCACCTGAGCTACCATGAAAATGCAGATCCCCAGGCTTAATCTCAGGCCCACGTAAACAGTAATAGATGTAAACCTTCAAGTGGGTGCTGGAGATTCTCTTTTCACTCTCCTGTCACACTACATTGTCACCAAATGCTACCACTTTTACCCTGAGCCCTCAAAACCTGGACCTTTGCTTAAGACCACAGGGACTCCCACTCTAATTGCTGTCCAATGGAACGTTCTGCCATGTTAGGGATGTTCTGAATCTGCACTGTCCAATATAGTAGCCAACCGCCACATGTGGCTACTGTGCATTTGAAACAGGTCTTGTGCAACTGAAGGATGTTTTAATTTCATTTTAGGTAACTTAAATAGGGATGGTTAGACATGAGTAGATGTAGGATATTTTATTTATTTTTGCTGTAAAAGGAAGCTTGTTTTCATTTGGTCCACAACTTGGGAGCAGAGGGGCTCCAGGGTGGTGATGCTGCTGTCTCTATGGCTGGAGGGTGAGGTTCAGGCAGGAGGTTTGAGGAAGGCAGGGGAAGGCTGAAGGTCCTTCACAGGTTGCTGGCTCTACAGTCTCCTAGTTGTGCTTGAGGGTGAGATATTCGGCCAGCCCCACCAGGGACCAGCCACCCTGCAGAGGTTGGTCAGGTGGTCACCCATCTTCTTGGTAATTTTCACCTCATCCAGGAAATAGTTCTCCAGAAAGTCATAGAGGTTGGAGTCTTTGTGGGTAGCACCCATGGTGTGCAAGTCCAGAAGGGACTGGTGCAGGTTCTTCTCCAGGGCCAGGGCAACTTCTGTGGCGTCCACTCATCCTAGGATAGCTTCTGTAGGTCCTGAAAGACAGTATGGCCACCATGATGGTTTTTCAGTTCCAAGAGAGCTCGGCACCCTTCAACTTCTTCACAAAACTCACAGAAAAGTGTCCCACACCTTCCAAGGCCACACTGTGGTGACTGAAATAGAAGTCCAGAGAGAGGCAGGTAGAAGAGGACTGCAAATGTAGATTGACCGACGGTTGACTCCCGCTTCCACTTCAAGCAGAGTAATTCCAGTGGATCTGACAGCTCATGGTTGGTTGAAGATTTGGAGTTAACCATACACACAAAATGTGGTGTCCAGCTGGTCCTGGTAACAGGGAATGGCCAAGATTGTCCCAGAGAAGACAGTGTGCCTAAAGAGGAGGTTACAGGTGGTCCAAGACTGGACGTGAGGGGTCCCTGGATATGTTCCATTCAAACACTGTTGAAGCAAGAGACAGATCCATGGACAGCTGGTTGAGCCTCCTAGGATATTTTTAGAGGCACGCTAGATAGCAGTTGAAGATGAATTGGGTGGTGGCCATTTGGAAACTAGGTAAGCACAGTGCAGAATCAAGAATGTCATCTAGGTTTTCAGCTTGCGTCACTGGGTAGAAAAGGGACCGTTTGCTGAAATAAGGCAGACTAGAAGAAGAGACACTTTGGAACAAGGAAGTGCCATCTCCATATGGAAGCATAAACTATGTCCATGAATCCAGTCAAATATTGCTGGTCAGGGACACATAGGTCTCTGAAATGATTTTGCTCATCTTCGCTCTGGTCATCTGGTGCCATCGAGTCAGCACCAACTCATAGCGACCCTATGCACACAGTCCTGGGTCAAACCTCAGAATCATTGCCATGACTGAGCCCATTGATGCTGCTACTTTGCCAATCCATCTCGCTGGGGATCTCTTTTTCTCTGACCCTCCACCTTACCAAGTATGAGAGATGAAGTCTGGTCATCCTGGCTTCCAAGGAGCACTCTGGCTGTACTTCATCCAACACAGATCTATTTGTTCTTCTGGCATGGCAGTCCATGTCACTTTCAATATTCTCCTCTAACACCTTATTTAAATGCATCAATTCTTCTACGGTCATCTTTATTCATTGTCCAACTTTTACAGGTTATTGAAAATACCTTGGCTTGGGTCAGGCACACCTTAGTCCTTAAACTGACATTTTTGCTCTTCAACACTTTAAAAGAGGTCTTGTGCAGCAGAGTTGCCTAAAGCAATATGTCATTTGATTTCTTGACTGTTGCTTCCATGAGTGTTGATAGTTGATTCAATAAAAATGAAGTCTTTGACAACTTCAATCTTTTCTCCATTGATAAGAATTTTGTTTGTTTACTGGTCCAGTGGTGAGGATTTTTGTTTTTTTTTTACATTGAGATGTAATACATACCGGAGACTGTGCTCTTTGATCTTCATCAATAAGTATTTTAAGTCCTCTTCACTTTCAGCAAGGTTGATCCTCTGTACATCACAGGTTGTTAATGAGTCTTCCTCCAATCCTGAAGCCACATTTTTCTTCATATAACCCAGCTTCTCGGATTGTTAGCTCAGCATACAGGTTGAATAAGTATGGTGAAAGAATACAAGCCTGTCACACACCTTTTCTAAATTTAAACCATTCGGTGTTCCCTTGGTCTCTTTGAACAACTATCTCTTGGTCTATGTACAGGTTCCTCATAAGCACAATTCAGTGTTCCAGAATGCACATACTTTGCAATGTTGTCCATAGCTTGTCATGATCCACATAATCAAAAATCTTTGCATAGTTAATAAAGCACAGGTAAACATCTTTCGGTTATTCTCTGCTTTCAGCCAAGAACCATCTGACGTCAGCAATGATATCCCTCATTCCACGTCCACTTCTGAATCCGACTTGAACCTCTGGGAATTCTCTGGCAACATATAGTTGCAGCTGTTTTTGTATTACATTTAGTACACAGTTCAAACTTGTGTTCAAAGGTCAAGTGGATTTCTATGGAAAGAAGTGCTCTAAAGTCTATCTTGGAGTTCTCTAGGTGGTACTGTCCAGCGCAATAATCACTATCTACAGGTGACTATTTAATTAGAATTCAGTTCCTATGTAACACTGGACTCCTGATATGGCACTATAGGATCAGCACTAGGTTAGCAGTTCAAGACCACCAGCTGCTCCTCAGAAACCCTATACAGGGTCACTAAAAGTCATAACTGACTTGACAGCACTTAGTAACAACAAAATGTAGCACCAGCCACATTTCAAGTGCTCAGTAGTCATGTGTGGCTAGGGGCTGCCATGTTGGACAGCAGAGATAAGAAACTCCCATCTGGAAACGTTCTTTTGGACAGTACTGATGTAACTGTAAAGTCACTAAAGATGAAAAAGGCTCTGTGAGTTGATGGTACAATAAAAAGAAGTGAGGCTAGAATGGACGGATAAGGGGAAGTGTACTGAGAAACCTCCAAGAGGGATTCCAAAAGTTTGTGGACAAATGGAACTGAAAGATAGAATTTTTTCCATGGATTTTTTGAAGCCCTCTCAGATCAAGCAGGCTATAATAAGGAAACAAAATTTGAAGAGCAACAAGAAACCATGACAAGGAGCTCTGGTAGCGTAGTGGTTACGAATCGGGCTGCGAACCTTAAGGTCAGCAGTTCAAAACTACCAGCCGCTCTGCAGGAGAAAGATGAGGCTTTCTATTCCCGTAAAGACTTACACCCTTGGAAACCCTGTACAGGGTGGCTATGGGTCGGAACTGACTCGATGGCACTTCACAACAACAACAACAAGAAACCATGACAGGCTCAAAGAGCAGCAGATAGACCAGTCAGAAGGCTACAGAATTAGTTCAAGAAGTGACTACAATGGATTTTGTTGTTGTTATAACATGCCATTGAGTGGGTTCCAATTCATAGTGCCCCTGCCTAGGGTTTCTGAGAAGCAGATGGTGAATTTGAATGGCTGACCTTGTGGTTCAAACCGACCTTGCAGGCCAGTGAATTATACCACAGCATCACACCAGGACTTTTTGTTACTGTGAAGTGCCATGGAGTCGGTTCCGACCCATAGTGTCCCTGTAGAAGGTTTCCTAGGATTGACTGATGACCTTGCTTTTATATTGAAAACTTTTGATCTTTCTGGAGAGACAGGATTACTGTATTTGTTTTGTTGAGACTTGACTTTTATTTGGCTATCTTTAGCCTTTTAGATGCGTAGTGCTCAGGAATCTCCTATGGCCTTGAGACTCTGACTACTCTCCCACCCATTGTGATAAAGCATGCTTGAGATGCATTTCCATCCAGGGTCAGGTGAGAGTGGAAGAAACTGTATTTCCAGAGCTTTGCAGGTTTATCTAATTTTACATTGGCATTTTGGTTCTTTTATACTAAAACTTATTAGAACTCCTTCAGCTCATTTGTTGTTGGTCTTAGAATTCCTTTACCCTCTACAGAATAGGAAAGGATGTTAGAGGGGAATGTAGTCCAGGGTTATCATCCATGAGCCAGCTCTCTCCAGCACGGTTCACATGCAACGCATTAACAAATCCACTATTTTCTCCCCTAGAATAATATCCACCATCTTCCATTTTCTACATCATAATTACTACTTCCCTAAACGTGTGGTACTGTGGGCTAATGCGTCATTTGAACTGCAAGGTTGGTGGTTCAAGCTCACCAGCTTCTCCTTGGAAACCCTATACAAGGTTGCTATGGGTTGAAATCGTCTCAATGGCACTTAACAACAACAAGCCCAATTTTTAAGAACAAGACTTACAAACACTAAGTCTTTAGAGATAGCTTGCACAACAAAATTCTGGTTGATTTTAAAATGTAATTTCTCGATTTAACAGAAGATATGATGAAAGAAACTTAGAATTTCATAACATCAAGGTCTAACTGAGACAAAAGTTCTTGACATGGAAACTGGAAAACCAACTGGGCCATCTTCTTCACCACCAGACAAAATTACTAATGTTTTGTTCATACCACATTCAATTTGGCTTAAGTTTTTGGAGACCTAGGCCAAAAGATGGAATGTTTTCACAGAACATCTTGCAGACAGAATTTAGCACACTTCCCCCAGTATTTGCCATGATGTGGCAAACCATATTACTTGCATGAGAAGAAATATGGCTAACTAAAAATTGAAGTGTCATAATTTGGAGTTTTAAAGTTAATAATATATTCTTATTCTAGGATTTAGACATATTGTTACATTTTTTAAAAAGGCCAGCTACTTTATTTATAACATTTCCCTAATTGCAAAATGTGAATCTCATCATTTAAAATCTTAAGAAGTTGGTGATAAAGTGATGAAAGTCCTTCAGAAAACTGAAGAATTCTGACTTTGTGAAAAGAAGGAAATGTTTAAAATCTTATTCATTTACACTACATTTAATCTCTGCCAATTCTCCTCTTGCTTTTGCAATCCGGCAGGGCACATGTGAATGTAGTTCCTTTTTGGTTTTAACAGTTTTCAAGTGCACAAGTTTGGTCAAAACATCATGATGTTAAAAGATTATTAAGAACCATAACAGATACATGGTGATTTTTATAGATAAAGTGTTTAGTCTCCTTCAGGTCATGAGAAGAATCTGAGAATTAAATCCTTGGTTCCCCAGGGTCTTGATGTCAGAAAGGACTGCCTTAGCATCCCAGCACTATGCCTTATACAGGATTGAGGGTGTCAATCCACCAATAAACTGAAATAAAGACACTTGTTCTTTCTGAATACACGCATGGTCTCATGAGAAGTTGAACTGCAGATGTGGAAGGTGTTCATAAAATACGGTTACTTGAATGAGAGGAGAACAGTAACCACGTTTTTCTGGTTTGTTTAAATACATGTAAGTGCCCAGGCCAGAATCTGCCCAGGGAGAAGTTTAAGGCATACTGATAACTGATCAAATAACTGATCAAACTTAAAGTAAATGACTTAACACGGCCCTTCTGGCCATGGTCCTGACAACATGTCATTCCGAATCTTGTGTAATCTGCTACTTCCCTGATAGGCTATGCTTGTGAGTAAGATCTGTGAGTTCTGTGTGGCCATGGCAAGGAATTCTCAAGCCCAGCAGAGAAGCAGAAAGTGCGGTAGGAGGGGTGGTTGGTGGCAGACTGGGTGTAAAGGTGAGAGAGGAGGCCTGTCTGACCTCCACCTCCACCGCACAGGAATCAACCTTGGGTTGATGGTGATTCTCTTGTGAAGTTACAGGAGGTCAGACACCTCTGCAACATTTTTACATGTGTCCTACCGAGACTTACAAACACCTCTTCTGATGCTCAGTATCACTGAAACGACCATGAGCACAGATTCCTTACTAGGTGGCACTGTTAGGGTGCTCTAAGACAAAATTTTAAGGGGGAAAAACTAAATGACAGTGAACAGTTTAACTCTTATAACAAAAATCAAGGAACAAAAAATGTAATGATTTAGAAGTGGCAGCATTTTAATTAACCAATTTTACTCATTTATCATCATTTACTATCTGAAAGCACAAAAAAAAAACAAACAAGTTTTCTGAATGCTCTTATACCTGAGAGTGAAACTAGTTCACAAAATAAACATATAATCCAGTGTCAAAAAGAAATCACCTGTCTTTTTTGGTCCCTTGCCCTCGACAAAGAGAAAACACACAGTTTAGTAATTTAGTGTTTGGTCCCTGGCAGACACTGTCGTTATCACCCCGACTATATGCTTCTGAGTCGCAGTGCACTTTGACAGCCCACAAATCCTGTATAATCCAATCAAACGCAAATGAAGATTACATGAGTTGAAAAAAAAAAAACACCACCACATTCTCACAAAGTGCATGAAGAGAAAGTCTTTGAAGAAAAAATACCCACATCTTTAAAGGAATGAGAACACTCCTGGTCTGTTGTTGGTTCTGCTCATTTTAATTATTTTTTGGTCTTTATTTCTCTTTTGGTCTTTGAAGTAAACTTTTTTGCCGTAAGGGGACAGTTTTACCAGTGGAAACCCAAAGGCCTCTGGCCAGTTGGAGTTCTTTCCCTCCCGTACATACAGCCTCTTCACCCCTGAAAACTATCTTTCATGATTTTTGTTATGGTTCAGAAAAGGAAGATGATTTCAAGTATTCAATTCCTATCAAAAATTGGTATCAAAAGTAATAAAGGACCTAATTTCTATGTATTTCCAGGTTTTTTAAAAAATAACTTAAGAAGCAAGAGGTCCCGGCCCTTTACTTGTGTAAATATTACAGAGTAGCTAGAGTTTCTTAAGACAACGTGGAGAAGAGTCTGTGTTTAGCACCTCAATCATTGATCTTAACGACGGAAACGTCTCTGACACTGATGGTAAAGTCTTATAAGAAGGAGAAATACTGAAAGAGAAAAAAAACAGGGAAGGGGTATGAAAATTAGCACAATTTTCTAAAAGAGGCAAAGCTTATATTTATTTCTATAACTATATTCACTTTCCAATACCCCATAATATGTACAACATAGCAAATGATATAAAACAGTAGGAAAGAGAGCCGTGAAGTAGGGTACCAAAGATCACGAGGACAGCCGAGGCCCCGGCAGGACCCCACTCTGTATACGAGGTCTGTAAGGTCACTGTGAGTCTGAGCTGAGCCACAATAAACCATTATGAACCGTCTCTGGGAAAGAAAACTTAGCTCTCTGATATGGTAGCTTTATAGCATGTCCCTGTTGTGAAGTGCAAAACACACTTGACTTTACACCAAAAGACCCAAGTTTTGGTCCCAGTTTTGTTTCTTCTTACCTCAGCCTCTCTTCTAACCTTCCCTTACTTAAAAAAAATAGAGGCAGTATTTTTACCTCACGGAGTCATCACAAGGATTGAATGAGACAGCATAAGTCAAAGTGCTTTGAGAAATCTTAACTGCACAATGCAAGATACGTGTTATGAAATAACTGTTGAAAGGTTAATATTTTAAAATTATGTAGGAAAAGAAAGCATAACTTTACGGTCATATAATTTAAAAATGTGTAAACTAGTAAACCTGAAGCAAGAATAAGACTGCTAACAGGCAAAGACATAATGCTGTTAAAAGTTTCACTCACAGAGAATACAAGTGTCACAACTGAGAAGCAGTGGACTACAGACATGGACTTCCCAGTTTTAAAAAGAACGTAAGTCAAACATGAGACGGCTACTTTTATGTGTCCACTTGGCACCCAATTGTTTGGTCAAACACTAGTCTAGATGTTGCTATATTTACATTTATGATTAGCTGATTTTAATTAAACGAGATTTCATCGATCATGGGGGTGAGCTCATCCAAACAACCAAAGGCCTGAGAAAAATTATGAAGTTTCCAGAAGAAAAATATTCTGCCTTCAATGTATAATGTGGAAACCGTGTTTGAGTTATCAGTCTGCTGGCCTGTCCTACAGATTGTAGGCTCTAGGCTGAAATAGCAACTCTTTGCTGAGTCTTGAGCCCGTCACCCTGCCCTATCAACTTTGTACACGCCAATCTCACAGTCACATGAACTAACTCCTTGAAACAAATCAATCAACCAATCTCTCTGTCATAAAAAGCAGTGCAATACTGTTATTGTCCTTACTGGGTAATTAAGTATGGTTAAGGGGAGTCCTGGTGTGACGCTGTAGGATGAGCTAACCACAGGTTAATGGTTTACATCTACCAGCTGCTCCTCAGAAACCCTAAACAGGGTTGCCAGAAGTCAGAAACAACTCGATGGCACTTAACAACAACAACAAAGGAGAGGAGAGACTAAGCACACACAGACACACACACAAGGATAAGCCAAGAGGTATTGCCACTTGGTTTCCAGTTCATACATGCACGGGTTTATTCCAAACAAATGTGTTCAAGCCTGTCTCTGTTATCAGTCAATAACCACAGACAAGTTCTCTCAGTAACACATTTGTCTTTGTTTTGCTAGGGTGGCTTGGAGGGGTTCTGCTTTGAATCTATTCAATTCAAAGCAGAGAGGTCAATTCAGAAAGTTATGGCAACTGTTTTTGGGATTTCAAAGGGGTAATCTTGATAAGATTTTCTCAAAGAATACAGGACTAGCACAGGGACTTATTAGGAATTTTAAAGAAAACTGAAAACTGCATTGGTGAACAAAAGGCCAAGAAAGTTGTGCCCAGGATTTTTCCTTTCTCCTCATCAAGACAATGGACCTGCTCATTCTTCGAGGGTAGCAAGGGCCGTCTCATGGGAAGTGCATTGGGAAGCCTTATCCCATTCACCTACAGCCCTGATCTTGCCCCTTCAGACTTGCTTTTGCTCCCTAAACTCAACCAACATTTAAAAAAGACTTTTTAAGTTCCTCAAAGATGCCAAAAGTGCCATTTTGACACTGTGTAAAAACTGAAGAGTACAGAAACCTTCAGGGGAACACTGCCTTCACATGTGTACAGACCGAAATGGAGCAGATGCGGAAATCCAATAGCGTCACGTTTTGAAGTTTTTGCTTAATAGAGGTTCCTATGATTTTGCAGCAACATTTCTTGACTTACCCTCATATATGTATTTACAAGTATATGTATATGCTATTGATTGTTTCTCTGGAGGACCCTGATACTGTAAGGGTGGTTGATTTGAAAATAGATTTGAAAGTCAAAGCTGCAAGTGGTTACCAAAAACCAAATCCAGTGCTGTGGAGTCAATTCCGACTCATAGTGACCCTACAGCACAGAGGAGAGGGGCCCCATAGCGCATCCAAGGTGGCATGTCTTAACTGAAGCTGGCTGCCTCATTTTTCTCCTGTGGAATAGCTGGTGGGTTTGAACCGTGGACCTTTTGGTTTGCAGCCAAGCATATAAACACTGTGTCACCAGAGCTCATTGAAGGTGGTTACGATGTAAAAATTGTGGATGGACAAATATTAAGACCTGCTTGGTATTTACTAAGGAGGGCTGGTGGTGCAAGGGTTAAGCATTTGGCTACTAAGCAAAAGGTTGCTGATTTCAGCCCACCAGTGCTCTATGGGAGAAAGACGTGCCCATTTGCTCCAGCAAAGAGAGCGGCCTTGGAAACCTCTGCGGCAGCTCTAATCTGTTTCACAGAGTCGGAACTGACTTAATAGTACTCTGCTTAGTGGTGGGTTTTATTTTTTGGTTATTTTTAACTAGGAGAATATCCGTAAGTGAAATTCCACCTCTGATTCGCACAATCCCATCCTGCACTCTGGAAACCCCGCGACATGTGCTGGCTTCTCCCGTAGGAAGAGGCAGGACAATCATGGGCTCACATGCATTTCAGGACTAACTGACAACAAAGTACCACCTTCTCCAAATCCAGAAAGCAGTGAAAAAAAGCCAACTCAAAAGGCTTTTAAATGAAACGACTCAGAGGCCGTCTGGAATGGGGTCAGTTTATAGTTTCAAATTCTCTCGTGAACACTGACCCTAAGAGTTTGGGCTGGAAGGTTTATCAGCCAAGAGAAATGAGCATCTAATTAGAAATGATAAAAATAGACATTTATCATTTTTCTTTCACAAACCACTCTTCTTATTTTTCGCTCATTCTATACCCAGAGTTATATTTTAAATGATCTTATGTGACAGTAAAACATTTTTACCTGGAAAGAGTGAATTAAAAATATTGTATAACAGTAACTTTAATAGATGATTATAAGAATTCCAATTTCATACATCTCCCAAAAGTAATGTGCTGTTGGGTCCCTTCCGGGTCACCGTGACCCATGTGACAGGGTTTCCTAGGTGACCATCTTTATGGGATCACATCACCAGGTGTTTCCTCCCATGGAGTCACTGGATGGGTTCCAACTGCAGACCTTTCAGTTAGCAGCCCAGCACTTAACCAGTGTACCACCAGGGCACCTTTTCAAAACGTCACAGGAAGGTCTTCTTCCCCCTTTTCAGGTATAACGGAATTCCGCCACCCCCATCAAGTAGTTACCTTTTCAAGTTCATCCAGCTTTTAGCTATTTTGCTAAAGGCCTCTGAACCAGGGGCTGTCATAGCTTCAAAGTCAACTAACTGAAAAAGAGAAATTTAGAAACGTGATTAAACACGGGACAGAAAGGCTTAGCTTGACAACTGTGTAAGTCATGGTAAAACACACCTCCCCAGGCTGAGATTTAACAACCGACCACCCTCCCATCCCAACTCCAACATACCTTCCCTTTGGGAATTTTTCCTGCTACTTCTTTTCCACTGGCCATCAATGCTCCCACTATCACGGAATAAGCGATTACACTGTTGAAATAAAGAACAATTAATAATCAATCTGATACTATAGTCAAATGGGGTCCTGGTGTGGTGCTGCAGGGTAAGCACTGAGCTGCTAACTACAAGGCTGGCTGTTCAAATCCACCAGCCACTCCTTGGAAACCCTATATATAGGGTTACTATGAGTAGGCACTGACTCAACAGTATTTAACAACAAACAACTAACATTCTACCCTCAAAACTCAAACTCATAAAGTAGATTCTGACTTATAGCTATACTATATATGGTTTCTGAGACTGCAAATCTTTACAGGAGTAGACAGTCTGTTCTTCATCCCACAGAGCAGCTGGTGGGTTTGAACTGCTGACCTTTCAGTTAGCAGCTAAATGTGTAGCCCATGGTGCCAACAGGGTATAGAGTTCTATTCACAGTAACCATGTATAATGCTCATTATGTATTTTCTAACATAAAAAAACTTTACTTCTTTTATCAATTTTTTGGATATCAAAAATAAGAGCATTTTCATGACAGTCTGATTGGCTACTACAAGAATAAGCAAGTTGTTCTCTGGGGAGCTATGAAGGCAGGTAATCAAGTCCCTTCAGGACAAATCCCCCCAACACTGAAATTCAAAGGGAACACAAGAGCAGGCATGTAAGCTTGCTGGTGACTACGTTGGTTTCCTGATGAATGGAAGAGGGGGAAAGGCAGCAATGAAGATACGGGCCAACTTCAATTACATTCCATAGACTCCTATCGACCTAGAGATGAGAGAGAGAAGAGGAGGGGTTGGTTGGTCTTAAGTGTGGTGAGACTATGGACTTCTGAGCACATGGGCAAGGACACAGCCACGGAGGGCTGGAGTTGAGATCCCAGGGGATGTGAAGTGAGGGGAGATGCACAAGAACGCCCAAATAAAGGAAATGTGTAAATTGCTACAATTTGATGAACTTGACCTATACTTATAGATTCAGTAGCTCAAAATACCAACTAAGAGGGAAGGAATCTCCATCAAGGGAGAAGAGCACGAGTGGAATGCTGGATCCTATCCACAGAAGCAGTGACACCAGACATGGAGGCAGAGATGATGACATGGAGAGCAGCTAAGGGCTCTAGACTTATGGAAAGAGGAAGGCTGTGTGCTGGCGGCCAGGAGGCAGACTTGCAGAATGTGCTGTTTGGTTGCTTAAATAGTTATATATTCCAAAGTGTTTTTGTGTAAACTGCATCCCCCCGAAAACAAAAACAAAAACAGGTAACAGAAGCCAATACTGTTGAATGATGATGCACAGAGGAGATTGTAATCATTGCAATAAAATGAGGAATGTAAAACTACTGATGTTTCCCCATGTAAACAATCACTCAATTTACAATAAGAACTAAACAAACAAAAAACCAAAATAAGCAAATAACATCAACAAAAAAAGAAGAAGAGTTATTTTTTTTCATGTGGCTTAAAGACACAGGAGATCAGATGGTGGTCCTGGAACCCTGAGTTTCAGAGGACAGGGCAGAGGTGGACTGAGTGCCGACTGGAAGGGAATCGGAACTGGACCAGTGAGAGAGATGGCACTGGTGGACTTCCAGCTGGGGTGGCCATCCTGAGCCTTTGCTGATGGCTGTGGCTACCATAGTTTGTAGGCACAGGACGTAGCTGGAGGCTGGTGGCAATGGGGCTTCAGTTCTGCCTTGTTCCTGTGCCCCCCTCATGATGGGGGTGCAGCCAGTTCCCACCCTTGCCAGCCCAGAGGCCAAAGGCACTCCCTCCTGTGTAACTTCGGTTCTGCCTGGGCTCAGGAGGCCCATGGACCTGCCCTGAACTGGGCTACACTGACAGGGAAGTAAGAACTGCATTAAAAGCTTCCAGTCTCGATCACATCCACCAGGAGACAGGTGGGGAGTGCCTGAGAACACCCAACGCATGATCATCAATTACATATAAGTACCATGACACGTATGTCTTGGAGAAATCAGACAATTTCAGCTTACATAAAGAAACACGACAGAGTGCTTCAGGTGACCAAAATGCAGTCAGAAAATATAATATCAGAAATGGTATCAGAATTACTTGATAAGGAATTCACAAGAATGATATTTAGGTACCGTTAGTGGATTGAAAGAAGACTGAGGAAAGAAAGGAGAACACAGAGAAGACTTTAGAAGACTTTCGGAAAGCACTACAAGAGAACAAACTGACAAAATAAATGAAAAATTGGAAATCATACAAAAGCAGCAGAAATAGTACATTTAAAGGGCAAAGAAGTAGAACTGAATCAATGCTGGGCTGAATGACTGAGCTTGAAGATAAATCTCTCAATATTCAATATTCATCTGCTAGAGGAACAATTAGAAAAAAGGATGAAAAATTCTGAATATTTATTCCTATGAAGTGGAATACACTTATGTATGCTGGGAATTCCAGAACCAAAAAAATACAGAGACAACTGTTCGAGAGTTGTTGGAAGAAAACTCCCCTAACATCATGAAAGTTCAGAAGATCGCCATTTAAGAATGAATTCCAAACAGGACAGATCCCAAAAGAAAATCACCAAGACATAGTATAATCAAACTTTTCAAAACTGAAGACAGGAAAGAATGCTGAGAGCCGCCTCAAGAGAAATGAAAAGTTACTTATAAATGAGAATTAATTAAGTTCTGACTTGACTTAATTAGTTCTCCTTTGCAGGTAACTAAACTCGGATTTACCTAAGTTCTGATTTCTCAACAGAAACCATGCAGGCTAGAAGACTGGGATGACATATATAAAGTTCTGAAAGAAAAAACTGTCAACAAAGAATCATATACCTAGCAAAACTGTCCATAAAATATGATGGTGAAATTAGGACATTTCAAAATAAAGAGAAATTAGAAGAATTTTCACAAAACAGACCAATCTTACAAAAATTCTAAAGGGAATTCTTTGGACAGAGAGCCAACAACAGCAGACAAAAAATTGAGACTAACATACATGACAATTCTACTCAGAATGCACCCCAGCTATAGAAGTATTAAAAGTAAAAGAAACATACAAGACTGAGAGTAGGGAACCAGAGATACCAGTTTGCAGAAAAACAAACCCCAAAACATTAAGTAAAAAAAAAAAAACACAAATAATGTAGTTACAGAACTTCCAAATGAAGAAGAAATCATGTATATTTCAAGAAAAAATAAAACAAAACCTAACTGTAAAATAGACCAAGCTTTACTTCTAGCCCTAGCCCCCCAACCACTATCCATAACACTAACCCTAGTCCTAACTCTTAAAATTTTGTTTTTTAGTACTCTAGGTAACTAACCAAAACATACTTGGGCTCTTCCATCCTAGTGAAATAACCAGTTACAAAAATGTGTCCTTTGATATTTTTAATAGCTTCATGAAGCTTGATTTTAAAATGTAAGTGGTACAACATACTCTGTAAGTAATCTTATTTTCAAACCTTAAAAAATGTTGGTCTCCAAAGACGAAAAGCAGAATATAGTATCAGAATGTGCTAACACACTGGCATAAAAATTGATGTTCTATAAGTTTCTTCCTTGACATATAACAGATCATTCTTTATTTGGCTGCTTATTATACATTGACTATGCACTTCTAGGGAGCCCTGGTAGAGCAATGGATTAAGAGCAGGGCTGCTAACCACAAGGTCAGCCATTCAAAATTTACCAGCCACTCTGGAGAAAGATGTGGCTTTTTGCTCCCAGAAAGATTTACAGCCTTGGAAACCCTACACAGAGTGGCTATGAGTTGGAACCAACTCGGTGGTACACACCCACCACCACACGCACTTCTAGGAGGCACCAAACATACAAGGAAACATAAGACAAGACTCTTGCGTTCTGAGCACACAGTGTTGGAAAGCCAGCACCAGGCTCTGAGAATGCTGCAGAGTGCTTTGACGGTACCAGAGTAGATTCTTGGGATGGCTCACTAAGGAAGAGTTCACAGAGGTCCTGGGGTGGCGCTGCGGGTTAATGAGCTGGACTGTAAAGTTGGTTTAAACCACAAGGTTGGCAGTTCAAGCTCACCAGCCACTCTTCAGAATCATCCATTACTAATCAGAACATGGAGTATATGAAGTATGAATGGAGGAAAATTGGAAGCTGTGAAAAATGAAATACGATACATAAAGATTGATATCTTAGGCTTTGGTGAGCTGAAATGGACTGGTATTGGTATTTTGAATTAGACAATCACATGATTTACTCTCCCAGGAACAACAAGTTCAACAGGGATGGCATAGCGTTCATTATCAAAAAGAACATTTCAAGCTCTATCCTGAAGTACAATGCTGCCTGAGACAGAATGATATGCATATACCTACAAGAAGACCAGTTAACACCATACGATTCAAATTCACGCACCCACCACTAAAGCTAGTGAGGATGAAACTTCTTCAGTGTAAAAACTGACGAAACATGCAACCAAGATATATTAATAATACACAGAAATCACACTGACTACATCTGTGAGAAGAGACAGTGGAAAAGACAAAACAAGATCAGGAGCCAGCTGGGGAACAGGCCATCAATTACTCACACGCAAGTTCAGGCTTAAACTGAAAAAAATTAAAGCAAGTTTGAGAGAGCCAAAATGTGACCTTGAACATTGTTGTTGTTATGTGCCGTGTTCCAACTCATAGCGACCCTGCATAGGGTTTCTGAGGCTGTAAATTTTTACGGGAGCAGAAAGCCTCATCTTTCTCCCACGGAACAGCTGGTAGTTTCGAACTGCTGACCTTATGGGTCACAGAGTGATTCATAACCACTATGCTAATTCAGAGACCATCTCAAGAACAGGATTGATGCATTAAACACTAATGACCATAGATCAGAAGAGTTGTGGGATGACATCAAGAACATCGTACAGGAAGAAAGCCAAAGGTCATTAGAAAGGCAGAAAAGAAATAAAAGACCAAAATGGATGTAAGAAGAGACTCTTGAAGCTTGCTCTCCAGCATAGAGATGCTGAAGCAAATGGAATTATAACAAAATGTGCAAAGACTTGTATTATAGACAAAGTATTATAATAAAATGTGCAAAGACCTGAAGTTGGAAAACAAAAAGGGAAGAACATGCTCAGCATTTCTCAAGTTAAAAGAACTGAAGAAAAAATTCAAGCCTCAACTTGCTATAGTGAAGTAGTCTATGAGAAGAATACTGAATGATCCAGAAAGCACCAAAAGAAGATAGAAGGAATACACAGTCACTGTACCAAGAAGAAATGGTTGCTGTTCACCCATTTCAAGAGACATCATATGATCATGAGCCAATGGTACTGAGGGAAGAAGTCCAAGCTGCACTGAAGGCATTAGCAAAAAATAAGGTTCCAGGAACTGACAGAATACAAATGGAAATCTTTCAACAAACTGGAGCAGCACTGGAGGCACTCACTTATCTATGCCAAGAAATTTCCAACTGACTGGAAGAAATCCATACTTGTTCCCATTTCAAAAAGAGGTGACCCAACAGAGTGCAGAAGTCAGCAAACAATCTTAATATCACACGTAAGTAAAATTTTGCTGAAGATAATTTTAAAACGGCTGCAATAGGATATGAACAAGGTACTGCCGAAACTCCAGCCGGATTCATAAGAGGAGTTGAACGAGGGATGTCATTGCTGATGTCAGATGGATCTTGGCTGAAAGCAGAGAATAGAAGGATGTTTGTTGCTGTTAAGTGCCATTGAGTTGGTTCCAACTCATAGTGACCCTGTATCGGGTTTCTGAGTTCGAACCACTGATGTTGCAGTTCAAATGGACACTGCAGTCCAGTGCTTATTATTCTACAATGCCACACCAGGACTCCATGCAAAGGCTTCTGACTGTGTGGATGACAAGCTATGGATAACATTGCAAAGAATGGGTATTCCAGAACACTTGACTGGGCTCATAAGGAATTTGTACACAGACCAAGAGGCAGTCAATTCAAGCAGAACTAAGGGATATTGAATGATGTAAAATCAGTAAAGGTGTGCACCAGGGCTGCACTCTTTCAGTATATTTCTTCAATTTGTATGCTGAGTAATAAATATGAGAAGCTGGATTCTATGAAGAAGAATGTGGCATCAGGATTGGAAGAAGACTCATTAACAACCTGCAATATGCAAATGATACAACCTTACTTGTTCAAAGTGAAGAGGCCTTAATATACTTATTGATGAAGGCCAAAGACCAAAGGCTCCAGTATGAATTGCACTTCAATGTAAAGAAAATGAATATCCTCACAACTGGATCAATAAATAACATCATATAAAGTGGAGAAAAGACTGAAGTTGTCAAAGACTTCATTTTGCTTGGATCCAGAACTCTTGGAAGCAGCAGCCAAGAAATCAAACAATGTGTTCCACTGCACAAATCTAATGCACCAGACCTCCTTAAACCACATGAGCATCAGAGCTGCACATGTGAAGGACTGTCAAAAGGGTAGGGATGTAGGTCACACAACAGGAAAAGCATGCTTCCTGATATGAAAGCTTGCAAAAAGGCAGTGAGGGAGGTAGGAAGTGGAAAGAAAAGCACGAGGCATTTCCGGGGCTGGAGGAGAGGACAGATACAGGAGCAGTAACTAGGCTGTGATGTAAACCAGGGCAGGACTGGGCCTGGCAGTGGTCACACCGCTTCTGGATTTGCATCTGTGATAGTAGGCAGTTGTGGAAGCAGCGTAAGCAGGTTGCATTTCAGAGATGAGGGTGGTGTGGTGCACAGGAAGGGAGAGAAGAGCCTGGTTAGAAAGGTCCTGGCAGGAATAAGGGTGTGAGCCTATGACGAAGCTGTGAGGATTGGGGGAGAATAGAGGCTCAGGGGCTAGAGAGCGAATAGTGACTAGAAGTAGAGATGGAGCAGCTGGTGGGTTTGAACCACCACCTTGCAGCTCAAATTGACCTTGCAATCTAGTGCTTATCCTATAGCACCCCATTATAGCACTTCAAAAAATTTTTTATTCCATTTGAAATGCCTTCCATTACTGAAAACACATGGTTTCAACAAAAAAATTCAAAGCAGAAAATAACTTGGTCTTGAGAGGTTTAAATTAAAACAAACAAACAAACCAAAAAACAACAAAAACGTTTTAATAAAGTATAACTTACCTGGATCCTCGAGAGAGTGGCATTAAATTATAAAAGTAATAAACTAAGGATAAGATTAAGTTGCAAACAGCATCAGCCTCCTAGGAGAAAAGAAACATTCCCATTAACTTAAAGATTAGATTATAAACTACATTTTATAAGTGATTACATATATAACCATCACTTACATCAGGAGCAAGATAGTTTCTTTCCTTCTTTCCTTCTCTACAAGACCCAACTTTTTATATCATTGTATATTCTTTTCTCTTTTGTATAATTTTTTCCAATGAAAGGGTATACTCACACTTTAGTTAAGAGCACTATTTTCCCAGATGTTTTCTTAAACTTTGACTTTTTTCAATAAATATAAAAATCTGTCTCCCTTTATGTTACTCAAAATGTCAAAATACATATTGTGATGAAATAAAACCCTTATTAATATCAAATATACTCCCTCAAATTATATGCATTCCTGCCCTACAAGATTTTTGGAAGTCCCCACTTCACACTGAGGTTTAATTATGCTGTGGTTGTTAAGTGCTGTTGAGTTGGTTCTGATTCATAGCGACCCTGTATAGGGTTTCCAAGGAGAGCCTGGTGAGTTTGAACTTCTGACCCTGTGGTTCAGAGTCCAGTGCTGATCACAGTGCCACACCAGGCACCCAGGTTTAATGATAAATATGCTTAACTATGTAGCTAAGCTCAGAAGAGATTCGAGTAAAGAAGTGAGATTCTGAGGGCCCCCCGGCATCTATTCAGGAATGCAGTAGGTGGTGTGCCTAACACACTACAAGCACAGTAGTTAGAGGCACAAGGTGAACATGCCAGCGAGCCGGCTACAAGAAGCTCCCACTCTAGTCAGAGCAGGCAACCAAGGGCAGAGGCTACTGACTAGGAAAGGGTTGCTAGGTGCAAAACACACATAACCTCAGTCTATTTTCACAGCCAACTAAAATGCATCATAAAGTTTAAATTCAAAAAAGCTTGTTACAAACATATGCTTATAAGCAACCACCACAGCGATGGGAAGAAAATGGAAGATAAAAGGGAGGCAAAGGCCATTTTCTCATGGATCAACTTTTTCATTTAAATCTTGTTGAAGAGCAAACTTATTATAATATATGAGGGTGAGTCAAAAATTATCCACACTATGACTGAAAAATTTATTTTAATCAACTTTTAGAAAAGACAAATACATACATCATTTTTCGACATAATCTCCTTGCTTTTCAATACACTTTGTCCATAAGTCAACAAGCTTTCATATTCCCTTATAAAGAAATGTTTTAAGCTGAGCTGCAAGCCATGAATGCATCGCTGTTTTCACTTCTTTATCAGAGGTGAATCTTTGGCCTCAGAGGGTTGTTTTCAGGGGACCAAAGATGTGAAAGTCCAATGACGCAAGATCAGAACTATAGTGAGGATGCTTTAACACCTCAAAATGGGCAGAGAGCAAGAGAAGCAATCAAGTCCCTTCAGGACAAAACCTCCTCCAAGACTGAAACAAAGCATGAAAAGGCACGTAAGCTTGCTGGCGACCACATTGGCCGACTGTGAGTGGAAGAGGGGGAAAGGCAGCAATGAAGATATAGGCTGAGTTCAACCATGATTCATAGACTCCTGTTGACCTGGAGATGAGAGAGAGTAGAGGAAGGGCTAGTTGGTCCAAAGTGTGGTGAGACCTGGGGACACTTGAGTCCATGTACAAAGACATAGCCATAGAGCCATGGCTAGAGCTGAGAGTGAAGCTTCCAGCTGATATGAAGTGAGGGGAGATGCAAAAGAACACCCAAACTTGTAGACAGTACCCATTTGATCTAGCTTAGATGACCTGATGATCAGAACTCAACTAGAGGAAGATAAAAAAAAAATTTTTTTGATAAAAGAAACAAGTGTAAATTGTTATAATTTGATGAGCTTGACCTAGACTTATGGAAGTAGTAGGTCAAAATATCAACTGAGAGGATAGGAGTCTTCACAACAAGTATCAATCCTATCCCCTCTGTATACAGGGTAGATAGAGATGGGTAACTTAGACATTGGCAACCAAAAAGGGTGGGGGGCTGGGGAGAGGGTTATAAAGGTGTGAAGTGACTGGCTTACAAAGTTTTCAAGAGGGAGTTTAGTTTCAGAGTGTGCAGGGCAAGTAGAATACCGCCTGAATAGATTTCATCTTGTCTAGATGGGTCTGGTAAAAGGAGATGGAGATAAGGTTCTTATGATTCAATAGTGAGTAATTGTTATCATGACTGAGACTGTCACAACTGTAAAAGTAGAAGTTTTGTAACAAATTGGGGGAGTAGTTAATCATACAGTCCAGAAACAGAGTACCCCAGGACCATTAAGGGAGAAGAGCATGAACAGAATGTGGGACCCTATCCAGAGAAGCAGCGACACCAGAGATGGAGGCAGAGATGGTGGTATGGAGAGACAGAGTAGCTGAGGACTCTAGACTCATGGAAAGTGAGGGACTGAGAGCTGGCAGCCAGGAGGCAGGCTTGCAGAATGTGCTGTTTGGTTGTTTAAATGATTATATATTCCTAAGTGTTTTTGTGTACATACCCCCCCCCCAAAAAAAAAAACAAAAAACAAAAAACAGAGGGAATAGAAGCAAATACTATTAAATGATAATGTACGGATGAGATTGTAATCATTTCAACGAAACGATGAGTGTAAAACCAATGTTCCCCGATGTAAACTACCACTCAATTCACAATAAAAAGTTATGTTAAAAAAAAGCATGTAGCAGAGGTGTGGGATGTGCACTGTTCTGCAAGATCACCCTTGGATAGCAGTCCTCTGCATTTAATCCAAAGTTTAATATTCAGCTCTTCAGTGAGCATCTTACAGTGACTAGCAGTTTTGAGTGTTGAACCTTTTTCCCGATAGTGTTTCAATACTGGCCTAAGAATCCCAGAAAACTGTAAGCATCAATTTCCAGCTGATGGTTGACTTTTGAATATTTTCTTGGTCAGCAATTGAGGATGTTTCCATGCACACTTTGCTGTTTACTCTGAAGGCTTGTAGTGATGAATCCTTGTCTTGTTTACCAGTAATTACTTTTTGTTTTTCAGAAACTTTTACCTTCCTTTGAGTACTGGTCCAAATTTTTTTTTTGCAGATGTTCAAACATTTCTGTTTATGCTTTTCTGTGAGTTATTTTGGTAACCATCTCACACAAACTTTTTTAATTTTTTTGTTCTGAATGGTTGTTTTATAACTGACAGGGTATGTGGGGACGTTGTAGAAATGCAATTTGTAGGGTTAAACCAGCAGATCAGCATTGGAAATATCATGGGTACGATTTGCATAATACATTTGTCAAAATTCAACACCTATTTAATAACCCTTGTCTTCTCTCCTTAGAATCAGAATGTATCAGACTTTCTTCCCTGTCAATTAAGCCTTCTCTTTATTAACTTTTTCTTTTTTTTTTTTTGGTAACATCTTAGTTACTCCCTTTCCCCAAAGGTGAGTTACTCCTTTTCCCCAGTTGGTGAGAATGTTGGTTTTTCAGTCTCCCAGGTCTTTTATTTCTCTATCCCCACTTTGCTACCAGGATGCCCCTTCCTTAATATTTCTGGCATAAAATAGGGGAGATAAAACAGGCTATTTTTCTTTATCTCTTTATGCCAATAGTAGAGAAAAAATATATATTGTAGTCTAGATGTCCTGGTGTGGTACTGTACGACAAGCACAGGATTGTCAATGACAAGGTTGACGGTTCAAAGCCACCAGCTGCTCCTCGGAAGCCCCTATACAGGGTGGCTATGAGTAAAAACCAGTTCTGGCACTTAATAACAAACAACAACAATACAATATAGTATGATGTGGTATGGTATGGTTTAATACAACATAATACAAAGTAGTGCAATATGTTCAAGATAAGGTCTTTGTATCAAAATTCCAGCTTAATTTTTTCATGTTCTCATCACTCTAAAAACCTGTCTCTCATGATGAGAGGCTGAGGATTTATCAGGGAGCAAGGGAGAAACAAAACTGGAAATACCATCTTTGTTCATAATTTGGTGCTACTTGTCCTCCAGGGGTCTTACAGGGAATTTCATTTCATCCTTGAGCGTTTTTGGCAGTTTTACCAACTTTTAGAAACGACTGGACACAATTCCCAACTGGATCTGGCTCGTCTTGACATGTGGGCGCCAAAAAAGTCTCTTGGATCCTTCTCTGCTTCCAGGGTTAACAAAATGAGATGGTGACCAACTTAACAGAATCTCAAAATACTGATCAGAGTAACGGTGCAGGCCATGCAGATTACTGTGACACAGCCTT
Source organism: Chrysochloris asiatica (assembly GCF_000296735.1). Lineage (NCBI taxonomy): Eukaryota > Metazoa > Chordata > Mammalia > Afrosoricida > Chrysochloridae > Chrysochloris > Chrysochloris asiatica. The sequence continues at coordinate 382,930 of NW_006408783.1, forward strand.
CCTTTTTCACTAAATGAGATGTAGGGGTGGTAATCACACAAACTTTTCAAAACCCAAGTCTGCCATGGAGTATTTCATAGGCAGAGCCGTGGCTGATTTGCAAATGATTTGCCATATAATCCACTGTCACTCGTCTATTCGACAGAATCATTACACATGCACACTCAATAATGTCCTCAGCCATGGATGTGCATGGGCATTTTAATATAACCAGAGTGCAGATGATTTTTGACTCACCCTCATATAATACAGTACATGTAAGTTTCAGGTATATAACTTTATCATTTCCCTGTAGTTACTAAACTTTTGTTTATGAAGTGAGTATTAAAAAAGAAATATTTACAGGTCAATTAAAACTTATCAAGTATAATATGTTCAACTATAATGAAAAGGCAGAAGTTTAAAAAATTTTATAAAATTACAGGAGAAGAAGCCAAAATGGAAATGAACAAAACTTACCCCAAATTCTGATGAGAGAATTAATACCTTCCCTTTTGCTGTCAGATCTTTATAAAGTGCATCTATTTCAGCATGATATAATTGTGTTCTTTCTTCGGTGGTTTGTGTTTCCACAGAAAATAATATATTGCCAGCCCTGAAAATATCAGAATGAGTGTAAAAAGCACATATTGTACAATTCAAACTGTCAAACACAGACAGCAAAAACAGGAGAGACAAACAGCAGATCTAAGACTGTATTCCACCGTTTAAGCTATAGACAGTATGTCTCCTAAGTGTGCAATTATCCCATAAAATGTGATCTGAAGGCTAACTGTTATCTTGTTTAATCTAGCCATATATATTTATTATACGAGCTAAAGCCAATATAGGAGTCCTGGTGTGACACGGTAAGATAAGCACTGGACTACTAGCCACAATGATGGTGGTTCAAACCCACTACTTGCTCTTTGGAAAGCCTATAAGGAGTCATTATGAATCTGAACCAATTTGACAGCACTTAACAACAAACATAGGGGAAAACATAACATACTTAGTAATAATGATTTAAATGGCTACTAAATATTTTATCAGACAGCTATCCCACTATGAATGAAAATCAGGAGAAAGGACTAGGATTTGAAGAAAGTTCAGGAAGTCCATTTTTTAAAATGAAGCTTCTGCTTCATGTTTTCTAAGCTGTCTGGAGGAGATAAAGTCCTTAGATGTTCTGAAGAAAAGCATGGCCCAGGTAAGCGAAGGAGTACCACAGCCACACATTGTCATAGGACCATGTTTAGCACCGTAACATAGTTCATCTGAGATTGATGATAGAGCAACCGTATCTCATTTGGAAGACAGAGAATGAAAAAGAGGAAATGCTTTGCAGAAGAAATGGTGCTGAAGGATGGGGCTGGAATGGCCAGAAGCCCAGAGCTGGAGAAGTGGGACGTGACCCCGGAGAGCAGCAGCAAGCTGTCCTGTCAGATGAGCAGGCCAAGTTCCTACAGGAAATGCGTGTGAGGTGTACAGCTGGGAATATTACCTGACGTCAGAGTCTTAAAGACTGCGAGAAGTCGTACAAGAGTTGATTTTGGTACAGACAGACAACATGTGGTACAGAGGAGGGGAAGGGCTCTTTAGTGCAAGGGCATTGCCCTACAGAGCAGAGCTTTAGGAATGTCCAGGGAGTGGTGACACACAGACGGACAAGGGATGGGGGGACCAACTCGGAGTCTCTGCAGGAGATTCAGCGGCTCAGATCAAAGGTAATGACAACGGATGGGGTGAGGTCAGCTGAAGAAACGTACTACTTTGGGGAGAGGGGATTTTTTTTTTGTTTTTGTTTTTTTGCTTAGATACAGATTTAATGGAAACCAATAAAGAGCATAAAAGAGCAACCTGACAGGCTGGACACCCCCTTCCTGGGCTCCTGTACCTGGGAGAGCTTTCGGGGAGGGAATTTTCTATGCTCTTTATTTATTTCTGTTTTTGCCTGGGAACTTAAGGGCATGGTTGTTGGTGTTAAGTGCCGTCAAGTCAGTTCCGACGCATAGCGACCCTGTGTAGGGTACCCTGTGACTTTGTAGGATATGCACTGTACTGTGAACCACAAGGTTAGTGGTTCGAAACCACTAGTCACTCTGCAGGAGAAAGATGAGGCATTCTACTCCTGCAAAGATTTATAGCCTTGGAAACCTTATACTGGTTGCTATTAGTTGGAAATGATTCGATGGCACTTAACAACAACAGTATTATGGACATATAAAAGGACAAGAGAAAAGTTTACTGTAACAGCCAACCCTGAAATTCCTTTTCAGGATAAAGCACTTAATTCTCAATCAGGGCAAGTACTGTGTGGCTTGGGCTAGAGTGAGACCTCAAAAACATGGAAGAGCAATAACATTTGAAAGTTTTAAACTGGTGTGTACTCATGAAGGCTTGTTAAGTAATTCTGACATGGAACCTGAAGAAGATGCTCCTTGCTGCTTCAGAGAGAAAACTATATGAAAAATCCAGAACCGAAGAGACAGAGGGGTCAGAAGAATGAAAGTCAACCTTGACGCTGAATTAGCAGCTGTCACTGGGAAGGGCTTGGGTCTTCTACACATTATGGAAGTGAGGAATGGGGACAGACGAGGAGGCGAGAAGGAGCTCTCAAGGGAACTCCACCTAAACTTCAAAGGATATGAAGCCTCCTAGATGAACTTTGGGACTCCTGGCATAGTGCTGTAGGATAAGCACTGGACTGCAAACCGCAAGGTCGGCGGTTCAAACCCACCAGTCACTCCTTAGAAACCCTATACAGGGTTGCTATGAGTCTGAAAAAACTCGATGGCACTTAACAGCAACTATAAGATGAAGTTTGGGTATCCCAATTCAAACCCAATGCGATCAAGTAGATTTCTACTCAGAGAGACCCTGCAGGGCAGAGCAGAAGTGTGCCACTGGGATTCCATGGCTGCAAGCCTTTACAGATGCAGACTGCTGCATCTTTTTCCTGCAGAGCAGCTGGTGAGTTAGATCCACCAGCCTTCTGGTTAGCAAGCTGAACACTTAACCTCTGTGCCACCAGGGCTCCTTGTTTGGATAGCAGATGTAGATAAAAGGAGAGTTAATAAAGGTGTTTATTGCAGTGCTATTTACAAAGTAAAAAACAAAAAACAGAAACAAAACCCTAAATATTCAGTGAGTCCTGGTGTGGCACTGTGGGTTAATGCACTGGACTGCAAAGTCAGTTTGAAATGTAAGGTCAGCAGTTTAAGCTCACCAGCCACTCCATGGAAACCCTATACAGGATCGCTATGGGTCAGAACTGGCTTAATGGCACTTTACAACAACAAATGTTCAATAATAAAAAGTTAGAACCTCTCAACATCCGTACATCCATACAGAATACTGTTCTGTGATTAAAAATGCTTATTAGAATATGGCATGGAAAAATATTCATGAAAAATAACAGCTAAAAAAAACAAGTTACAAGACAATGTGTATACTATAATCACATTTTAAAAAGAAAATACCATTTATAACTCAGAAGAGTTTCATCTCCAGAAACATCCTTAGCAAAAGACCACAAAGATTGGTACTCTCCAGAAAGGAACCAGAGTATAAATGATTTCTGCTTTCTCAGGTTTGCTTAGCTACATATTGTAAATTCTCTACAACAGGGCTGCAGTACTCTGGTCCTACATGAAAACCTTGATTACAAAAACCAAACTTTACAATGGCTTCAATTTGCCAGCCTCCCACCCGTTTGCATTTTATCAGTAAAAGTGGTTTTAAAACCTCAAGAATCCAGAAGAATGCTTTCTCCAAATTATATTAGAGACTGTATTCAGTCTCTAGAAAGTTATTAGATTCAGTAGTCAGAAAACTTCTCTGCCAGAGCGCAACCAGATATCAAGTGGTAAGTGTTGCAGCTAGCACTGGTCCTTGGTCAGAAGAAGCGCAAACACTCACGCTTACGGTCTCCTAGGAGACACCTTGCGCATGCGCACTTCCAGCCCGAGCCCGGACTTCACACCCACACTGCAGCTCACACATACTTGTCTCCAGTAATAGTGATTGTGAAGCCGTCATATTCCTTTCCTGGATCTTTGAGGCTGGGGACTTTGGTGTTCACAGTGAACCCATCCTTCGTCTTAGTATTAAACTGCTTTCAGGGAAGAAGAAAATGAATGTTACTCGTCTAGAATTCACTACAAACCCATCTGCATCTCTGCAGTGCTGGCTCCAACTTGGATGTTTAAAAAAAAAAAAAAAAAATCAAGGTAGTCACGTGATGTACACAACCCAGCACTCCATCCCAACAACTGGTTACTGAGGGTTCTTCTACTGTCCTGCTGCCCAAGCATCATTTCTGCGACCTCTCATTTGTCACCACATGTTCATTTATCTCCTTAAGCAGAGCAGTTGTACCCAATATTCTGGAACCTAAAACCCACCGTATGTTACTGTTCATGCTCCTTCAGAGAAGTCTGGGTCTATTATGATTATCTCAGAAGTACTTAGGACTATAGTCACCAACTGAAGAACTGAATGCACACACCCTTCCTCTCCACCTCTGCCGACCACAGAGTATGTTAAGGGAATTGCACAGCTAGCGTTAAGAAAGACCCGCAGGCGACATGAGCTCGAAGCTAGTCAGATGTCAACTTTTTTTCAATTTAATTTACTTTGTTACTGTTGAGAACGCACGCAGCAATAAACACACCAATCTATAATAACGTAGTGGTTACAAATCGGGCTGCGAACTGCAAGGTCAGCAGTTCGAAACTACCAGTGGTTCTGCAGGAGAAAGATGAGGCTTTCTGCTCCCATAAAGATTTACAGCCTCGGAAACCCTGTACAGGGTCACTATGAGTCGGAACTGACTCCATGGCACATAACCACCACCATATGCACACTGATTACATGTAGTAACACTGATAAGATCTACAATCCTTCACAGCCTCCATTTCTGAGCTGTTTCTCCCCATTACAATAAATTCACTCTTCCCTTAGGTTCCTGCTTACTCTTTTGAGTTGTTGTTATTTTATCAATTTGAGCCCATATTGGTAGTCCTTAAGAGAGCATAATGCTCAAGGTAGACATTTTTTACTAGTTAAGCTAAACTATTATTTGATTTTAAGGCTTCAGGGGATATTTTTGAAGTTTAAATAAAAAGACATCAGATGTCAACTTTTTGTTTAAAATACTTACAACAAAACTGAAATGCCAATCATACCCACAGCGCCACACCAGTGCTTGGCTTTGAGGGATTCTAAATTATGGAGCAGGAGTCCTGGGGTGGCGCTGTGGGCTAATGAGCCAGACTGCAAAGCCATTTGAACTGCAATGTCAGCGGTTCAAGAGCACCAGCTGCTCCTCGGAAACCCTATACAGGGTTGCTATGGGTCGGAATCAACTCTAAGGCACTTAACAACAACCCCCCAACCAACATTACAGGGAGGGCTCTGACAGGAGTTCTGTTGGAGTGTGACAGTGTCCCTCCCCTGGCAGCCTGCAGTGGAGTCTGCTTCCATAGTCAGCTCTCTAGCTGCCTCTTTGTGCACCCCACAGCTCTGATCTCTGAAACCAACAGGAAACAGCTCTCTGAGAGTCAATCAGGGCTGTCTACCCTCCCTTCCAGTCGGTGCTGAGGACTAGTGATCAAGGCTTCCATGCTGTTAGGAAGCACAAGTCATGAGTGGAGGCTGTACTTCTAGCCAACACCCTACCCGGGGGAGGCTGACAGCAGGATCTGACCAGACCATGACACCCCTCCTCAAGGCAGTAACTGTTGGTTGTCAGGCTGTTGCCCACCGCTACAGCAGGCCCCACAGTGGCGCAGGTTCCCATAGTTAGCATTCTTGCTAACTTGCTGGCATAGCTCAGGCCTCTGAAGACAATAGGATAGACCTCCCCGAAGTCGGCTTGGTTCTGTCTGCGTCCTCTTACCACCGTTGGTGCTGAGGCCTGCTGACTTAGGCAGCGGGCATCTTGGTGGACACTACATCCACAACCAACATATTCTGGGGAGGACTCTAACAGCAACAAAGTAGACCTCCCAAAGGGTCTGTGCAGTGACCATCCCCTCACAACTGGTTAACCGTTGGATTGCCGGACTGTTAGGAACTCCTACAGAAGGTTCTCTAGTGGGGTCAGGAGGCGAATTACCTAAGTAAAGCCTGCTCCCCCAATCACCACAGAGCTACTAGAGCTCTGACACCAGCAAGATTTCATGGAGGCCCTACTGGGGAGTGCCTGTGTTCACCCTGAATTCCAGCTCAGCTATAGGCAGTACCCCCAGAGCAGGGAAAGAAACCTCCTTCAAAAGCAGAAGGCAC
>NW_006408783.1:390145-394086 GCF_000296735.1 Chrysochloris asiatica
AAAAAAAAAAAGCAGAAGGCACCACTAAGTGGGGGGCTTCCTGGTTGTAGGTTTTCCATCTAAAAATGTGATTACACTAACAGAGGAGACATCACCAGAAAGAGGGGACTGTGCCCCCTGGTGGATATACTGAATAGTACATGATCTTTTGCCTGAATGGCAGTGTCTGCTGGTGGATAGACAGGCTGACCACAGGGTTTTCTCTGGTGTGCATGGGAGACAGCGAAAGTAGAAAACCAAGATATGTGACTTTCAAATTTCAATCAATACAAGGAATGAGAAGGAGCTACCTCAGAGAAGGAGAGAAACAGTTATCAAAGGCCTAAGGCTCCTTTCCACCTAAGAATTTCTTGCAGAAAAATGTGCAGACAGAAACACTGAATACTGGAAAAAAGGAAGAAAGTTAACATCCCTGAAAATTTCAATGCCCTAACAAAAAAATTCACAAGACATGTAAAGAACACAGAAAAACAACCCATTTAAATAAACATGACAAAGGGAATGGAAACATATCTCAGGATGATCAAACAATGAAAAAAATCTTTAATACATCAACATTAAATATAATTAAAGAAATAAGGGAAAACATAAACAAAGTGCTAAAAGAAATAAGGGAAACAATGCAAGAACAAAATGAAGATCTAAAAAAAAGTTATTGCAGCCAATTGGGGTAAATAAGAGAGAGACAATTGGATGGACCAACAGATATAGTCAGGCACAAGACTCAGAGAATCAGAGGAAAAGAGTGAAAATGACAGATGTTGAAGATCAACGAGAATGGGCTCAAGAAGTCAGCACAATTTAATAGAATTATGGGACAAGAGACCTAATATACACATTATGGGAATCCCAGAACATGATGGGAGAGCGCGGCAGAAAGACTCACGAAGATGAAACAAAAGTGTATAGCTTGTTGGATGTAAAATTGATGATCTGCTCTGTAAACCTTTACTCTATTCACAATAAAAACTTTCTTTAAAAAAAATATTTGAAAAAAATGATAGAAAATTTCTCCAATCGAAAAACGGATGTGAACCTACAAATTGAAAACCTTGAAGAACCATATGCAGAAGAAATGCAAAGAGATGTACACCAAGACACATCAAAATTAGGTTCTCAAAATTTAAAGATCCAGAAAAGCTCCTGAAAGCAGTGAGAGAGAAGCAAACGGTCACACAGAAAGGACCCCCAGCAAGACTGAAGGTGAATTGCTCCTCAGAAACATTGGAGAACAAAAGGAAATGGAACGCTACATATCTAAATTGCTGAAAACAACAACAACAACAACAACAAAAAGTCAACCCAGTGAAACCACTCTTCAATAATAAACAGGAGCTGAGAGAGTTCATAGCCACCAGAGCAGCCCTACATGGAAGTATTGTAAATGGAAGGGAAAAGATCCTAAAAAGTAATGTAAGTTAATATGTTAAAAAAAAATCCCTAATAAAGGTAACTGCACAGGCAATTATAAGGCATAATAACAAAAGTATTCATACTTGACAATTTTAAAATGGTTTTGCTCTTCATGGTTTTAAATTAAATATGCAAAAAACCAAGGATTCAATGGTGCTATTGTTGCTGGCAAGTGCAGTCGAATTGGTTCTGACTCATAGTGACCCTGTATGGGGTTTTTGAGGCTGGAAATCTTTAAGGGAGCAGAAAGCCTCATCTTTCTTCTGCAAGTACGTTATGTTGTTGTTGTTAGGTGCCAAGGAGTCAGTACTGACTCATAGCGACCCTATGCATAACAGAAGGAGACACTGCCCGGTCCTGCACCAACCTCACAACCATTGCTACATCTGAGCCCACTGCTGCTGCCGCTGGGCCAATCCATCTAGTTGGGGGTCTTCCTCTTTTTCTGTGACTCTCCAAGCCTTCCTTTTCCTGACAGTCTATCTGAAGTATGAGAGATGAAGTCTGGCCATCCTAGCTTCCAAAGGAGCATTCTGGTTGTACTTCTAACAAAGATTTCTTTGTCTTTTTGGCAGTCCATGATTCTGGTGCTCTTCATCATGCTTCAATATTCAGTATCATGGTGCTATCTGACAGTGTTTCACCGATACTCATAAACTTTTGGAAGAAGTGCATCTCTCCTTCTTAGTCTGTCTTCATCTGAAAGTTCATTTGAAACCTGTCCACCATGGGTGACTCTGCTGGTATTTAAAATACCGGTGGTACAGCTTCCAGAATCACAGCAACACGCAAGCCACCACAGTACCACAAACTGACGGTCGAGCGGTGGTAATTATGTTATGTTGTTGTTAGGTGCAGTGGAGTCAGTTCTGACCCATAGCAACCCTGTTTAGGGTTTCCAAGGAGTGGCTGGTGAGCTTGAACCACTAATCTTGTGGTTCAAATGACTTTGCAGTCCAGTGCATTAGCCCACAGCGCTACACCAGGGCTCCAATTATGTTATGTTGTTGTTGTTGTTAAGTGTTGTCGAGTCAATTCCGACCCATAGTGACCCTGTATAGGGTTTCCGAGGAGCAGCTGGTAACCTTGAACCGCCAACCTTGCAATTCAAACGGATTTGCAGTCTGGTGCATTAACCCACATTGCCACACCAGGACTCCAATTATGTTACTTGTTGTTGTAAAGTGCCGTCGAGTCAGTGCCGACCCATAGCAACCCTGTATATAGTTTCCAAGGAGCAGCTGGTGAGCTTGAACCACCAACCTTGCAGTTCAAACGGCTTTGCAGTCTGGCTCATTAACCCACAGCGCCACACCAGGACTCAATTATGTTATAGGACACATGAAATATAAAGATGTAATTAGCAACAACAACAACAAAATGTGGGGCAGAGGAATGGTAAAGATATAGAACTTCTTGTACCTTTCTGAAGTTACGGAATCCTGGTGTGGTGCTGTAGTTTAAGCACAGGACTTTGAACCACAAGATCAGTGGTTTAACCTCACCAGTTGCTCCTTGGAAACCCTGTATCAGGTCGCTATGGGTCCAAGCTGACTCGATGGCACTTCACAACAACAACAACATCAACGGAAGTTAAGTTGGTGCCTACTTATCCTACTCAATGATTTTGAGTTAATGCCAACTCACAGTGACTTTGTAAATCTTTACGGGAGCAGAAAGCCTCATCTTTCTCCCCCAGAGTGGCTGGTGGGTTTGAAGTGCCAACCTTGCAGTTAGCAGTCCAGTGCTTATCCTACAGGGCCAGCAGAGTGCTATAAATATAAGCGGTTAAATGCAATATTCATGGTAACAATGAGAAAATATCTGAAAACACATGCACAAAAGGAAAGGCAAAGCAAACCAAAATGGCTCACTACAGTAAACCAACAAAACACTGCAGCAATCAGCTGTTTTTAGGATTCATCTCACAGCAGCCCCATGAAACAACATGAAACAGCCGATCCTACAGCACGCTCGTGGTCACATCTAAGTTCGAGCCCAGTCTTCCGGCCACTGTGTTAATCCAGTTCATTGAGGGTAAGCAAGGATTAAAAGACAAAGAAAAAGAAGGCTTAAGACACATAAAAAGCAAAGAATAAAAACAGCAAAAGTAAGTCACTTCTTACCAGTAATTTTACAGTGAATGTAAATGGAATAAATGTTCCCTTCAAAGGGCAGAGAGTAATAGAATGCACAAAAAATAAACCAACAAACAAGTGACCCAACTATGCTCTATTTAAAAGACACATCTTTGATCCAAGGACACAGAGATGCTGGAAGTTAGAGGATGGAAAAACGATTCCATGCCAATTACAGCTAAAGGAGAATGCCAGTGACTATTTTAACATCAGACAAAGTAAACTTTAAGAGGAAATCTTTTGGAAGAAATAAACATGAATATTATATAATGATAAAAGTATCAACTAATCAGAGAACAAACAAGATGGCGGATCAGGTGGAGGTGTAGTAAAGAGCTCCACCAACAACAACACAGAATACCCGACCAAGCAGACTCAGGGGATGGTCCC
>NW_006408783.1:397117-412805 GCF_000296735.1 Chrysochloris asiatica
AAATGCTAAAGTGGATAGAGAGAAATACTTTTAAGTGATGGTATATGGAGGGGATTATAGTCAATGTAGTGAAACAGGTTATATGAATTGTTGAATGTGAAACTGATGATGTGCCCTATAAGCTTTCACTCAATTCACAATAAAAACCTTAAATTAAAAAAAAAAAAAAGATTGAACAATCACAGATACATATGCACCCAACATGGATAGATGTGAAGAGAGAAACAGATAACACTAAATAATAAATGGAAACTTTTAACACACCATTTGTAATACTGGACAGAACATCCATCTAGAAATATCAACAAGGAACCAGAGGACCTGAATGATACTATAAACCAAGTACACTTAACAGGCATATCTAGAAGGTTTCGAAACATTCACGGGAAAAATGGAATGAAAAGAAAATAGAATTTTCCCATGAACTTTCAAAAGGTCCCTCGTATAAAACACTCCACCCCCAAGCAGCACAATATACATTCTACTCAAAAACACCTAGTACCTTCTTCAGGGCACACCACAGTTTCAGCCACACAAGAAGCAATGATACTTTTTTTTTAAAGTTGAAATCGTACAAAGTTTTTTCATAACCCTTTAGGGTAGTTTCTTTGGGGGAGGTTTTTTTTTCTCTCTCTCTTTTAAGATTTTTTAGTGTAATAAAGGGGGAATTTGAACACTGTTTGATGAGTTAATACAGTGAGTGTGACATACCACACTAAAAGGTTAAGATACACCACACTAGCTGCTCTGTAGCAGATGAGGACCTGGACTCAGCCTCATTTGCTTTGGTCCAGATTTAGAGAGGCAGATGCAGACAGTGGCTCAGAGATGCCTCATGCAACACTCTGCACATTGCAATAGATTCCTGGATCTTCTTAGAGATATATAAGTGGTGGTGGTTCACACAATTTCTAACATTCTATTTCGCAGAAATCAATCTTATCTAATACACCCCTCCTCAGTTGTCGACATAGAGTCCAAAGACCAAGTTGTTATGAAAAAATTGGCATTAGGTGAAAATAGAGGATGACCACATCAGATCACAAGATGAAGGATGACTACACATCATTAAATAACTGCTAAACTCAATACTACATAACCAAAAGGGAAGAACACACTTAGCATTTCTCAAGCTGAGGGAAGTGAAGAAAAATTCAAGCCTCGGCTTGCAATATTGAAGGATTCTATAGGCAAAATACTGATTGATGCAAAAAGAATCAAAACATTGATGCAGAAAGCATCAAAAGAAGATGGAAGGAATACACAGAGTCACTGCACCAAAAAGAAATGGTCCATGTTCAACCATTTCAAGAGGAAGCATATGATCAAGAGCCAGTGATCCTGAAGGAAGAAGTCCAAGGTGTACTGAAGCCACTGGTAAAGAACAAGGCTCTGGGAATTGATGGAATACAAATTCAAATCCTTCAGCAAACTGATGCAGCACTGGAAGCACTCACTCATCTATACCAGGAAATTTGGAAGACAACTACCAGGCCAACTGACTGGAAGAGATCCTTACTCTTGCCCATTCCAAAGAGAGGTGATTCAATGGAATGCAGAAATTATTGGACAATATCACTGATATCCCATGCGAGTAAAATTTCACTAAAGATACTACAAAAACGGCTGTAACTATACATTAATAGAGAACTTCCAAAGGTTCAAGCCAGATTCAGAAGAGGACATGGGATGAGCGATATCCAGGTGACGTCAGATGAATCTTGGCTGACAGCAGAGAAAACCAGAAGGATGTTTGTCTGTGCTTTATGAACTAAGCAAAGGCTTTCAATTGTGTGGATCATGACAAGCTATGGACAATACTGCAAAGAATGAGTATTCCAGAACACCAAACTGTGCTCATGAGGATCCTCTACATAGACCAAGAGGCAGTTGTTCAAAGAGAATAAGGGAACACCGAGTGGTTTAAATTTAGGAAAGGTATGCGACAGAGTTGTATTCTCTTACCATACTTATAGGCTGAGCAAATTCAACCTATACGCTGAACAAATAGTCCGAGAAGCTGGATTGTGTGAAGAAAAACATGGCATCAAGGTTGGAGGAAGACTCATTAACAACCTGCGATATGCAGATGATACAACCTTGTTTAATGAAAACAAAGAGGACTTAAAATACTTACTGATGAAGATCAAAGACCACAGCTTTCAGTATGGGTTGCTTGTCAGTGTAAAGAAAACAAAATTTCTCACCACTGGGCCAATAAACAGCATCCATACAAATGGAGAAAAGATAGAAGTTGTCAAAGATTTCATTTTTCGTGCATCAACCATCAACATTCATGGAAGCAGCAGTCAAGATATCAAATGATGTATTGTATTAGGCAAAGCTGCTTCACAAGACCTCTTTAAAGAGTTGAAGAGCAAAGAGGTCAGTTTGAGGACTAAGGCATGATCCTTGTCATGGCATTTTCAATAACCTCATACCCATATAGAAGTTTGATAGTGAATAAGGAAGACCATAGAAGAACTGATGCATTTGAATTATGGTGTTGGAGGAGAATATTAAAAGTACCATGGATCGTCAAAAAACCAACAGATCTATGTTGGAAGAAGTGTAGCCAGAGTGCTCCTTAGAGGACAGGATGGCCAGACTTTGTCTCTCATACTTCAGACATATTGTCAGGAGGGACCAGTCGCTGGAAAAGGATATCATGTTTGGTCAGAGAAAAAGAGGAAGACCCCCAGTGAGATGGATTGGCACAGTGGCAGCAGCAATGTGCTTGGGCATAGCAACAATTATGAGGTTGACACAGGACTGGGTAGTATTTTGTTGTGTTGTGGATAAAATCGCTATGAGTTGGTACTGACTTGATGGCACTTTTAACAGCAACATCATTACATAACAGCGAAACCAGAGAATCGTGGTCCAGCCAAATTAACCCATAACTTTAGCCATCATAGCTGGTGTTACTCCGGCCTACCACCTTGGCATTCACTACAGTTAGACAGACTCATTAATGCACAAACTACTGGGTAGCAAGTAGATCGTTTAGTACTGTCGTAAATGGGAAACGTTGGATAATGAGATAGTTGCAAAGTGAGGTATTGGTATATAACTACAAAGAGAACATTTATTCACATTTTATATAAAAGTTCAAACCACTACTTGGAAAAGCAAATTCACTTGCTGTCAGCACAATTTTTGGGTAATTATACTCTCTGGTGGATAAAAGGTTCATGACATTATAACTTTCAATTCTAGCTTACATTTCTACTTTTTAAATTTGTTTACCATTAGTTCTTATAGCTCATGTTTTCTTCTGTCTTGGATTCATTTGATGACAGTACATCCTTAAATCATTTTGACTGAGGAGAGCTGGGATTGGTATGGCCTTGTGATTGCCCAATTCCTAAAGCAACTGCCCAGTTTTATAACTGTCATGGTATGGAAGAGCCCCTGAGTACTAGTTATCCCATGGTGCACAGAAGCATAAGTCAGTTATATATATTCTTTTCTACCCCCAATGGCTGCCTTATGAAAGTAGATTTCCAGGTCTTTCTTCCACAGCACTGCTGGGTGGATTCAAACCATCCAAGCTTTTGGTTAGTTGTTGTTGTTGTTAGGTGCCATCGAGTTGGTACAGACTCATAGCGACCTTATGCACAGCAGAATGAAACACTGCCTGACCCTGGGCCAACCTCACTACTGTTGCCACGCTTGAGTCCACCGATGCTGCCACTTGGCCAAACCATCTTGTTGGGGGTCTTCCAAGCACAAACCATTTGTACCACCCAGGGACCTTCGATGGTATTCATTTTTTAAGTTTTCTTCTGTTTCCTCCATTAACTACTTCTTCACAGTTTACTTTTTCTGTTTGAGTCTGATGTGTGTATTTCATTTTATTTTGGTTATTATTCAAAGTATATTCATATCAGTGTTGTCAGGTAGTATGCATTTAAAAACATTTATGGCATAATGTTAACAAACATGCACTTAACAATTAGGTGTTCTTTTTAAAAGTACTGTAGATTCACTCTCTCCAAAAACACCTATGGAAATTTTGATAGATTTACCTTCATAATTGGAAGAAGGTCTTCTACTCTGTGAACCTTTTCCAGAGCTTCTCTAACTTCTAACAATCCTTTGGGATTATTAGCTCTTAAAAAGGAAAAAGACAGATGGCAATTGACATCAATGCAAAAACATAATAATTAGTTATGTTATTACTTCTAATTTAAACACATTTTCTTTCATTATGAGTAATTAATATTCAAAATGGTGACCCACAACTAAAGTTTCTAAACCATGGAATAGCTTCACCTTAATGATTCTGGGGCTGCATGAAAAAATTAAGGAAATTATGAGTAACTCATCAAAAATGGGGTAATAGGAAAAAGCACAATGAGTTGACAGAGTTTGTATAGATATAAATATACTGGCTTGGGTTTGGTTATAAAGCCTTGATTCTCTTATACCAAGTCTGAAATTAAATTAAATTATTTTTCTTTTTAAAATTGCTCAAGTGGAAGTAGTTTAAACCAATTTTGTACTTATTTGGTGATAACTAATCATTCAAATTTTTCTCCTAGTGTTCTATCTATACCATTGTTGTTGTTAAGTGCCGTTCCGACCCATAGCCACCCTGAACAAGGTTTCCAAGGCTGTGAATCTTTATGGGAACAGAAAGCCTCATCTTTCTCCCATGGAGCAGCTGGTAGTTTCGAACTGCTGACCTTGTGGTTCACAGCCCGATTCGTAACCACTATGCTACCAGAATTGCCTTTTATTGTGAGGAAACTGAATATTAGTTTGAAATTCATAATCGGTTAATTGAAACATTTTTTCTTTGTAGAGTAAAAAGACTAAGAAGTCACAACACTGTCTATAAAGTTCAAAACACTCAGTTGGGGTGCATGGATTTCATGAAGCTATGAAAACAAACATAGTTAATAAGTGATTATAAAAGGCTTTTTAATTATAACATTACAAAAAAAACAAGATGCATTTTGTTTAGTCTATCAATGGGATTAGTTTCCAAGGCAATATAACAAATGGAAAGGCATATAAAATCAGTTAGTATGAAAATGAAAATTGAAGAATTACCCATGATAAACAAGAATTCTATCTTTAATAAAATGAAGTATTTTCTCAAAATATTCCAGGTATCTCATGTTAATCACCTGACCCCTGTAAAGAAAAGCAAACATATAGAATTGAGAATTTTTTTATGAGCGAATATGTTCAAAAACAAGATCTAATTTCAAGGTATTTACAAAAAAACAAAAACAAAACTAAGAGAGTTGATGAACATAATGTCATCAAAGCATTTTGGAAATTCATGTGTTCCCAGTTCTGACGGGAGGGGAAAAGCTCCGTCAGACTCTGAAGCAGTCCCCGATGGGAGGCACTATATGGTGGTTTGTACCTGGCCTGTCCCTGGCTCCAAAGATGCCCAATTAGGAAGGGAGGGTCTCACAGATCTCTTCACATAGCCCTTTACTTTCTCAGCAATGCACCTTTCCCCTCCCCAGTACTGTTACCTGCTGATCATTCTCCTTGGAGTCCTGGTGTGGTGCTGGGGGACAAGCTCTGGACTGCTAACCGCAAAGTTGGTGGTTCAAACCCACCAGTCAAGCATCAGAAACCCTACACAGGGTCACTATGAGTTGGAACAGACTTGATGCCACTTTAACATTTCTATCCTTCATTTTTTTCCTTTTAAAACTGTCCTCTCTCCGGGCACTCTCTCCCCTGGAATTTCTTTTGCCACTAGCTTGCTAAGAAATATGCTCAGCAAATAGCTCTCCCTGGGGTTCCACAGGCACCTCAAGTCCCAAATTCATAATCTCATGTAAGGTATTTACTCCCTTGGGTGGCACATTGCCCAGCTCTGCCCCCACTCCTGCTCACCTACGTTTTGTTCTGTTGCTCTGCCGCCTGATGGGACAGCCATGTACTGGTCACTAGCCAGATGCTCCTCTTCTAAGTCCACCCTTGCAATTCTCCAGCTGGTCTCCAGTGCTACTCACTCAACCTTCTACATTTCCATTCTTTCCTTTCAGTCCTGTACCACATATCTTACGAGACCTTTGTACTTGTTTGCCTGAACTACTGCAACTTTCTAACCATGTTCCTTGCCTCTAAGGCTGCTGGTCCCTAACTTACTCTGCTCCTCTACTGCCAAAGTGATCATCCTAACATGCAAGTCTGTTCCCTTCATTTCTCTGCTCGTAACTCTTGAATGGCTCTCCATCATTTTAAGGGCAATACAATTCCTTAGCATTGACTAGCCCTGGTGTGGTGCTGCATGATAATGCACTGGACTGCAAGGTTGGTTTAGACCGGCAGGTCAGTGGCTCAAACCCACCTCGGGAACCCTACATGGGATTGCTATGACTTGGAACCAACTGGATGGCACTCAACAACAGCATGGAATATACAATCATTTACATTTGGGCCTCTGCCTAGCTCTCTCACCCAAATCCTAACACCCCTTAATTGTAAACTAATCACCAAAAATACTGAATTAGTTATAGCTTCCTGACCACGCTTACTTCTCTCATGGGCACGACCAATCATACCACCTGGCTTTCCTTTACAACAGCTCCAGTTTTACCTGAAGCCTCAGGTAGCATTTTGTTCTCAGTGTTCCCATGCCCTACCACCATCATCACACCCACACACTGTGTAGCAAGTAGTTGTGTATCCGTCTGCTTCTTCATTACACTGGGTGCTGTGTGAAGTCAGAGACTGTGATCCGCTTCTTTACCATAATCACAAAAACCAAACCCACTGCCAAGGATGTGGCTTGAACTGCAGACCTTGTAGCTAGCAGCAGCTTAGTGCTTAACTCATGGTGCCACCAGGACTCATACAAATAGTTGCTTTCAATTAAAACTAGCTGATTAAATATATTCGTAAATGTCACAAATCATTCCATAAGAAATAGAAGTAATACACAATTCACAAAGAGAAATTTTTTTTATTTTCTAGAAAGTAATAAATCTATAAATAACATTTCCATTTAAAACCAAATCAAGCAGATAGTAATGACAGTTGAACAACATGATAAATCTAATAAATGTCACTGAATTGCATATGTAAAAAATAGTGAGATGGCAAATATCTTGTTAAGAATGTATTTACCACAATAAAAAAAAAACTTACATGTCAAAGCTGTATAAAATAGTTCCTTGATTCAGATTTCTAGATCTAGAAACATGTTAGATGTGATACAAACTACCACATTTGTATATTTTATCTAAAATTCATTAGAGTATAGGTTAATAGCATGGGTCTCCTTCCAGGTGACATTCTGCAATAGCTGTTCATCATTTATTTAGGAGTGGCCAAGCACAGGGTGGCTATGAGTGGGAACCCACTCGGTGGCACTAAACAACAACAACAGCACAGCCAACAAGGAGTCCTGGTGTAGCACTGCAGGATCAGCACTGGACTGCTAGCTACAAGATCTGAGGCTCAAATCCACAGCTGTTCCACAACAGAAAGATGAGGCTATCTGCGCCCATAGAAGATTTAACCTGTTGAAAACCCCACGGAGGACTGCTATGGGTTAGAATTGACTTGCCGCAGTCGGTGGGAGCACATGAAAAGAATCCCTGGTGGCACAGTGGTTAAAGCTCAGCTGCACAACAAAAAAAGGTTGGCAATTCAACCTTACCAGAAACTCAAAGTCAGTGAGAGATCAGATGTGGCAGTCTGCTTCCATAAGGATTGGTGTTGTTAAGTACTGTCGAGTCGGTTCTGACTCATAGCAACCCTGTATAGGGTTTCCAAGGAGTGGCTGGTACGCTTGACCCGCCAACCATGAGCTTCAAACTGACCCTTCAGTCCAGCGCATTAGCCCACAGCAGCCCACCAGGAGTCATCCATAAAGATGACAGCCCTGGAAACTCTGTGGGACAGTTCTACTCTGTGCTCTAAGGTGACTATGAGTACCTCCAGGGCGTGCAACGAGAACACGCACGTGAAAGGAAGGCTAACGAGGCAGACATTTCCACCACATCCCTGACTTGCACAGCCTCTTGACAAAACAAAACCTCTGCAACTGACGGACGTCTCAGATAGTGATTTACCCAAGCCCTTGTGTTGGGGAGAGACTGTCTTCCCCTACCACAACAGACCTGTCAAAAACTCAAGTAACACATTAATACCAGGACGGGTTGTGGTTAATGTAATGTCCTCCACCAAAGACTGAGACCCTAGGCAACAACCTGGCTGTTCACTCTTTAAATGAGCTGTGCATTCACAAGGGAAACCTTAGGAAGAGGAAGGCCTGCAGGCAGCTGTTTATCAATGCATTCCAGTATCAGATGGTCAACAGAAGAGCAGTGGGTTCCTTTACTCCCACAAAAACAGGAAAGATACCCAAAAGGTTCATACCTGATCAAATTGATGTGATTGTTAAAACCTCTGCTGAGACTTCTCGCTGGCATTTGGTCTAACCACAATACAGGCTGGTCTGGGTCAGCAATCCTATAAAACAGAGCTGGTTACAGATAAAGACCTTATATGTTCAAAAACATTAAAAAATCAAACATGTAGAAGACATCACAAAAGTAGGGAGACTACAGCTACTGCTATCTACTGATACCTAAAAAGATGATGGACAGACAAGTTTCAAACAGAGGTTCCAATTGGACCGATTCAGAAGTTCATAAAGTAGAACATTGTTTTTCTCATGAAGATGGGTATCAGAGGCTTCCCCTAAAGTATAACTGGTTAACCAAGCATACTTCAAAGATGTGGTGCCGTGGTTTAATGTGCTGGATGGATGGCAAGGTCACTTTGAACAGCAAGGTCTGCGGTTCAAGCTCACCAGCCACTCTTCAGAAACCCTATATTGGGTCGCTATGAGTTAGAACTGACTCAGCAGCAATTAATGACAGTAACGAAATTCAAGTAGATTACTTTTTTCTAGAATAAACATAACAATCCCTATTTCATAAACATTACCAAGTCAAAATCAAATCCACTGCCACTGGACTTGATCTGACTCTCAGAGACCTTACATATTTGTTTTGGAAGCTGTAAATCTTGACGGGAGCAGAAAGTCTCATCTTTCTCTCACAGAGCTGCTGGTGGATTTGAACTGCCAACCTTGTGGTTAGTAGTCTAAGAGTTATCCTACAGTGTCACCTAGGCTTTTCATAAACATCAATTAAGTGGATTTGGAAAGAATGAAGATGTTAGCAATGTCTGACAAACTTCAGGAAGGAAACTCTAATTTATATGGCCTACGGTTAGTAAAGTGCTGCAGGGTAAGAATTGGACTGCAAACCACAAAGTCAGCAGTTCAAAACCACCAGCTGCTCCTCAAAACTCTATTTAGGGTCACTATGTGTCAGAATCAACTGAAAGCAATGAGCAACACCAACAACAGTTAGTAAAAGGAGGCTGGTGGTGCAGTGGGGTCAACTCTGGGCTGCTAACTGCAAGGTCCATGGTTCGAACCCACCAGTCACTCAGAGATAAGTTGAGGCTGTCTACTCCCATACTTTGTCCTACAGGGTCACTACATGTCAGAACAGACTCCACAGCACCGGGTTTGTTTTCTTATGGTTAGTAACCAACACAGGCTTCAAACCCTCTTAACTGGAGGAAACTTACATGACTGTACAGTAGTAAGGCCTTGATTTGATTCATACTTCAACGTTACCTTCTCCATTTCACAGCAATGTCAAACACGTCTCTCCACTGCATCAGCCGCGTCTTGCCATTCATCCGCACCTTTGAGTTGGTCCATGTACGCTGCACGGCTTGCATGACTTCCAGCGCTGCCAAACCCATGGCTGCAAGACAAGACACAGAGAAACCAGAGCTTCTCCTGACACTGAGCGGCACTGGCGTTCACCTACTTTACCTTTCCCTCAGAAGAAAGAAGCGAAAGTATTGATACTATAGGATGATGGCAGAAACCATTTTGCCACAACGGTGCTACTGTTCTGAGGACACTAGAAACCCTCCCAAGCTGGTCTCCTCCCAATTCTGCCTCTTACTGAAGCAAGTGAGGGTTCTAATGTTTCTGCTGCAGGTGAATGCCCTAGACTGCAAAGTTGGTTTGAACCTCAAGATCGGAGGTTCAAGCTCACCAGCTGCTCCTCGGAAATCCTATACAGTGTTGTTATGAGTCGGAACTGACTCGGCGGAACTTAACAACAACAACAGATCTGGAGTCCTGGTGTGGCGCTGTGGGATACAGCACTGGACCTCAAGGTCAGTTTGAGCCACAAGGTCAGAAGTTCAAATTCATCAGCCGCTCCTTGGAAACCCTATACAGCATTGCCATGGGTCAAAATTGATTTGATGGAAACTAACAACAACAACACGGGGTGGTTCTGCTGTCTGATACTCAGTACTGACTTAAGATCATCTACGGCAAGAAGACAAGGCAAGAAAGTCCTTCCAGAACTCAGTGTGAAGGATTCATGCATTTCTATTCTGATCAGTACAGTTTGCACAATCCCAATATGTGATTTACAAAAAAACAAAACAAAAAAACACACAACTTGGTTGGACAATCTTTGCTCTTCTAACTAAAAGACCTCCATTCCCAGTGTACCTCTGTGTATTCTCTTATTTGGCAGGAACCCCGGTGTTTCATATTGCATCAATGATCCCAAACGATCTGCTATACAAATCAGCTCTTGGACATCAGGTTTATAACTCTCAAAATTCTGATGTAACACATCTCTGGAAGAAACAGTACATACACGATAAAGATTTTAAAAGAAGCTATTCACAAGCACAATTTCATCTGAAAAAGAATCACTTCCCCACTGACAGAGACATCAGGAAGTCTGCAACCACTTAAGTGCAAGAGTTTTGCATCCAACCACAGACAAATTAAAAGAGGAAAACATTTCAGGGCCTAGGTGCATTATTAATACCACATGCTTGCTGAAACAGATAACTCGTGTATAGTCCAGAAGGCATCTCTTACCATATTTGTCTTCAAACTTCTCCAGAATATATACCTGTGTAACTTGCCTTTTTCAATAAGCAATGTATCAACAATAGGAAGACCAAGGAAATAAAGTCAAATACATGGAAACTGAATAATATCCTGCTTAAAAGCTACTGGGTAGTGGTTGGTTGGTTGGTTATATGCTGTGGAGTCGGTTCCAACTCATAGTGACCCAGTACAGGGTTTCTGAGGCTGTAAATCTTTATGGGAGCAGAAAGCTTCATCTTTCTACCATGGAACAGCTGGTAGCTTTGAACTGCTTACCTTGAGGTTAGCAGCCCAACTTGTAACCACGTCGCTACCAGAGCTCCTCAATAGAACAAATAAAATGTGAATTCACAAACTTCCTAGAAACAAATGAGAACGAAAACACAACATACCAAAATCTTTGGGACACAGCAAAAGCAGTGTTGAGAGGACAATTTATTGCAATAAGAAGAAAGACCCCAAATCAACACATTAACACAACACGTCCAACAACTAGAAACAGACCAGCAAAGTAAACCTACAGTCAACAGAAGAAAGGAAATAATAAAGATTAGAGCAGAAATACACCAGATAGAAAACAGAAAAACTACAGAAAGAATCAATAGGACAAGAAGCTGGTTCTTCAAAATGTAAGTCAGCCCTCCCTCCCTATTTTACCCAAGTTGTATCAAACCAAGTATGACAAATAAAATTGCTACTGATTAGCTGCCAACCCGCTTGTGTTCTTATAATAAAAGCCTGGAATTCTGTTACAGGTTGGATCAGGAGCACCCCTGGTCACCCTAACTTCAGTTTTTCGCTAGGACTCCCAGGACTGAACACATAGAGACACTCACAGTCCCGATTCATGACAGTGGAAAGACAGAGCACAACCTACAGAGGGAAAAGGGACCTGAACAAGGTTTTCCAGGGGAAACCAGTCCCAAGCTCTGTAGTATCACCTCCCAGTGGTGTCACCCAGCAGTAAGCTGTGACAGCCTCTGTCAAATGGTGTCAACCAGAGCTCCTCAGAAACTCAATGGCCATGGTTTTTACTAGGGGTTGGTCACATAAGTACCTTTGCCTGGAAAGCACGCAAATTCGAGTCACAGAAGGAAAGGAGTTAAACTATATTGGTCATGGAGTCCTGGTAAGGCATTATAGGATCAGCACTGAACTGCTAACCAGAAGTTTGGTGGTTCAAACCTACCAGCCACCCCTTGGAAACGCTATAGAGGGTGACTATGAGTCAGAACCAACTCGACAGTACTTAACAACGTATATAGTTCATAGGCATCTCTGGGTGATGCACCTGGTTTAAAAGTGGACTGCTTACCACAAGGCTGGCTGTTCAAATCCACTCAGTGGTGCCTTAGAAAAAGTCCTGGTAATTTGCTTCCAGAAGCAGCATAATCCTGCTCTTGGGGTTGCAATAGTCAGGAGTCAACTCAACAACACTAACAGCAACAACATATTGTTTGTACAAACAGCTTAGGCATCTGTGCCACTTCAATCAGTTTGGGGAAATCCAAGCTCACAAACATAAGCTAGAGGCTAATCCTGGAGCAGATCTTTCCAAGGAGAGCAGTTCCGCCCTGCTAATGAACTCTTCCTGCACATGTGGACTTCTATAAAAAAAGGATGGTAGACAATACCTGTAACTTCTTTGAGAATTCCAGTTTCTTTTTATGTTTTTATTACATGATAACTGATGTGCACAAAACCACTGGGACAACTATGTAGGGCCATCCACTTGTGTGCTACTTCCCTATTCCACTCTATACTTCTTAGGCAGAGGAAACTTGAGTTTTGTATTCATAATTTAAAAACAAAACAAAAGCAGATGTTGTTAAGTGCTGTCGAGTCAGTTATGACTCACAGTGACACTGTGTAGGCTTTCTGAGGAGCAACTGTTGAGTCTGAACCACTGACCTTGTGGTTCAAACCGACCTTATGGTCGAATGCTTATCCTACATATACATATATGTACACACACATACATATACATACATACATGGAGTCCTGGTGTGGCGCTGTGGGTTAATGTTCTAGACTGCAAAGTTGGTGGTTCAAGCTCACCAGCTGCTCCTCAGAAACCCTATATAAAGTTGTTATGGGTTGGATCTGACTTGACAGTACTTAACAATAACATACACACACACACACACACATATATATCCTAAACAATACATTCTATATTTTTGTTTTTGTGCTTTATGGGAGAAATGTTATCTGGTAGTCTTCTGACTTGTTTTAATTCAACATTATATTTTAAGACCACAAACTGTCAGTTTTGTTGAACTGTGGTGACTTGTGTGTTGCTGTGAAGCTGGAAGCTTCGTCAGTAGTATTTCAAATACCAGCAGGGTCGTCCATGATAGACAGGTTACAGCAACTTTCCCAGACTCAGAGAGACTAAAAAGAGGTCTGCTGATCTATCTCTGTAAGTTAGCAAATGAAAACCTTGTGGATCACAATCAACCATTATTCCACTTGTTTGCTTTGGACACATCATCTGGCGAGGAGGACATGATGTCTGGCGAAACAGAGGACCAGTGGGGTGGAGGGAGACTCTTAGTGACACGGACTCGTTGCCACATGGAAGCCACAGGAGCCAGCAATGTTTCATGCTGTTCCACATAAGGTGAGAACTGAAGTCAGCTTGATAGCATCTGTCTCTTTCTCGCCATCCGCTTTAAGACGAATCCACGTCATTTCATGGCTCATTTATTTATAACATCCTACTGTGTGAATATGTCACACTTTTCTATTCTTCTCTTGATGGGCCTTTGGGTTGATTTCCAGTTGTTAGTTGTGAACAAACGCTGCTGTGACAAGTCTTGCATACGTCTCCTGGTAGGCATGAGCACACAGGTACCGTTCAATCCTACAGGAGCTGAGTCACGGTACTTACTCCATGATACACCCATGATCAGCTTTCTGTTTTCATTGTTACTACTGTCAGACTTCCATGGATACCAAAAGCTCTCGCATGTAGTCTTCATTTGTGAGCTGAGACATCTTTTTGTTTCATGTCACTCGTGTTTCCTCCTTTGGGAAGTTACCTGGGTATGTCTTTAGCTTCGTTGGTGGACTTTTACTTTGATAAAATCATAAATTCTGGATACAGATTCCTGATCAGTTATAAACTTTTCCGAATGTGGGTTTGTCTTTTCATTTCCAGGGCATCTTCTGATGAGCAGAGCATTAGGTTTAATGTGGTCCAACTGATGAAGCTGGATATCAGTCAATGTTTTTTGTACCCCCGTTAAGAAATTCTTCTGCACCTACATCATCTTCTAGTTAAATTCTGCTAGTCACATTTAAGACTGTTACCCACCTGAAACTGGACATCAATCTGGGCTGTCACAAGATCCATTTTTATTTTAAACCATTATTGTTGATGAGTGCCATCAAGTTGGTTCTGACTCATAGCAACCCTCTATAGGGTTTTCAAGGAGCAGCTGGTGGGTTTGAACTGCCGACCTTATGGTTCACAGTGAAGTGCTGATCCTACAGTGCCACAGCAGGAGTTCATTTTTCAACCGCATGAATACCTAATGATCCACTCTCACTTACTGAAGAGTCCAGCCTGATCTGTAGATGCCTCGGCCATGAATCCAGGCTGCCTAGATCATGCTGCTCTAGGCATTCCACTGTGCTCCTCTGCTCCACTAGCCTAACCCACTCTGCATCAGTACCACCCTCTCTTCAGCACTACAGAAGTCCTGTTAGCTAGGAAGATGAGAACCTTCCCCCCACAGGTCTTGGCCTTCATTTTCAGGAGTATCTTGATTATTCCTGATTCTTTGCTCTTTCATAAAATTGAAATAACTTTTAAATTCCTCAAAAACTACAAAGCTTTATATGGAACCTACAATTAATTTGCATAAAATTGATATTAATATTATTGCATTTTCAATCTATGAGCAAAGCCTTTTCCCCCATTTATTTATTTTCTCTAAGCAACGTTCAGTAAAGTTGGTTGTTTTTTTTAAGCTATTGTAAAAGGAAGCTTTATTGTTTTCATTTGGTCCACGGTTTGGGAGCAGAGGGGCTCCAGGGTGCTGACTATGTTGCCTCTGTGGAAGGAGAGCAAGGTTCAGGCAGAAAGTGTGCAGAGAGCAGGGAATGCTGAAGGTCCTTCACAGAAGGTCTGCGGAGAGCAGGGAATGCTGAAGGCCCTTCACAGAAGGTCTGCGGAGAGCAGGGAATGCTGAAGGCCCTTCACAGGCTGCGGGCTCCACAGGCTCTTCCGAGTAGTGCTGGAGAGTGAGCCTCTTGAAGAGGTATTCGCCCAGCCCTGCCTATAGACCGGCCAGCCTAGGGAGGTTGGTTAAATGGTCGTCCATGTTCTTGACAAGTTTCACCTTCTCTTCGAGGAAATGGTTCTCCAGAAAGTCACAGAGGTGGGGGTCTGTGTGGGTAGCACCCACAGCGTGCAGATCCAGAAGGGACGGGTTCAGGTTCTTCTCCAGGGCCAGGGCAGTTTCCGTGATGTTCAGTGTTCCTCCCCACTCATGTTGGCACGGCTTCTGCATGTTCTAGAAGAATGTGTGACCATCATACTGGTTTTGCAGATTCAGCACCCTCGTGATTCTACTTCGCCAACTTGCGGAAGGAATGTTCCATACCTTCCAAGGCCACATCATGGCGATTGAAATAGAAGCAGCCCAGAGATAGGTAGGTGGAAGAGGCCCGCAGATGCAGATCAACCAGACGGTTGACACTGGCCTCCGCTTCAGCGGAATAATTCTGACGATCTGAGAGCTCATG
>NW_006408783.1:412905-417248 GCF_000296735.1 Chrysochloris asiatica
TGTGCCTGAAGATGTTAGAGGTGGTCCGAGGCAGCTGGAGGTGGGGGAGTCCCCGGATCTGTTCCATCCAAACACTGTTAAAGCAAGACACAGATCCATGGGACCGCAGCATGAACTTCTCAGTAAAATTTTATAATTATCTCCACACAGGTTTTGTACATTTTTTGTAAGATTTATTGCCAAGTATCTTGTTTGTTACTATTGTAAATGGCATTTTAAAAACTGATATTTTGTTTGCTGCTGATATATAGAAACAGAACTGATTCTTGCATATTTATTTCATAATCAACTGCCTTGCTAAACTTTTTTTTCCCTTTTAATACTGTGTTTGCAGAACTCCTGGAATTTCTTTGTAGATAATCATGTGATCTGCAAACAACTACAGCCTCTGGTAATTTCTAAAAAATTTTCCTTATCTCTTTGCATTGGTTAAGATCACAAGTACACTGTTGAAGAGAAGCAGTTGTCTTAGGCATTTTTGTCTTGCTAACATTTGCAGTATGTTTTTGGTAGATTATCTAGGTGAAAGGAAATACCTTTGTTTTTCTAGGTTGCTAAGTATCTTTTCTCTTTTCTAAAGCATATTAAACTCAAATCTACTGCCATCAAGTCAATTCTGACTCACAGCGACTCTGTATAGGGTTTCCAAGACTGTGAATCTTTATTAAAATCTCCCAGTATAACTGTAGATTTATCTATCTCTTTTTTCAATTCTAGTAGGATTTTCTTCATATATCTTGGTGCTCTTTCATTGGGAGAGTAGATATTTATTATGGTTATGTTGTCTTGCTCAATTGATCCTTTGATCATGAGATAGTGTCCTTCTTTATCTCATGCTGGTTCTTGTCTTAAAGTTTATCAGAGATCAGTATTGCCACTCCTGCTTGTTTATTATTTCAGTTAGCTTGGTATATTGTTTTCCATCCTTTAACTTTTAGTCTGTTTTTGTCTTTGTGTGTATGGTGTGTCTCTTGCGACAGCATATTGAAGGGTCTTGTTTTCTTATCCATTCTGCCACTCTCTGTCTCTTCACTGGTGCATTTAATCCATTGACGTTCAGTACAATTATCGATAGGTATGAATTAATTACTGTCATTATGTTAATTTTTTGTAGTGCTATTCGTTCCTTTGCTCTGCATGCCATCTTGTGCTGAGTTCGTGTTTTTTGTGTTATTTCTTATCAGTTTCTTCTTAGTTTTCATGTTCTGCTTGGATCTTCTAAGTTGTAAAGTATTGACCTTCTTTGTGGAAGACTGTGAATCTCTAAGAGCATAAAGTTTCATCTTTCTCATGCACAGCGGTTGTTGGGTTTGAACTATCGATCATGTATCTAGCAATCCAGTGTTTATTCTACAGCACCAGCAGGGCTCCTTAAAGCATGATTGCTGTTTAGTGCTGATTCCTAGAGACACTGTTTAGGGTTTCTGAGGAGATGGTTGGTAAGTTTGAACCACTGATCTTGCGATTCAAACCAGGACTCTGTATTTTTCTAATTGTTTTTCTACATCTATTAAAAAGATGATGTAGCTTTTCACCTTTAATCTGTTGGCTGGCAATTGTAGTTACAGATTTTAAAAAAAACAAACTATCTTTTCATTCCTAGGGGAAAAGCCAGTAACATATGATGTTATATTTTTAAACACAAACAGATTTGGCTTACCAATAATTAAAGATTCTTTCATTCATGTTTGAGTGAAAATGGCCTCTAATTTTCCTTTTTTTTTGCAATATCTGTCTCGTTTTATAACCTGCCAATATAGCCATGTTATACTGGATAAACAATGGACTGCTAACCACAAGGTAAGCATTTCAATCTCACCAGCTGCACCATGGGAGAAAAATGAGGCTCTCTGCTCCCTTGAAGATACACAGCCTCGGAAATCCTACCCAGGCTTGCTGTGAGTTGGGACTGAGTTAAAGGCACTTAATAACCACCTATTGGCCTCAGGTATGTTCGAGCTTCTTGCATCTTCAACATTTTCTCATAACCCCTTCATGTTTCTAATTCCTTGACTGTGTGCTGGAAAATTCCCATTGCTCGATCCTTTTCTCTCAGCGATGTCAGCTCTTCTGTTTAGGCGATACGTCGAGTTATTTTAATAAATATATTTCCCATTTCTTAAACTTCTAATTATTCTTTTCAATTCCTGGGTATTTTTTATAGTCTCTTGCTTCTTATTCATATTTTTGTGATTTCCTCTTTCATTTTTCAAAACATTTCAATTGGAGTCAGAATCCATATTCAACAATTCTAACACCTGAAGACCCTGAGGGTCCATGTCAGTTGTTTTTGGTTGATTCTCACATATGGATTTTTAAATTTTGATTTTTGAATCTTCATACTAATAATATTAACTTGTGGGAATACTCAGGGCCCAAATTGGCAATGCTTTTCTAACAGGAAAAATTTGTATTTATTTCCACTGGAATCCTGAGAGTGCTTTCACTGCAGGGCCACTCTGCTGTTGTTGAGGGCCGTGGAGCCAGTTCTGACTCCTACATGGATTCTGAGGAGTGGCTGGCTGAGTTTGAACCATGCGGTTCACTGCTAGATTCCTATAATACACAAATGTTTATAAAGGGGAGCCATATGCAATTTTTCTATAATCTTCATTGTTGTTGTTAAGTGCCAGTGAACCCAGGGAGCCTGTATAGGGCTTCCGAAGAGCAGCTGGTGAGCTTGAGCCACCGAGCTTGTGGTTCACTTTGTAGTCCAGTGTAATAACTTATAGCGCCACACCAGGCTTTGCAGTCTGGCGCATTAGCCCACAGTGCCCCACTAGTCATATGCGCTTTGATTCTCTACTTACACTACTAAACTTCTTGGTGCCTCGTTTTCCTTCATCTGTTAAATGGGGATTAGAATATCATCCCCACAGAATTGTTGTGAAGATTAAAGGCATTCATACAGATAAAGGTTTTGCAAACATTTAGTGATTGTTAAGTGCCATCAATAGCAACCGTGTACTGGGTTTCTGAGGAGCAGCTGATGAGTCTGAACCACCAACCTTGCAGTTCAGTGCTTATTGTACAGTGTCACACCAGGACTCCACTTTGTTGTTGTTGTTAAGTGCCATGGAGTGAGTGCCAACTCCTAGAGACCCTGTAAGGGTTTCCAAGGAGAGGCTGGTGAGTTTGAACCTGTGTTCTAACTGAATCCACAGCACTCAAACCAGCGTTTGTTCCACAACTGCAGTAATGGAATGCTTTGTGCTAGAGGCAAGATGGGTTTGCTGAATTTTAAAGGGATGGCTGCTTCTCAAAAGCCCTATGGGGCTTTAAAATTCACTTTGTTGTTGTGCCCACAGAGGGTTTCCAAGGAATAACTGGTGGGTCTGAACTGCCCACCAGGGTTGATCCTACAGTGGCACACCAGGAGTCCCTTTAAAATTCACTTTATTCTTGCTAAGCGCTGTGGAGTCAGTTCTGACTTATAGTGACCCTGTATAGGGTTTCCGAGGAGTGGCTGGTGAACACGAACTTTTAATGCTGCAATTCAAACTGACTTTGTGAGCCAGTGCCTTATTCCACAGAGCTCCTTCAAAATTCAGCAAACCCACCTTGCCTAAGGCCCAAGGCATCCATTATAGTAGTTGTCATTTACATTTAAGTAAAGTCTGCCTTTTTACTGTGCTTACCATTTATTCCTCACTCTAGTTTGATACCCCCTTCCAACTTTTTCTTTTTCTAGAGGGAGTGGATTTAATCATTAATCAACTTCTCTTAAATTTTAATGTACTGCTAGATTTCTGGGAATTAATCAATCTAATGGTAGCTCTGTAGGATAAGCTCAGGACTGCTAACCATATGATCGGAGGTTCGAGCCTATTAGTCTCTCTGCCAGAAAAAGATGAGGTTTTTTGCTCCTGTAAAGATTTACAAGCTTAGAAACCCTATACAGGGTTGTCTCTGTGAGTCAGAACCGACCAGATGGTACCTAACAATAAGAACAATGGGTTTACATTATGACAGTCCTTTAGAAGAGCTGTTTTGCTATATTGCAGCATTAATAGTCCAATAGCAGAGTTCCAACTGTCAGAATGTTAAAATAACTTGCTTCAACAATGGTAAAAGCAGAATGCATACCAGAGCCTGCTAAGAAGTACAAGTATACTCAGAAGTACAAGTACACACAGAAATATGACCGTTGCCCAAATTAGCTAATGAGGAAAGTCACGTAAGAAGGAAAGATGATATTTATGGGTAAGTTTCAAGAAACTTTATGAACTACAAGAAATCATTTCAGACATAACAACTCCAAAAAGAAATCCATCAGCAAAATGGATAGAAAGTAATTTAATGATCAAGAAATGCCATCATGCAAGACCTGGGACTCTTGGGCC
>NW_006408783.1:418171-455698 GCF_000296735.1 Chrysochloris asiatica
AAAAAAAAGTACATCTTAATTTAAAGTACTTACTTTATGTGTGGTTGCAACCCTGGCTGTTCTTCATAGTCTTCTATGAGAAAGGGCAGATTTTTAGCCCAATGGTCCTTAAAACTTCCAGGTAGGTCCACATCAGTGTTATATTCCGCAAGGGGAGTATCAAGGTGGGCATGAAGATAGCGAGAATACTCTACAGGTATGAAACAAGATGTGAGAACACCCAAACACTGGCTAAAGGCATGTTGTTTTTTAATGCAGCCCAGTGCAATAAATAACACACTAGACTGCAAGGATGGTCTGAACCGCAAGGTTGGTGGTTTAAACTCACCAGCGGCTCCTTGGAAACTTTACACAGGGTCATGTGAGTAGGTACTGACTTGACAGCACTTAACAACAACAAGTCATACAAATACTTTGTAACAAAGTATCATTTAATTACAGACATTTGAAAAAAAGATTCTAAATTTTAATAAGTCCGTTATTATATGCTAATAGAAGTTAACTGGCTACTTACTAGTTTGAGCTGTCAGGGTAAAAACAAACCAGTCAATCTGGGTTTTAAATTTAGCCAAATTTGGCTTAGTTTTAACAACTAGGATAAGCAATGGACTGCTAACCATAAGCTCGGCAGTTCAAGCCTGCCAGTCACTCCTCGGAAACTCTATACAGGGTTGCTGTGACTCTGAACCAACTTGATGGCACCTAACAACAGCAACCACGACGACACCAAGATCTCATTGTTTCAGTTCTAGAGTCTGAGAAACCAAGCTCTGTATCGGGCAGAGCCTGGCTCTCTGTCAAGTGACACATCAACTGACTAGGTGTGCTGTTCCATCAACTGGACTAGCTGCTGCTTATCTCTAAACAAGCAGAATAGAAAAACCCAAGCTAGAGGCTGTCCCTTCCTTCAGTCTACAGTTTATCCAAGAGACTTTCAAAAAGTTCATGGAACAATTCTATGATCTTTTAATTCCATTTTTTCACGAGCTTTTTCAAGTTGCCTTGTACATCCAAGCTCTAGGAGACCAAGGAAAGCTGAGAATCATAACTTAGAGTACAGAGATGCCCTGTCCAATAAGTACTCAGGAGTTACAAGTGCTGAAAGTGTGACTAACATAAAAACAAAACAAAACACATTTTTTTCCATTTTATTTCGTTTTAATTAATCTATACTTAAAAACTGGAACTTCATTTAATTATTAGAAAACTTTAGTATATGTGACACAACTTGCACATGGGAATCTACTTTTTAGCATCCATACTGAAGTGTACTGTGAGTATAAAATCCCCACCTGTCTGTCAGTTGGACTGCGGTGGCTTGTGTGTTGCTGTGATGTGACAGCTTTTCTAAAGTGGAACCATCCTTGTATAACTGATAAAAACCCCACTTGGTCATGATATACTATTTTTTAATACAGTGTTGGAGTTGTTGGCTACAATTTTGTTGGGGATTTTTGCGTCTAGGTTCATAAGGGATACTGGTCTATAATTGAATTTTTTGTGTGCCGTCTTCGCCTAGCTTTGGTATCAGAGTTAGGCTTTCTTCATAAACTGAATCTGGTAATTGTCAGGGATTGAACTGTGTCCCCCCCAAATATGTGACAGCTCGGATGGCCCAGATTTACAGCAGATTGGCAATGATGTGATGATCCCCTATGATGTGATCTGTGTGTAAGACTACACATTGTTGTTGTTGTTGTTAAGTGCCATCGAGTCGGTTTCGACCCATAGTGACCCTGAATAGGGTTTCCGAGGCTGTAAATCTTTACGGGAGCAGATCGCCTCATCTTTCTCCCGCGGAGCAGCTGGTAGTTTCGAACTGCTGACCTTCCGGTTCGCAGCCCGATTTGTAACCACTATGCTACCAGAGCTCCTTAAGACTACACATAATGAGACATAAATAATCCAGGTGATTGTCATAGTTAGTCCAATTACGACTTTCAGTTTAAGTCAACATGCTTTCTATTTCAGGAAGAGAAAATGTAGGAAACATGGAGAGAAAACACTGACTCAGTGCTTAGAAGACAAGAACTTTATCTAGTCCAGGCAAGCCACTGAATAAGCAGTGGCTGTGGGCAATGATCTTCCTCGTTGAGATTCAATTGTCTCCCATGAAATGTAAGGCAGTCAAGCAACATGATTCCTGCAGATCTGAACATGAAAATTCAACAATTCTGCGACTTTCCTGACTTACCTCGGAGATACTTCACTTTAAGATACTCTGGGCTGGCCTTCTGACCTGGGAGAGGATCATTTAGCATAACTTTGGTTTGTGCTTTTATCCCTTCATAAAACTGTCCCATTGCAACATGGCTGAGTCCTTTCATATACTGGCACACTTCATTATATGGTTCTAGCTGCAGACACCGCTGGGGTATTCAAGAAGAAAATGCTGCATTAGTACCAACATAACTTAAGAAAAATTTTAAGCACTTTATTCTTCTTCATCTACATTAGAAAGGTATTTGGCTTCAGGTTAAAGCAGATCAAATACATACTCCACAAATGATTCTGAGAGATGAATCATTTAGTACAAACAATATCATTTAGTACAATATAAAAATCATTTAGTGCCATAGTACAAATGCTATTCTTGGTTCCCTCTTTTATTCAGTTTACTAAACCTTGTCTGAGAATAATCCAAGAACTCCACTAGCAGCGTCTCTCATCAATGCTCACCTTAAAGTTCTTAAGGGCTTCTTGTAAGCTGCCATGGTGATAAAGCATCATTCCGCGGAGCTGGAGGGTCTGTACGTGGTTTTGGTTGAGCAACAGTGCCTTCTGAAAGCTCTCAGTTGCTGCTTCAAAATTGCCCAGTTCTCTAGGTGTTGGATGACAGTTATGAACTCAGTATGCACATAGCACCAAACATACAGAACAAGTGACCCTTACGAATCAGGGTCCAATGTGTTAAGATATCCTGACATGAGGGTGTTCTCTTTTTAACCTCACCGCTTGATAGCTATTGACACATCATATTCACTTACTGTTCCTACACTTATCAGGTTATATGTAACCACACAGCTGTTGAAATTCTTTGGAGAATATGACCTTATGAATTTAAAAGGCAAATGCTGACTTGAGCCTCTCCTCCAATTCCTGATGGGCTTTATTCATGATGGGCTTCAACCCCTGGAAGCCAGTGTATAAATGTAGTTTTTTGATGGAAACATTTATTTCCTTAAAGAAAGAAAAAAAAAAGTATAGACTATAGTCATACTGTGGTGCTGTAGGATAAACACTGGACTGCTAACTACAAGGTCAGTAGTTCAAACACTTTGGAAACACCATGTGGGGTTGCTATGAATCAGAATCAATTCGACAGCACTTCACCAGAACAAAAATATATTGTACAGAGATTTATCATTCTGAACCAAATTCATAGATTTAAAATATTTTCCCTTTACTGTAGCTACTTCAGTTAAATTATAATAAATAATTACGTAACATAGAATTCTGAGAAATGTGGTATATTTCAGTCTTGTGATGATTCCAGAATGGAAATGGTTGTTACAAATCCATCTTCTTTTATATATTAAAATTTTAATGAAGAATTGAGTATCTTACAAGTCAATTTTCTATAACTAATGCATATTTAAAAAAAAAAAATATATATATATATACCAGCTTATATTTATATGCTATTTTTCTATTTAAAACGGACTTTAAATCTATTTTCAATTTATATTCTCAATAATTCTGAGACAGGGAGGATAATTATCATCTCCAAAATAAATCTAAGCTAGTGTACAAGGGGGGAGTCCTAGTGTGGCGCTGTGGGCTAATGCATCAGACTGCAAAGTCATTTGAACAGCAAGGTCCGTGGTTCATGTTCACCAGCTGCTCCTTGGAAACCTATACAAGGTCACTGTGGGTCAGAATCGACTCAATGGCACTTAACAACAATACAAGGGAGTTTCCACATACACAAAAAAGTGGAAAATTTCCATTGCCTTTTAATTCCATTTTTCCATGAACTTTTTGAAGCCTTCTTGTAAAAGAGCTTCTAAAACTAGCACATTCGGTAATTACTGAAGCTCCTGAACTGAGCCCTTCAAAAAGGTCCGTAACAGAGCTCTGAAGAGCATGTTTACTATACTGCCCTTGTTTTTCTTTCTGTATCATGGCACCTTCACAAACAAGAAGCCTGCAGCTCACAGAAGTGAAGGGCACATACCCATTAAAGAGAGAAAGCAGGGCTAGAACCAATCCCCCTTTCGTGCCATGCCATCTTCTTTTCCAGATTAGGCAGTGAATGTCATTTTATTTTTAAGCCACAATTAGGAATAACTCTACTTGCACAGATCAATGCATGGAGTCTGAAAGCCAGGTTCTTGTCCCAATTTCTCATTCCTGACAAGTATACACTATAATAGAGAATTTTCTATTCCTTTATTCTGGGACTTTTCTATAGGTCACAGTGGATTAAGTTTACTTATGCCCTAAAAAAGCAGCAGTATTGAAAGACTTTACCAAAAACGGAAAAGACAAGCTACAGAGTTAGAGAATATCGAGAAATCATATATCTGAAAAGAATCTAATAATCAAAATATAGAAAAACTTTAACAATTTAACAACAAGACAACGAATCCAGCCATAAAACGGGTAAAGAATTTGAAGAGACATTTCGAGGGGATATTTAAATGACCACCAAGCACGTGAAAAGATGTTCAGCATCGTTAGCCACCAGAGAGGTATCACTCAGAACTACAGTGAGAAAGCACTTCACTCACATAAGGATGGCTAACCACCATCATCTGTCAGTCTGTCCTACTGTGATGGCTTGTGTGCTACTGAGATGTGGAAACTGTGTCACTAGTGCTTCAAAAACTGGTCACCCACAGTAGATAGGTTTTAGGGGAGTTTCCAGGGGAACAAAGACTAGAAGAAGGAAGAGGAGGTCCACTTCTGAAAATGGAGCCATTGAAAACCTAATGAATAGAAGCAGAATTGTCTAACTTAGTGCCAGAAGATGAGCCCTGCAGGTTAGAAGGAAATCAGCTATGACTAGGGAGGGAAGCACTGCCCACTCAAAGTAGAATTGTCCTTAATGACATGGATGGGACCAAGCTTTTGGATCTTCAACTGCAGATGTGACACGTCTCAAAATGGGAAGACACTGCTGCAAACACCCACTAATCATTAGAACAAGGACGACATGAAGCATGAATTAAGGAAAATTGTAGTTGTCAGAAATGAAATGGAGCACAAGGTCAATATCCTAGGCATTAGTAAACTGAAATGGACTGGTATTGCCCATTTTGAACCAGACAATCAAATAGTCTACTATGCTGAGAAGGACAAATTGAAGCGGAATGGTCAATGCATTCATTGTTAAAACAACATTTCAGTATCCTAAAGTATAATACTGTCAGTGACAGGATAATATCCATACATCTACGTGGAAAACCCCATCACTTGTCTATCAGTTTGTCAAACTGTGGTGGCTTATGTGTTGCTGTGATGCTGGAAGCTATGCCACCGGTGCTTTATATACTAGCAGGATCACCCATGGTGGACAGGTTTCGGCAGAGCTTCTGGACTAAGACAGACTAGGAAGAAGGAGAGGTGACTACTTCTGAATGCTTAGCCACTGAAAACCTTATGGATAGCAGTGAAGCACTATCATATAGAGTGCCAGAAGGTGAAACATTATGAATAGTACCAGAATAATGTCAGATGTAGTGCCAGATGAACCCCTCAGGTTGGAAGGAACTGAAAATTCAGCTGGGGAAGAGCTGCCTCCTCAAAGCACAGTTGACCCTGATGATATGAATGGAGTAATTTTGGGACCTTCATTTGCTGATGGGGCACAGCTCAAAATGCCCCATCATTAGAAGAAACACTGTAAACATCCATTAATAATCAGAACATGGAATGTACAAAGTACGAATCTAGTAAAATTAGAAGTTGTCAAAAACGAAATATAACGCATAAAGATCAATATCCTAGGCATTAGTGAGCTGAAATGGACTGGTATTGGCCATTTTGAATCTGACAATCATATGGTTTACTATGCCGGGAACAACAAATTCAAGAGGAATGGTATCGCACTGATTGCCAAAAAGAACATTTCAAGATTAATCTTGAAGTACAATTCTGTCTGTGATAGGAGAACATCCATACACCTAACAAGGAAGACCAGGGTGCTCTGGTAGCATAGTCGGTTACATGTTGGGCTACTAACCATGTGGTCAGCAGTTTGAATCCACCAGCAGTTCCAGATCCTGTAGAGATTTATAGTTCTGGAAACCCTATACAGGGTTACTAGGAGTCGGAAATGACTCAATGGCACATCACCACCGCAAGGAAGACAAGTTAATACCACTACTATTCAAATTTACCCACCAACCACTAAAGCCAGTGATAATGAAATTGAAGAATTTTACCAACTTCTTTAGTCTCAGATTGATCAGATATGCAATAAAGATGTATTAATCAGTATGGGTGATCGGAATGCAAAGGTTATAAATGCTCAGCATTTCTCAAGCTAAAACAACCGAAGAAAAGAAATTCATGTCTTAGGTTGCAATAAGGAAGGATTCAAAGGGCAAAATACTGAACAATTCTGGACTCCTGGCGTGGCACTGCAGAATAAGCCATCAAAGGTCAGCGTTTCAAACTCATCAGCGGCTCCTTGGAAACCCCATACAGAGTCGCTATGAGTGGGAACTGATTCCACGGCATTTAATAGCAACAACCACATGGGCAAAATATTGAATAATGCAGGAAGCATACAGAGAAGATAGAAGGAATACACAAAGTTATTGTACCAAAAAGAATTGGTTGACGTTCAGCCATTTCAGGAGGCAGCATATGATCAAGAGCTGATGGTGTTGACGGAAGCAGCCCAAGCTGCACTAAAGGCACTGGTGAAAATAAAGGTCCAGGAATAGATGGAATGAATACCAACTGAAGTGCCTCAGCAAACAGACCCAGGGCTGAAAGTGTTCACTTGTGTATGGCAAGAAATTTGAAAGACAGTTACCTGGACAACTGGTTGGAAGAGATCCATATTTATGTCTAACTCAAAAAACGTAATTCAACAGGATGCAGAAACTATCAAACAATAATATCATTAATATCACACACAAGTAAAATTTTGTTGAAGGTAATCCAAAAACAGTTCTAGCATTATATTGACAGGGAACTGTCAGAAATTCAAGGTGGATTCAGAAGAGATGGAATGAGAGATACTGTTGCTGAAAGCAGAGAATATCATGAACACATTTATCTGAGTCTCACTGACTATGCAAAATCAATTACAGATAACACTGAGAAGAATGGGAATTTCAGAACACGTAATTATACTCAAGCAGAACCTGTGCACATTCCCAGAAGCAGGTGCTCAAAGAGAACAAGGGGATACCTCATGTTCTAAAGTCAGGAAAGGTGTTATGTCAGAGTTGTATCTTCTCACCATATATATTCAATCTGCTGCACAGGAACTTTTTAAAGTATTGAAGAGCAGAGATGTCAGCTTGAGGACTAAGGTGTGCCTGACCCAAGCCATGGTATTTTCAATAGCCTCATATGGATGCGAAAGCTGGACAGTGAATAAGGATGATCGTAGAAGAATTGATGCCTTTGAGTTGTGGTGTTGGAGGAAAATACTGAAAGTGCCATGGACTGCCAAAAGAACCAATAGATCTGTTTTGGAAGAAGTGCAGCCAGAGTGTCCTTGGAGGCCAAGATGGCTAGGCTTCGTCTCTCATACTTTGGACATATTGTCCGGAGGGAACAGTCACTGGAGAAGGATGTCATGCTGGGTAAGGTGGAGGGTCAGAGAAAAAGGGGAAGACCCCCAACGAGATGGATCAGCCAGGTGGCATCACTGATGGACTCAAGTGTGGCAGCGGTAGTAAGGTTGGCCCAGGATCGGACATTGTTTCATTGTGCTGTGCATGGGGTCGCTATGAGTCGGTTCCGACTTGATGGCACCTGACAACAACAACAACAACATATTCAAACTGTATGTACACTGAGCAAAGAATCTGAGAAGATGGACAATATAGAGAAGAATGAGGCATCAGGAGTGAAGGCTATCTCTTTAGCAACCTGTGATATGCATATGACACAACCTTGCTTGTTAAAAGCTAAGAGGACTTGAAACACTGATGAAGATCAAAGACTTCAGAATATGCCTCAACATGAAAATAAAACTCCTCACCACTGGACCAATAAGGAACATCACAACAAAAGGAGAAAAGATTGATGTTACCAAAGACCTAATTTTATTTGGATCCACAATCACATTCATGGAAGTAGTTGCTGTTGTTAAGGGCCATAGAGTCATTTCTGACTCATAGTGGCCCTGTACAGAAATTCTGAGGAGTGGCTGGTAAGTTCAAACCATGACCTTGAGTTTCAAACTGAGAAAGGCTCTGTGCCTACGAGCAGGAGGCTGGCTTGCAAAATGTGCCCTTTAGACATTTAAATGAACATACATTTTTTTATTTGCTTTGTATATGTGCACCAAACATTTTTACTTAGTTCATTTTTGAAATAACTGTTGTTGCAGAGAGGGGATTGTAATAGTTGAGATGAAACAAAGTGTAGGATTTGTTGGATGCAGCCCTGACGATCTTGTCTATAACCTTCACACAATTCATAACAAAAAGTTAACAAGAAAAAGAAAGAGAGAAAAATGTGGCCAGGATATAAAGAAGTGGAACTCTTATCCATTGCTGGTGGGAAAGCAGAGTGGAAGCCAGTGTGGTGGTTTCTCTAAACACTAAAAACAGAACTACCATGTGATCCCCAAATTCCCTTACTACATATAAACTCAAAAGACCTGAAAGCAGAAACTCAACACAGACTTGCACGCCAATGTTCATTGCAGCACTGCCCACATAGCCAAAAGGTTGTTGTTACGTGCCGTCGAGTCAGTTCTGACCCACAGCGACCCTGTATAGAGTTTCCAAGGAGCTGCTGGTGAGTTTGAACCACTGACCTTACACTTCAAATCACTATGAGCCCTGGTGGAGAGCTATAAGATAAGCACTGGATTGCTAACCACAAGGTCAACAGTTCAAAGTTACCAATGGCTCCTCAGAAACCCTACACAGGGTCACTATGAGTTGGATCCAATTCGATGGCACGTAACAACAACAGCATGAGTCAGCACCAGCTCTACGGCACTTAACAACAACAATACGGGGTCAAGTAACAGTAACTTTAAACATGAGGAGGCGGAGAGTCTATGTCAGTGGGGGGATCAATTTCGAAAGGGAGGATGAAGATCACGGTATAGCCAATGTCACTGAACTGTTCATGTAGAAACTGTATAATCGGTGTGTGTTTTGCACCCCCCCCCACACACACACACACACACACCTCCACCCCCAAGGAGGCTGTAATCTTTAAGGAGTGGAAAGCCTCATCTTTCTCCGGCAAAGCAGCGGGTAGACTGGAACTGCTGACCTTGTGCAGGCCAGCTCGTAACTTCCTATGCTACCAGGGTTCCTGTGTTGTGTATATTCTCCAACAAAAACAAAATTAAAATAAATTACGAAAACAAAAAACCTACGGCCACAGTAGCATCTGTGATCCCAAACTGAAAACACCACAATTCACACAGCAATCCTGGAAGAAGTAGCATTTCTAAATCAATATATAGAAACTGAAGTTGTTTCAGAGATTATAATATGCATCATATTATAAATAGGGCATCCGCTGACACATGTTTCTCTCGATAGTCCAGAGAATGTATTTAGTAAATGTGGAGTCCTGGCGTGGCATTGTAAGATAAGCACCAGACTGCTAACCTCAAGGCACTTAGTGAGGCAGAATCCACAGAAGGCACTTAACAACAACACACCAATACCTTT
Organism: Chrysochloris asiatica; assembly: GCF_000296735.1. NCBI lineage: Eukaryota > Metazoa > Chordata > Mammalia > Afrosoricida > Chrysochloridae > Chrysochloris > Chrysochloris asiatica. The sequence continues at coordinate 428,002 of NW_006408783.1, forward strand.
GCAACTTAAAATGACCATCTCTTTTAGGTAAGAAACACAACTTAAAAGAAAAAAAAAATCAGCATTTGTGAGGCTACTTTATTCTTCCACTGTTCATTCTCCGTGCTATACCAACTGCTACTACCAGACTTACCTATAGGCCTGGCCCAGACTTTTATATGCATCAATAAAGTCAGCTTTCTGTTTCAAAGCCTCTTTGAAGGATTCAATGGCTTCCTGTGAAAAGTATGTAGAAAATGATTTAATTAGTATACCTGCTAGGATTGAGTTTTACTTAAATTACTAAGGACTGAAATATATTACTATGCATGGTATCTAACAGATATTTTCTAATAGGAAGGGCTTTAAAAAACATAAGCAGAAAGTACAATGAAATATGAGTCAGGGTTTAATTCCACTGGCAAATCAATGTATTACTATGAAAAATAACAAAGCCCCAGTTGCTCCCTTTTAAAAGTGGGAAAATTGCTTCTCACTATCTATCACTATCTATTTCACTAGAACTTTGAGTACTAATGATGTGCGCTTCACAGTAATAGCATTTCCCTCCTTTATAAAAGCCCTAGGGAGCAAATATAAACCCGAGAGTTGTGTGGAATAACGAAATTAAAAAATTCATAACCAGCAGCATTTAAAATGGAACCAACAAAAGGGACAAAAGAACAAGGTCCAAAATGAAATTGCTTGTAAAACAAGCAAAAAGCTCCTAGACTGGGCTATCTGAAGGATTCTATCAGGAAAAAAGAATGAGCAAAACAAAAACCTTAAGGTTGGAGTATGTGGGGCACAGCTTCCCATCACCTAACACCAGGTCTGAGGCTAATGAAGCCAGCAGGCTGTAGGCACTATTCTCTAGTAAGTTACACAGTGTACTTGGCTACTACGTAACTCGCTGTGAAAACTAAGAATAAAATGTACCATTGTGTCTAATACTGAACATCCTGGGCTTATACCCCATTGGATGTACTTTTCATTAAGACTTCACTATTCACTATAATACAAAAGGATGCTGTCATTTGCCACAGTCCTCAAGAAAAAGCTGTATCTTACTAAATTTATGGCTATAAAGTATCATGAACTTTAAGAACTCTAAGACTTCTGGGGAAAGAATTTCACACCTGATCAGATCATCATAGGAGAAAACGACAATAGAGGCTGTCTGCCCTGCATATGGTAGGCACTCAATAAATATTTAATGACTTGATGGGGACACAGTTGTTTGCAAACACTTTAAAACTCTTCATAGAGAAAAACAGGGAACATTACCTACTTATTAAGTTAACCTACTGAATACTGTTTGGAAAGATAAAGTTCTAAGAACCTGTAAGAACTACTACTGTCATTCATTGCTTAATGGCCTTGAGTTTTTAGATTTATACAACTTTATTCTTCATTCAAGGAGCTCTGGTAGCATAGTGGTTATGAATCGGGCTGTGAATCTCAGGGTTAGCAGTTCGAAACTACCAGCGGTTCCACGGGAGACAGATGAGGCTTTCTGCTCCCGTAAAGATTTACAGCCTCAGAAACCCTGTACAGGGTCACTATGAGTTGGAACCGACTCCACGGCACTTAGCAACAACAACAACATTCTTCATTCAGCAAACTTCTACTGGACGCCTACTATGTCCAGGGACAGTGGAGGCACAGGGGTTACAAGGATGAACAAGGCATCATCTCTGACCTCTAGGAGCTCACAGTCATCTAGTTAGAAAGTCAATTACATAACCAAGTGATCATAATCTAATTTCAGAGCTATAGTAGAAATGTGAGCAAAAGTATCTGGACATAAAGAGAAAGAAATAGCCAGCTTAGTCTGGGGCTACAGGAAAAGGATTCATACAGGAAGGGACAACTGAGTTGGGTCTTGGAGAATAAAAAAGAATTTACTAGTTGGAGAAAGTGGGCATTTCAGACAGAGGTAGAGTACTGGGGTCGTGGCACAGAGCACTCAGGAAATGGTGACAATGTGGTGCAGCAGATGTGTAGCTATACAAGTAAGAGTGTGGGGAGAGGGAATCCATGGGAGACCAGGTGAGGGTGGTGAGCTGGGGCCAGACAGTGAAGGGCAGCATCTGTGTCATGCTGCACAGTCTGGACCTTACCCTGCACATCATGAGGACTAGGAATCTTTAAGCAGGTAATAGACTTCAGGAGATTTAGTTTGAAAAGATGACCAATTACTATCAACAGCAATAGAGAATGCAGACGGGAGAGGGAAGAGAATGAAGACAGGGCCCAATTATGAGGTTGCTGTGGTGATCCAGGCAAGAGAGAATGAAAGCTCAAGGTGACACTTAACTCTGAGGAGAGAAAAAAAGGGTCAAAGTGAGATATGTTTTGAAAGGCAAAATAAGATGTAACTTGGTGGTTGTTCAGGTCTGAGGGATGCGGGATAAGACAGGATAGAACACTTCTCAACTGAAGAGACAAGGCAGACGGCAAGAGCATTAACCCAGAGAGAGAGATACAGGAGAGAAGAGCTACAGGCTAGGAGTGGGTGGGAGAAGATGATGAGCTCCGTTGGGTGTTATGTTTGGAGTGTCTGTGGACATCTTGGTGGAGATGCCCAGTAGGCATCTGCTGCCCACTCCACTTACAGCAAGCGTGGACGCCACAGTTCTTCAAAGTCTGATTTCTCTTCAGCTTTTTAGTCTTTGGTTTCAGGGTTCCTGTCTAAGCACTGCACAGTTCTCTACCTCATTCTGCCAAAGAGGGGACATAGCAGAATCAAGATCGGAAAGCCATCGGTAACAAAGAAAATGTTTGAATGAATCAATTTCTAAGCACACGGACTGCCTCAGGATTTGTTTGTAGAGCGAATGTGTCACCCCATTTTGTCACCATCTTTCTTACTAGTCGTGGGCGAGCATCACTCTGGAGTTTCTGCTACAACAGATAGAACAATCTCAGATGACTCTCAGAGTGAAAGCAATTCTAAATTGATGATTAAAAACAGGTGCTTAGAATGTACAATGTTTTTGAAATTGTCTTACAGCATCAATAAAACACAATTCAGTAGAAGAGTTTCTATTTGCTGTGTTTTTCTTAAGAAAATCCAAAATTTCAGATATATCTACTAATTTGGACAGTTATAAAATTTGTAATGCAATATTGTCTAGTAAATTTCTAATATATTGTATCATAAAGTAAATTAGCAATCATCAGTTATTAAAATTAACTTTTAAGTTGATGTTCACCTGGCGAGACCATCTTAGAATATAAAGACAGCTAAAACTCATTGGTCCACTTAAAGCTTTATTTGTACAGTTACCAAGAGAATTAGAGATATTGAACCTAGTTTCATGAATTTAATTAAGCCATGTCACCACTGACTCAGTTTTCCAATCTGTGTAACAGGGACACCCTCTGCTCCTTCTCTACTTCATAGGGATGCCGTTGGATGACTTAGACAATACGTAAACACTCTGACCTCCTCAGACAGCAGATCTACAGAAATGCAAAGAAAAAGTTTCCATCTATTACACATGCGGATGCTCTGGCTAAGAGCCTGGTAAAATGGATAAACGACCTAATCCTGTAGTAAGACTGCGGAGCTTTAAGTGCTCCAAAAAAAACGAGGTGCTATTTCTAGGTTCTCAGTGTGTGTATTTGGAAAAATGTGGGCTGGATTTTAGTCCTTGTCCAACTTGCAGTAAGTGTCTCTGTTATAGTTGTTTCTGAAAAACTCTCATTTCCAATCAAAGGTCCCGGCCATGCTCCTACACTTAATTTTACAGTGACAAAGGGTAAAGTCATTTGTTTATATTTGCTGCTAACTGAAAGGTCAGCAGTTGGAATCCACCAGCTACTCAGCAGGAGAAAAGGCACGGTGGCGATCTGTTCTCATAGAGACTGTTGTTGTTGGCATTCGTCTGTCCTATCCACTCACTGTGAGCCACAACAGACTTGATGGTGCAAAACACCAACACAATATTAATAGTTCAGCATTTTGTGGATTTTAAATCTTTTTAAAGATTTCTCCCTGAGATAATCAAGGGACAGACACTGAACGTCTCATTTAAGGTGACTGTGAAAGAAAATGAGAGGTACAGAGGGCAGATATGAAATAACCAGAAAAGTTCATTTGGCAGCTGTTGTAAGCAAATTTTAAGGAACCCGCTCTCAAAGTTAAAAGCTGCCAATCTGAACCGTGAGTTGTAAGAGTTTTTATTAGGGCTAACTCCACTTGGAGTCCTGGTGTGGTGCTGTAGGATAAGCACTGGACTACTGTCTTTATGAGAGATGGACTGACTCAACAGCACTTAACAACAACAACCACCCCATTTACTTGCAGAAGGTATGTAAGATGAATGAAACAGATTTTGCAAAGGACTGTTTGGTTTGGCTTTTAGTGGGATGCAATTTAATTCTGTAGAGTCTAGAAAATTTTAAATGTTCACATTTAAAATAATCTATAATAATATTTTACACATATTTATATATTACAAGGAGTCCTGGTGTGGTGCTGTGGGCTAATGCGCCAGACTGCAAAGTCATTTGAACTGCAAGGTTGGCATTCAAGCTCACCAGCTGCTCCTCGGAAACTCTATACAGGGTCGCTATGTGTCGGAATCAACTCGGCGGCACTTAACAACAACAACATATCTCACAAAGGGCTTTTTATATATCTCAGTTAAACCTTACAATAACTTCAAGAGGAAGAATAGAAGCATTTGTACTTCACAGACAGGGAAGGAAAAGTTGAAAGAAGTTAAATAACTTGTCCAGTGGTACAGTTAATAAGAGTTCAGAGCCAGACCTCAAGCCAAGACCTTCCAGTTCCAAACTCAACACTTTGTCCATGAGATTTATTTATTCTACTAATATTTATTGAGCACCTACTACGTGATAGGCGACAAGCAATTTTTAAACTAGTAAACCCTCTCTCCATGCCACATTTATCTCAGATGCTCAAAATCCCCAAAACTATTTTCAAGAACAAAATGTAGGTTTTCTTTGAGCCACAGTGCTTATCCCAGTCATATATTACTAAAATTCTTCCCAGCCTTCAAAGTTTGGGTTAGGATAATTTCTCTGTGGAGGCTTTCTTGATCTCCGAGTGAGAACTGTCCTTAACTGTGCTCCGCCCACACAGGCTGATGGTATCTGGCTCCCTGTCACTCTGTCTTCCATCAGTCAATCGTGTATCATGTACTAGAGTGCTCACTATATGCCAGGCCTAGAGGCCCTGAGGAAGCAGAGAGTACCTTTCTCCAACTCCATTCTCTTCTCCACTCAGCCTTCAGGGTTTACCACAAACCCGACTTGTTTGAAACTTTCTTTAAAACCACAGTTTAAATGAGCTTTTCTTATTTTATAATTCAAAGCACTGTATTTACATTTCTTTCTTTAGTATATATTGTTGTTGTTGAGTGTTGTAAAGTCGGTTCCGACTCACAGCGACCCTGCATAGGGGTTTCTGAGGAGTGGCTGGTGAGTTTGAACTGCCAGCCTTGCAGTTCAAACCGACCTTGCAGTTGAGTGTTTATCCTTCAGTGCAACAACACCCCATATGATGAATTGCCTGCGGGAAGAAGCTTTATATACAGTATACTTTCAAAGTGCAAAGTATTATTTCTCTCTCTTATTAATGTTCTAGCCTCTTTTTCTGTACCTCCTTCCAAGCACCTAACAAGTAATAGGAGCTCAATAAATATGCTGATTCAAACTATTTTCTAAAATAGACCAGACACTTGAGACATCATTTTAAAACATGCCATACCAAATTTCACTCAATTCTTCCCACCCACAGAAGAGCAGAATCGTCTTTTACACATCACACATCACTTTCACCTTCAGAAGTCCTCTGTGAAAGAAAGTTAAACCTTTGTATAGCATAGCTATAGGCTGATTTTTGTTCAGTTCTAAGGACTGTTGAAAGTCTTCGTGGGCTGTTGAATAGTCCTATAAGGAGGAGAGTAGGGGAAAACAAGGCAGGAGTCATTAGATATGGGCACATTTCCTACTTTTGATAGGTAGAGACAAACAATCCTAATTCATTCGGTGCCTTTTGGGCTTTAAACGAAACATCTCATGGCCATAAATACTGAGTGCTTATACTGCTTGTTGAAACAAATGATTCTCTTGAGAAATTGATGGGGGAAAGAAACTAATAAAGATTAATTTAAGCATTTTCATTTCAGCCACAGTAAAAAAACAACAACAACAAAAAAAAAACCACATTATTTTACATATTACTAAAGTATGAGTCTGTTAGAGAAAGTTTCCAAATTATTTTGTAGCACTAGAATATTTTTCAAATAATTATGCACTGAGAATTTTGTTTCATTTTCTTTTGCAATAATGTTTTTTGTTATTAAACTACTACAAACCCACAAAAATAATCATGGCAATCAAAACTCCACCGTGACAATAAAAAATGCTCTTTCCAGATTTGGATCAGTCACAGAGAGAAACTACAGACTTGGAGTGGAGTCAGGGTAGATTAGATTACAGTCTAGGGTTATGATACCCAAAGAGGTTCACATTGTACCTCTATGTTTACAAATCACACGATAACTTGGGAACCCGCTTCCCTTGGATGATACCTATAAGAAACATTGATGAATGACAGAGGAACCAAATTTTCCTTCTTGTCTTATTCTTTCTTTTTAAATTCCAGCTCAGAATTAGTTACTATTGACATCTCAAGCAAGAGACAGTGTTCTTTGTACTTAATAACCCTGCACTTTCATTTCAGCTACAGAAAGTGCTTTTTATAACCCTCTGGTTTCAGAAGCATATTACTAAGTAACTCCAAACCAAAATCTATCAAATAGCAGCTTTCTAAGTGAGAAAGAAAAGGAAAACCTTTATTATCATGAAATGATATGGTTCAAGACCAGAACTCACTTCTGATATAAAGTAGAGGGTCCCCCGGTGCCTGTACAGTCGTGCGGAGGGCTGGAGCTGGATGGCTTTAGTGAGGTCACTCACTGCTTCATTGATTCGACCCAGAGGGGACAGAATCTATGAACCCAAAACTCATAGTTAGGGGAGAAGAAGTCCAATAGCCAACCCTAACATTGTTACTGTTTTAAATTTCCAATTCCACTTCACCACGCTCTGCTCACAAAATTATTCTCAGCACATATAAATTCACATTTGAACACTGAGGTTCCAAGTAAACAAATTAAGGTGCCACTAACAGAGTCCTGGTGTGGTGCTGTGGGTTAATGCACTGGACTGCAAACTTGGTTTGATCTGCAAGGTTGGTGGTTCAAGTTCAACCAGCCACTCTTCGGAAACCCTATAAAGGGTTGCTATGGGTCAGAACCGACTCAACGGCACTTAACAACAACAATGGAGTCCTGGTGTGGCGCTGCAGGATAATGCATTGGATTGCAATGTCAGCTTGAGCTACAAGGTTGACGATTAAAACCCACCAGTAGCTCCTCGGAAACACCTATACAGGGTTGCTATGAGCTGGAACTGACTTGATGGCACTTAACAACAACAACATTCTTAGCCTAGCTGAGATTGACAAATTGTGACTATAGTAATTGCCTTGTCATTACTTCACATTCTAAGTCATAACAGATGTTTCTTTTCTTGAAATGTGAAATTTTTTCCATTGACTTATACTTTATCTTTCCAAAATGTGTAAAACCAAAATTTGATAGTGTGCACACATACATGAGGGAGTTTGAAAAAGTTCATGGAAAATTGGAATTTTCCCATGAACTTTATGAAGTCCCTATGTTGTTGTTAAGTGCCATCAAGTCGGTTCCAACCCACAGCGACCCTGTATAGGGTTTCCAAGGAACAGCTGGTGAGCTTGAACCGCCAACCTTGCAGTTCAAACAGTTTTGCAGTCTGGCGCATTAACCCACAGCGCCACACAAGGACTCCAAAGTCCATATATATACATATACATACATATATATATATATAATTTATATATGTACATATAAACGTGAAAGTGTTAAAATTAATCTAAAAGACAACTTTGAACGATTAATGGGTTGACACCAAATCCTTTTTTGGTCTTTAGTTGTATCCTTTATGGATGGTACTAAATGCTGAGTGACAATTTCTAAGTGTCCAGGTGTTTTGTAACATTTTTTGTGTTAACAACTCTTAATTAATGAGTCACAATCAGTAAAGCAGAAGGAAAAATATCTGTAAGTCTAGTTGGAAAATCACTTTTACAGTCAGCAGTCAGCTGTGTTCAGTCAGTATGATAATACAGAAAACAGTTCGGAGTGAAAAAAGAAATTAACAAGACGGGAGGAAACCCAAAGCAGATATCAGTATCGGTACAGTAAAGTCCAAGCACTTGATTCTGAACAAAAGTTCTTCAAGTCAGGTTCATTTTTGTTCCTATGACAGATCATCTCTATCAAGTTTTATTAACTGGTTTCCTACTCTGCAGGAACTTCAAATCAGCAAGAGAAGATCCAGGAAAGCACACCATTGGGGCAAGAGCGGCAGCTCAGAGACAGGAAGCCAAGCCACTGAAACAGGACGCCTAGAGTTCAAACTGCGTGGTAGCCTGGAGTCATGTTTCCGGAGGAAAAGCGCACTTCTTTAGTTTATTAATTCCTAGATACATGAATGATCACAATCCAGTACAAAAGTGAGATGTATAATGATAACCTGAATGACTAAAAAAGGTGACGTTACGTCGATTAAATACAGACTATTTCAGAAAGTATGAAGATGCAAGATTTCTCATACAATAATTCCTGACATATGTAAAAGGAATGCTACAATTTAACTGGAAAAGTAACTGTGTAGTGATATTACTTGCCAGTAATATCAGTAAAAGGAAATATTATGATCTATGTTTAACATACTTGAAACTTACTTTTTTAGTTAGCTGGATATACAATCAGCTTTTTATAAGATAGGCAAATTTCAAAAGCCTACTAAATAGGTTTTATTTCTGGGTACACTTAAAGCTATGCTTTACTGTAATACTTTGAAACAGCATTTGAGTGGTGGAGAGAAAAAGTGTCATCCTTCCCTAGAGCAGATGTTCATCCAATTAGCCATCAAATACGGAGAAACCTAAAACCTAATTAACAAATACAACCATTTAACCTTTAGCAGTTACAATCCAAAATAGAAGATGAGCTGATTAAATCACTGAAGACAGATTTTCAAAAAAATCCCAACAAGACAAAATTCATGGTAACAAACTGAACTATATTTTAAGACACTATAATTTTGAGGGGGAAAAACTGACATACACAGCTCTAAAATGATTCAACACTTTGTGCTTCCTATACTTGCTGGTTTTCTCCCCAGAAGGAAGTCATTTTTTATCTTTAGTCCAACTATGAATCATGCTGTTTCAGATGACTACACGTTTTAAGTTGTACTCAGATGATGCAGGAACATAAACCCTAAAACATTTAATGATTAAATGTGTAGTAAACTAAATTCTAAGGAACTCTAGTAGCGTTATCAGTTCCGAGTCAGGTGCCAACCTCAAGGTCAGCAGTTGGAAACTACCAGTGGTTCTGTGGGAGAAAAATGAGGCGTTCAGCTCCCATAAAGATTTACAGCCTCGGAAACTCTGTGCAGGGTCACTATGAGTTGGAACTGACTCCACAGTACTTAACAAAAACAACAAACTAAATACTGCATGAGCCATGGAGAGTTTTACTATTTTATGAAAATGGTAAAACCAACACATTTTCATTTGCACTCTTTGTTCTGGACAGCATTCTCCAGCTCATGTCTCCAAGACCTGGGGCTTTCCTGAAGCACAAGTGTAACTGTCTCAGCTCCCTCCCAAGCCCACCTCCCAAGTCTTTCCATCCCACTCCCCAGCACTATTCACTATGAGTCAGTGCCTCCTCGGTTCCGTAACAAGCACCTCTTCTTCATGTCTTCGCTAGCAAGTAGGAGATGGCATTTTCACCACAGTTGACCACTCTGTCTGGACCTTGTCCTAAATTCCTTTCAGGTCTCAGTATAACCATCCTTACCTGGTCTATGTTTTTAGGTAGACAGGTTTATCTCATAAGCATTACAAATAAACAAACACACATGCATACATCAGTGGAATGATACTTTAAAACTCATTTTGAGTGAATTGCCATATTAAAATTTCCTAAAGTATCACGTTGTTGGCAAGCAGTAAAAATCAGACATGATATGCTTTTCAATGAAAACTGACTGTAGTACAAGCCTATGTCATAACCACATATTCTAATACTAAATAATGTTAGCTGTCTAATCAGGAGTATCACCCGGTCTGTAGTGGCCTAGTCAATCCAACTATGTGTAAGGAAATTAATCACCTACATATGAAAACACAATGGTATGAAGGTACTTAAAATTTAAAAGTAATAAAATAATCAGAAAACAGAAAACCAAGATTCAATTAGTCCAATAATGACAGAGGGAAAAAGAAAACCACACTCACTTCTGCTCGCTGCTCAAATACCTCTGGACGATCTGGTTCCAAGGTAATTACTCGGCTCAATTCGAACAGAGCAAGCTCAGCATTCTTAATGTCCTTAAAAAGGTATTAGCTTAGTATGAGACAGACTTAAAACCAGGGTGAAAAGCTTTTCTAAAAGAACTTGCAATTTAGTAGTGATATAACCAACTTTTTAGAATTCAGTTTGGATTTAGCTTCTGCACGATATGGTCTACTAATATAAATATGTTACAATATTATAGTTATTCAACTCATGCAAGTCTACCTACCATCAAATGTACCTGGCTGTCTTCCAGAAGTTCCACAGATAGCATTAAAAGGTATATTTTCTAAATTTAAACTATTTAAACCTGAACAACAGCTTTCAAGTATGCGTATGTGGATACCAGCATGTGAAATAATGCCAAACAGTAACAACAGGAGATGAGTAAGGGACCAAGTCAGTCTTAGAAGCCACACAGCTATTCATAATGTATTTATGATTGCAGAAGTCTAGGTAAGTGCTCTTTAAAATTTGCCACAGTGAGTATATTACTTTTATATGAAAAATGTGCTTTAAATGGAAGCATAACTTAGTTTAAAGATACAAATTTCATGTCAAAATAAAAAATTAAAAGAGATAGGAATCAGGGAGCAGTTTAGCTCTGTACTTTAATAGAGCAACTTCCACACTGGCTGTTTACCAAGTCGCGGAATTCCACTCTGTTTCCTATCTATCACCTCCCTCATTCCCAATTCTGAATTCTCTCATAGTCCTCTGTTTCAGATGATCAAACTCACGCATAAGGATATAATAAAGTATACAAATACCATATAAAAGTTTTCCATCAGGCCTGCTTAGCATAATACTTCTTTCTGCTGGCAAAAATCTTGGTCTTTTCCCCTCAAGGCTTATCTTATGAATATTTTTAGCATACAAACAGAAAATGCTTGTGTCCAGTGTAACAGATTTAACATTTGGAGATCTGAATCTGAGACTATCTCATAATTTACAAATACTCTCAGATGAGTCTTAATTTTTACACTATGGTGTCTTTGTGTACACATGCTTATTACAATCTTTCTCCTGCCTTCTTCAGAGAAATAAGAGTAATTAATTATGAGTACAAAGGTACCCTAGCTGAGAAAAGTATATAATGTGTGGTTACAAATTTAACTCGTTTAAATTTGTTCTTTTATTCAATTTTTAAAAACTGAAAGGAATTAAAAATCCATGTTCTAGTGCAACTGTTGATGACTGATCTCTATTTTGAACAAAGACTATTTCTCAGAAATGCAGTCAAAATCTCAGGCTTTTCTTGGCCTATCAAGAAATCAAGTTTAGGCAACCAAAGGCTATCCTTTTGGCATAGAAGGAAGTATAGCAGAAGTGACCTCAGAAGATCTGGATAGAAATCCCAAGCCTACCACTCACTAGCCATTTGATCTTAAATGAATCATTCTACTGCCATTTTCTTACCTATTGATCCTAGAAAACTGAAAACAAACAAACAAACAAACAAACAAAACCCCAAAACATCACTAATCACGCCCTAAGTGGCTCCCTTGGCCCTGACAGGTCACGCAGGCACTATGGCAAGTGTAACTATTACATACTCACATGTAGTCCCTTCTTTCCATAGGCTATCCCTCGGCCATAAATTGCACTAACCAGATCAGGCTCCTCCTAGTCAGACCAAAACAAAAACACATCAAAAACTATGAACAAAACAAAACAAAACAAAACATCAGTTTCTAGTTAACCCATGTTAATGCCACTAAGGAGAGGCTCAACTTCTTTACACCACTTACAACTCAATACAAGCAGCCCCAGTCTGGGATATCTGTATTCTCAGTTCATCTGAATGAGATGCGTACTAAGGGCTTGGGCTTAGAATAAAATAATGCACAAAGGGACAGGAACCTCCATGCCTGAGACCCCACTAAATATCAGATATACTATGGCTAGTTTTTTCAACAGAGCATCTTGTTTTAATTTAATCCTCTCAACAATTCTAGGACTTGCAATCTTATATTACAGAGGAGAAAAGGGTAGTTTAGAGATGTAAACAGACATGGGTCAAGTATTAGGCAAAGCCTGTTAACGTCCCTTTTCAAATAGCAACAGAATTGGAAAAAAGAACACCTCGAGAGTCATCATAATGAAGAACAAAAAGTGGGTCCACTCTACAATCTGGTGGGGATTAGTATACTAATGGATTAGAGTTTAAAATCAGACCCTCTCTGTAACCCACTATTTTCCAGCCCAGATAGATGGGGTGAAACACAGATCAGGTCCCAAAGCAAAGCATCTGTTGGGTCCGGTCCATCAAGCCCTGATACCACCACACTCGTGCATGTTGGCAGTACAAACTAACTTGTTTGCTAAATGCAATGCCGCTAGCCAACATTTAGCCTCAGCAAATTTTTCTCTGAAAACTCTGCTCAGCTTTTAAGGAAGAAGAATAAGCAGCCTGTGGCTCTGAGGTCCTGGGTGAAACTCAGCACTGCTAAAGAATCGTAACAGAACTGCATCAAACGAGGCACTTTGTAGGTGAAGCCTGCGGCTCCGTGTCAAATCTGAGGCAGGTATCTGCCAGAGCTGCAGAAGGGACATAGCAACTTCAAGGATGATAAACGGGTAAAGCAAAAGAGGAAGATGCCATGTGGTTCTTAAAGGGCTACTTGCAAATGAACGGGCTACATCTGTACTAAGTAGCAGACTGATGAGTGGCTGGCCACAACCTAGTCAGCAGATTATTTGGCCTATACAATTTTTTAAAAAATCTAGATTTCCATCTTCTCTTGCAAAAACAAAAGCTCCAACGATAGGCCCACATTTTAGCACTCCCACATAGCCATAAATAAAACAAATAAAACATAACTAGAGCAAAGTAACAGCTGCCTGTTTAGATGGTACACGCCCTGACCAGCTCACCCCATGTCTCTCCCACCTTGACTCATTACAATCATTCAATTATGAGAAATTCACTCAGTTCATATAAGATATTTCCCTGGTCTCCCCTATATCTGCGGATCTATAACTTAAAAACTTACACACAATTGGCATCAAAGGATTCCAAGATATTTTCCAAGTTGGGGGGTTAAAAAAAACACAAGTTACAGAGGTATTGTAATTACATATTACAAGTAGTATTGTAGTACGTATTACAAGCACTGGCCCACAAGGTCGGTTCAAATTCACCCAGCCACTCCTCGAAATCCCTATACAGGTCTCTACGAGTCAGAACCGACTCAAAGACACTCAACAACAACAACAACAACAACTACAATACATAAGTCTGGTGTGGCGCTGGACGATCAGCACTGGACTGCAATTCAAACCCACTAGCTGCTCCTTGGAAACTCTATGCATGGTCGCTATGTGTCGGAACGGACTCAACGGCACTTAACAACACATGGTTGGCATATGCATAGGACAAATCTCTCAAAGTATTAATAATGGAGAATATGATTAGTAGGGATGATCCTATCCTATTTGATTACATCGCATTCTTTAAAAAAAAATTTAAAAATACATGTGCATACATTTATAATTAGAAAAATCTTATTTAATGGATATACATTTCATTATAGAAAACAAAGAAAAGCACAAAAACGAAAATAAAGGGTGCCCTTTAACCCTAAACCTTGCTGGCTTAAAGAGGAGGAGGAAAACTAAACTGAAACAAACAGAAAGAAAGGTGGAGTAGGTGACCGGCAGGTACAGAGGAGGGGGGACGAGAGCAATCGGGATAAGGCTGCCTTAGATTCTTCTAGAGCAATAATACACAACAGAGCCAAGTTGACAGAACAGAGCCTCTGGTCAGGAGGTGGCGACACTTGTGACGGGAGGGAAAGTTACTCCCAGATTTGTTAAGCCTTAAAATACACCATCCAAGCAAGAGGTGCATCAGAAAATGTTGTCCTGCAGTACATGGTTGTTGTTAAGTGCCGTCGAGTCGGTTCTGACCCATAGCGACCCTGAACAGGGTTTCCAAGGCTGCAAATCTTTACGGGAACAGAAAGCCTCTTCTTTCTCCCACGGAGCAGCTGGTAATTTAGAACTGTTGACCTTGCAGTTCGCAGCCCAATTCGTAACCACTACGCTACCAGAGCGGCATCAAATCCATTCTGACCCATGTGACCCCTGTATAGGGTTTCCAAGAAGCAGCTGGTGAGCTTGAACCACCAACCTTGAGGTTCAAATTGACCTTGAAGTCCAGCGCATTAACCCTCAGCACCATACCAGGAGTCCCACCACAATAAATATGTGCATAACACACACACACAAACAAGTTTCCTGTCATACATTTTGTCATACTATACAAAATGTAATCTGATACTGTTGTTGTTATGTGCCGTGGAGTCAGTTCCAACTCATAGCGACCCTGCATAGGGTTTCTGAGGCTGTAATTCTTTACGGGAGCAGAAAAACTCATCTTTCTCCCGGGGAACAGCTGGTAGTTTTGAACTGCCAACTGTGAGATAAGCAGTCCAATTCATAGCCACACTTTTTATTAGTCTTGGCCCACCAACCAAGTTTAGGCCCTTGTAAAGGACTGTGTGCCATCGAGTTGATTCCAACTCATACTGACCTGCTCTCCTTTTTTTTTTAAGTTTTTATTGTGATAGTTTATGTGGGGGAACATCAGTTCGTTTCACTGCAATGATTACAATCCCCTGCATGCTTCTTCATTCAACAGTATTTGCTTCTATTCCCTCTGGGTTTTTGATTTGTTTTGTTTTTCTATGTACACCGAAACACTCAGGAATATACAATCATTCAAACAATCAAAGAGCACACCCTGCCCCCTGGCTGCTAGCACACATCCCTCTCTCCCTCTAAGAGTCTAGAGTCCTCAGCTGCTCTGTCTCTCCATGTCATCATCTCTGCCTCTGGCATTGCGGCTTCTCTCGATAGGGCCCCACACTCCGCTCCCGCTCTTCTCCCTTGATGGTCCCAGGGTCCTTCACTCCAGGACTGTAAGATCAACCACTGCCCGCTTTTTGTTAAAAACTTCTACCTTTACAGTTGTGACAATTGCAATTAGTCATGATAACAATTACTCACTATTGAATCATGAGAGTCTTGTCCCCATCTCCTTTCACCAGACCTGTCTAGACAGGAAGAAAACCACTCAGTGGGGATTCTACCTATCCCACCCCCACCCCTCACACACTCTGAATCTAAACTCCCTCTTAAAAACTTGTAAGCCAGTCACTTCATGTCTTTACAGCTCCCCCATTTTAGGTAGCCAATGTCTGAGTTTCCCATCCCTATCAACCCTATGTACAGAGGGGATGGGAATGATCCTTGCTGTAAAGATTCCTTCCCTCTTGGTTGGTATTTTAAGCTACTACATTTAGCGTAGTGGTTACAAACCAGGCTGCTAACTTCAGGGTCAGCAGTTTGAAATTACCAGCAGTTCTGTGGGAGAAAGAGGAATCTTTCTGCTCCCGTAAAGATTTACAGCCTCGGAAACCCTGTATAGGGTCGCTATGAGTTGGAACCGATGCCACGGCACATAACCACCACCACCACCACCACCACCACATCCATAAGTATGGGTCAAGTTCATCAGATTGTAGTGGTTTACTTTTTTTTTTTCTTTCCTCTTTTCCTTCCTATAATTGGGTTCTGAACATCCAGTCATTGAAGCTAGGTTCAATGAGCAAGTTTGGGTGCCCCTTGCTTCATATCGCCTGGACACTTCACTCTCAATCTCAGCTCTAGCCTTCCATGGCCATGTCCTTGTTCATGGGTTCAGGAGTCCCCAGGTCTCACCATACTTCGGGCCAACCAGCTCTCACCATACTCCAGGTGGATGAGGGTCTGTGTAACTTGGTCGGCCTCAGCCCACCTTTTCATTGCTGCTTTTCTCCCACTTCCTCTCACCAGTAGACCAACATGGTCGCCAGCAAGCTTACGTGCCTGCTCATGTATTTCCTTTGAGTTTCAGTCTTGGGAGGGGGTTTGAGTGACCCTCTCGTAAAGAGTAGAACTGCTCCTAGGTTTTCTAGGCTGAAGCCTTTATGGGAGCAGATTGCCAGGTCTTTTCTCCCACAAAGCAGTAGGTGGTATAAACCTCTACCTTCTGGTTAGCAAACACTTCACCAACGCACCAAAGGGAAGGGATGTTGTTGCTGCTGAGTTTGTTACAACTCATAGCAACCCAGTATAGTATCCTAGGAGTGGCTGGTCAGTCTGAACCGCCAACCTACTGTTAGCAGTCCAGTGCTTATCCTTCAACCCACAATTTGAAAGATAACTAAGTAATGTTTACATGCCTTTGAAGATAAAGATCAGTTTCCAGTCTCATCTCCTCCTCCCTCCCTTATTTTATATATGAGAAATCACAAGAGAGATACTTAACCCAACCATGGGGACTTCAGAAGACAGGTTTGGCCAGCTGCTTCCAAAATGGCATAGCTAAAAACTAGAAGAAGCAGTTATTTTTGAACATATGGGGTAACCATGAGTCAGAACCTACTTGACAGTAACTTACAACAGTTCTTTACAGATAACATGCTCACCTAAGCTCAGTGCATTTGCAAATGCTAGTGTGTGGCCCTGGAGTATAAGCACTGGAATGACCCTACACAGAGTCTCTATGAGTCGAGACCAACTGGATGGCACTGAAGAATTGCCTCTGCTAGAAATACCCTCCTATCACTTCTGGGCCCAAGAAGTTCCTTCTATTGTTAATCCTCAGCTAAGTCTGCCTCTTCTCTTATTCCTTCTGGAAGAGAAAGCAGCTTCCTCTGTACATTGTACAGACTTTAGTCATTCAATCAACAAATGTTTCGTCAGGGGTTTTAAGTGTGAAGCATGACCAGACAGTGTACAGCAGCGTCCTCACCCCCAGCC
Organism: Chrysochloris asiatica; assembly: GCF_000296735.1. NCBI lineage: Eukaryota > Metazoa > Chordata > Mammalia > Afrosoricida > Chrysochloridae > Chrysochloris > Chrysochloris asiatica. Next base: position 445,248 of record NW_006408783.1, read on the forward strand.
CAGCGTCCTCACCCCCAGCCCTGCTCTGTGCCACCCCAATGGCCTGACCGCTACTCAGTCGTGACTTACTTCCTGAGTTATTGTGTGCAGCTGTGAAGTACTTACATTTTATCTCATTTGGTCTCATTCTATAATTTGCCTTCTAACCTCATAGAAGAATGTGTAATTACTGTGGTTATTATACTTACTATCTAGTGTGGCTCTGTGGGTTAATGCGCTGGGCTGCAAAGCCAGTTTGAACCACAAGATAGTTGGTTCAAGTTCATCAGCTACTCCTTGGAAACCCTATAGAGGGTCACTAAAGGTTGGAACCGACATGATGATACTTAACAGTAATAACAAATTTAAATAATCGATTTTACTCCATTCCTGGACTGGTACACCTTTACTTATTTTGTTACTTATCATTGGTTTGGGATATTAACAATAAGTCAAAAGTCTGTTTTTATGGAATATTATCATTTTTTTTTCAAATAAAAAACAATGTTTACTTATAAAAACAAATTGGGCTCAAAATAATTTGTCAAGGTAATTTGGAGTGTTATTACATTTTATAAATTTTTCAGAATTTTAGTTGACTTAAATCATGACTAGTATTTCAATTTCTAATTCTACTTAATTTATATAAGAGCAAAATAAGGGTATAATAAGGAAGTAATCTGAATGAAGTGATGCCCATTTAGATGGCATTAGTCCTGGTGTGGCACTATGCTAGACTGCAAGGCCAATCTGAACCACAAGGTTGGTAGTTCAAGCTCACCAGCTGCTCCTCGGGAACTCTATACAGGGTTGCTATGAGTCAGAACTGACTCTATGGCATTTACAACAACATTCTCAAAATGCCCATCTTCTGAATTCATAGAGAATAACTATATTATCCCCATTATACTACCTACACAGTGACTTCTAAGTTTTACAAACACTCATTTTTCACTACAAGGCTGGCTTTTAAATTAAAGATAGAAAGTCATTAGATAAAAGATAAAAAGTCACTACTTGTGAGAAGTGTTACCAGCTGCTGCCAAGGCGACTCAGAGTCCTGGAGAGAGAGAGACCCTACAGGTATCAAGAAGAGAAATATACTCCAGAGGATTCTCAAAGGCTTTTCTTTTGAAACGTAGGTCACCAGGTCTTTCTCCCAAGGTGCCTCGGGGTGAACTTGAGCCTCCAACCTTCTGGCCTGTTTGCACTACTCAGGAACTCCATAAGCAAGGTTTGTGGTTAAGTGCCCTCGAGTCAGTTCTGACTGACTCATAGCTACTCTGTATAGGGTTTTCAAGGCTTTAAATCTTTGCGGGAGCAGAAAACCTCATCTTTTTCCCACAGTGTAGCTGGCAGGCTTGAGCCACAGACTGTGGTTGGCCGTCCAGTGCTACTCGTATGGAGCCACCATGCTCCCATAAGCAATGTAATGAGAATTAGGTGTCTCGTTCACAAGGGAATTATGCAATAATGGCAAGTCACAAAGACACACATACATACTTAAATAAAGGATTTTTTAAATCATATGCAAAGAAAAGAGAAGGACCTTGCGCCTGATCAATCCAATGGCATTGCAACTACCCCCGCCCAAATCTCCCTACCCTCTGCCCATTGTAAACTCGCCAGAACTGTACCCCAGTCTGGAAGAGAACAGAGGGGCTCTTAATCTGCTTTGGTGATTTAAGAGTACCCCCTCCCAGGTTTACTCTCAATAAACTTGCCTGCTGTTGAAGCCAAGACTTTCTTTTTCGTCTTTTTCTTTCTTTTCCTTACAAAAAGTTATTTTGTCTGCTAATGTAAAATAAGAAACAAAGTTTTGTTTTGTTTTGTTTTGAGTTCAGACATACTAGAATCAGAACAAAATCAGATAAGCTCACTCACAAATTATTAATAAAAACAAAGGCCAAATTCCCTCATAAAACTGTTGAATCACCGATATTACCTAAATGACATGGGGATCAAGGCAGCAGAGAAATACAGGAAATGTCCCATTTCCAATGGAGTCCTGGTGTGGTGCAGTGGGTTAATGAACTACAAGGGTGGTGGTTCAAGCTTACCAGCTGGTCCTTGGAAACCCTGTACAGGGTCGTTATGGGTTAGAACCGACTCGAGGGCGCTTAACAACAACAACAATTGTTAGATGCACTGAGGTGATGTGGAGGTGACATAATTACTCTCCTGTAGCAACAGCACTAATTCCTAAGCTTTTTCTTTTTTAAAACTTTTGCTAACTGAGTGAGTATTTACAGAGCAGATCATCAGTTTTGCATTCAACAAGTCAAGAGACTTTTTGTTTCCTTTCAGTGAGGACAATCCCCTCCAGGCAACATTTTTCACTTCCTCCCTGTGTGACTTGTTTCTATTCCTCCTTCCTTCCCTGCACTACTGATCTTCCTACTTGGGTAAACGGTTGATCTAAATGGTTGACTATTCCATGGTATGCCTACCTCACTAGGGCTGTTGCTCCCCCTAAATACCTATCGATTTCTTGGATGAAAACTGAATCATGGGGGTGAGAGCTCAGTTCTAAACCTGAAGGGTGGCCAACGGCCACAGTCAAACTCGGGTTTCCTCAAGTCTCTATCTGATCAATATTGTTGTTGTCACATGCCATACAGTCAGTAACGAAGCACTGCCCGATCCTGGGCCAACCTCACAATTGTTGCCACACTTTAGCCCATTGATGCTTCCACTTTGCCAATCCATCTCACTGACCCTCCACCTTACCAGACATGATATCCTTCTCCAGCGACTGGTCCCTCCCTATCTGATCAATAAACCTAGTTATTTTGGTGACTTTGAATTTTGTTCCACATATTCTCCCCACTAGATCCAGAACCTTCTAAAGTGTGAAACCTTTCAGAGCAATTGGTAGTGGTAGCCAGTGTCTAGCTCTTCTGGGCTCAGGGTCACAGAGACTGATTAATTAGTAAGTTTTTGTGGGGTTTTTTTTGACATTTACTTTTTTTTTTTTTAGTGCAACAATTTATTTTATCTTTTTTAATTACTAAGCTTTTACAATCAAGAGCTTCAGGGCAGATTGACACGTACAACTCTTGTAGTTGAGCTTAGTTATATAAACTCTGATGTTTGTGGAGAATTTCTTTTTCCTGGTATGTAAATATCAAACAAGCCACTGGGGATAAATATTCAAGTGAACCTTTAGAAATACATATGATTACATAACTATCCCATGTTTCTGTACCCAGCTGATCTGGTTACAACAAAACCAAGGTACAAAAGATTATCAGCAAAACACTCTGGAATTAAAGTAACTCTCATAAGTACAAGGGTGAGTCAAAAATTATCTACACTCTGGATGTGAATTTATCTTAATCGACTTCTCAAAAAAAAAAATACATCAATTTTGGACAGAATCTCCTTGCTTTTCAATACGTTTGTTTTGGCCTTCTGTGAACAAGCTTTCATATTCCTTTATTAAAAAATGTTTCAGGCTGAGCTGCAAGCTACAAATGTACCACTGTCTTCACTTCTTCATCAGAGGTGAATCTTGGTCCTCGAAGGGATGCTTTCAGGAAGCCAAAAAGGTAAAAGTCCTATAGAGCAAGATTAGGACTGTAGGATGCTCTAATACCTCAAAAAAAAAGTGTTTGCAGAGTGTCAAGAGTGTGGGCAGAGGTGTTCTGGCATTCAGTGTCATGCAAGACCACAACACCCTTGGAGAGCTGTCTTCTGTTTTTAATTTGTTTAATCCAAAGGTGAGCCTTCAGCTCTTCAGGGAGCATCTCACTGTAACGAGCAATGTTGAATGTTGGGCCTGTCTCCAGATAATGTTCCAGTACTGGCTCTTGGGAATCCCAGAAAACGATAAGCATCGATTTTTCAGCTGATGGTTGACTTTTGAACTTTTCCGTCGTCAGTGATTGAGGATATTTCCATTCCATACTCTGCCATTTTCTAACAGTCTCATAGTGATTAATCTATGTCTCGTCACCAGTAATGATTTTTTTAAAGAAACTTGTACCTTCTTTTGAGTATCGGTCCAACTTTTGTTTGCAGATGTCCAAAAACTTCTGTTTATACTGTTTCATGAGTTGTTTTGGTACCTAGCTCACAAACATTTCGAAACCCAAGTCTGTGGTGGATTATTTCATAGGCAGAGTTGTGGCTGGTTTGTAACTGATTTGCCACATAACCTACTGTCACTTGTCTATTTGATAGAATCCTTTCACATGCATGCTCAGCGTTGTCATCAGTCATGGATGTGGACAGGCATTTTAATATAACTGGAGTGCGGGTACTCTTTGACTCACCCTCACAGATCTCAATTTCATATTGAGTAATGAAATCAAAATAATAAATCTAATAAAATCCTAGTCATCATGGTCACATTTGTTTTAAGCATTATATGAATGGAATCAGTTACCCACACACACTCTGCTGTTTCATGCTGGAGTTGGCAAAATAAAAGCTTGTCAAGACCTATTAAACTCAAGAAAACGGAAAATGTTCATTATGAAGAGTTTTCACTTTGCAGATTTGTTTAAAGAATGCTTGTTTGCTTTAAAAACACAGTTTTGATACATAGCATAATCAAACGCTCCAAAACCAATGACAATGAAAGAATTATGAGAGCAGCTCAGGAAAAAACAAAATATTATCTACAAAGGCAAACCAATAAGACTAAGCTGATTTCTCAGCAGAAACAAGCAGGCAAGAAGACAATGAGATGATATATACAAAACTCTGAAAGGACAAAATTGTCAAACAAGAATCACAAACCCAGAAAAGCTGCTCTTCAAATATGACAGAGAAATTAGACCATTTTCAAAAACATAGAAGCTACAGGAATTTGCAATAACCAGACCAACTTTACAAAAAATTGCTAAACAGAATCCTTTGGACTGAGAACCAACAACAACCCGAGATTGATATACATGACAAAACCACTCAGAATTCAATCCAGATATAGACGTGTCTAAAGTATGAATTGATGGAATAAAAATGGAAATCTTTCAAGACAGTGAGGCGGCACAGAAGGCACTCAATCATCTCTGCCAAGAAATTTGGAAGACAACTATCTGGCCGACTGATTGGAAGAGATCTGTATTTGTGCCCATTCCAAAGATAGATAGGGGACCCAACAGAATGTGGAAATCATCAGACAATCTCTTTGATATCCCATGTGAATACAGTTTTACTAAAGGTAGTACAGAAACGGCTGCAAGCATACATTGCCAGAGAACTTTCAGAGGTTCAAGCCGGATTCAAAAGAGGCTGTGGAATGAGGGATATCATTGCTGATATCCAATGGATCTTGGCTGAAAGTAGAGAATATCAGAAAGATGTTTATCTGTGCTTTATTGACTACGCAAAGGCTTTCCATTGTGTGGATCATGACAAGCTATGGACAACATTGAGAAGTATGAGTATTCCGGAACACTTAATTGTGCTCATGAAGAATTTGTACCTGGACCTAGAGGCAGTTGTTAAACAGAGCATGGGAATACTTAATGGTTTAAAATTAAGAAAGGTGTACGATAAGGTTGTGGCGCTGTGGGCTAATGCATCAGACTGCAAGTCATTTGAACCACAAGGTCAGTGGTTCAAGCTCACCAGCTACTCCTTGGAAACCCTGTACAGGGTCACTATGGGTCAGAATCGACTCGACAGCACTTAACAACAACAACAACAAGGTTGTATTTTTTCACCATACTTACTCAACCTGTATGCTGAGAAAATAATCCAAGAAGCTGGGTTATATGAAGAAAAACGTGGCATCAAGATTAGAGGAAGATTCATTAACAACCTGCAATATGCAGATGATACAACCTTGCTGAAAGTGAAGAGGACTTAAAACATTTACTGATGAAGATCAAAGAGCACAGTCTTCAGTATGGATTACAGCTCAATGTAGAGAAAACAAAAATCCTCACCACTGGACCAATAAACAACATTCTGATCAATGGAGAAAAGATTGAAGTTGTCAAGGACTTAATTCTTCTTGGATCAACTATCAACACTCACAGGAACAGCAGTCAAGAAATCAAACGACGTGTTGCGTTAGGCAAATCTGCTGCACAAGACACTTTTAAAGTGTGGAAGAGCAAAGATGTCAGCTTGAGGACTAAGGTGCGCCTGACCCAAGCCATGGTATTTTCAATAAGCTCATATGCATGTAAAAGCTGGACAGTGAATAAGGAAGATCGTAGAAGAATTGATGCATTTGAGTTATGGTTTTAGAGGAGAATATTGAAAGTGCCATGGGCTGCCAAAAGAACCAATAGATCTGTTTTGGAAGAAGTGCAGTCAGAGTGCTCCTTGGAGGCCAAGATGGCCAAACTTTGTCTCTCATACTTTGGACATATTGTCAGGAGGGACCACTCACTGGAGAACGATATCATATTTGGCAAGGTAGAAGGTCAGAGAAAAAGAGGAAGACCCCCAACAAGTTGGCCAAGTGGCAGCATTGATGGACTCAAGCGTGGCAATGATAGTGAAGTTGGCCCAGGATTGGGCAGTGATTTGTTCTGCTTTGCATAAGGTCACTATGAGTCGGTACCGACTCGATGGTACCTAACAACAACAAAAGTAAAACAAACCTACAAGAATGGAAATAGGGAACTATAGATACCACTTTATAATAAAGACAACAACAAAGAGAAAAGTGCAAAGAACTTCCAAATGGTGAGCAAGTCAAGTAGATTTCAAAATAAAATAGACTGTTTTAAACTGAGGAAGAAATTAAGAAATCACAGGGTCACCTCAAAGAAAATTAATATATCTCCACATAAAATCAAGAAAAATGATAACCACAACATTTAATAAACATTAAGGTAACAGTAATGAAAAACTTGACAGGAAAATGAACAACTAACTCAGCATAGGAAACTATGTGAAACAAAGAAACCAGTAGCACCACAAAAAAACAAACGGCAAAATGATAGTAATCAATTCACATGCTTCCACAATTATACTGAGCATCATTGAATTAAATGCACCAGTCAAGAGACAGAGTAAGCAGAATGGATAAGAAAACATGATCCTTCAATATGCTCTTTACAAGAGGCACACCTTACACACAAAGACAAAAATAGATTAAAAACAAAAAAATTCAAAGCGTAGAAAAAAACAAGCAACGCCTTACTTAAGAAGAAGAACAAAGTTGCAGGCCTCTCACTTGCTGATCTCAAAATAAACTACATAACAATAGTAGTCAAAACAGCCTGGTGCTTGTATAACGAGCAATACACAGATCAACAGAACAGAACTGAGAGCCCAAAAGTCAATCCATCCACCTACAGTCAGTTGATCTTTGACAAGGGACCAAAACACATTAAATGTGGAGGACACAGTATCTTCAACAAGAAACAGGTGAAAATATATTAACATATTAACAATTATGATTGTCTATTAATATGGTGTTCAGTTGAAGAATTGTAGAGCAGCATCTATATATGCTTGAGGAAATACTTCATCACTATTCTGAAATACTGAATTATTAAAAAGTGCTGTTGGCATAAAATTTCAATTCATTACTCCCAATAAATTGTTACATGATTATTTGTCAATAAAAGAAAAAGAAGAGGGATTAGATTCAAAGAATAACCATACCTTTAAAAAACATCTGCTAACACCTACTTACATAGTTTCTTGATGGCACTAGCTATCAAGAATTTGAAGAAATCAACTAAAAACTCATCAACATAAACAAGTGCAGCAATTTCAAATATAAAGCCTAATAAGGAAAAGTTTTGTTCAAAACACAGAATCAAGGAAGATTTTAAACTTGTTTATTTTTTAAAAATTTGTTTGCATTGAGTATTAAATCTTATTTATTTTATATCATACCTATATAATAAACTAAAACGTGGCAAATTTCCACCAAGCTTTTTCTACAAGGATGCCTCCAAGTCTGCTCCTGAACTTTACACATGTGAAATGATGTAAATTGGACCGGGAAGCAACAATAGAGGGGTAAGAAGAGAGAACGCACCACCAGGAGAGCAGAGTGCAGTCCCGTTGCCATGTAAACAATGTGTTCTAAATGCTCACTCAGTCCCATCACTCGTCTGTCAGTTTGTTATCATACTGTGGTGGCTTGTGAGTGATTTTTGCTGTGATTCTGGAAGCTATGCCACGGGTATTTTAAGTACCAGCATGGTTAACCACAGTGGGCAGGTTTCAGATGAGCTTCCAGACAAACACAGACTAGGAAGAAGGAGTAACGAACTACTTCTGAATATTTAGTCACTGACAAGCTTATGAAGAAAAACTGTCAGATATAGTACTGGAAAATGAGCCCCTGAGGTTGGAAGGCACTCAAAATGCCACAGGGGAAGAGCTGCCTCCTTAAAGTAGAATTAACTGTGATGACGCAAATGGAGTAAAGCCTGTGGGAATAAAGCCCTCAGGACCTTCATTTGCTGATGGGCACAACTCAAAATGAAGAGAAACAGCTGTAAACATCCATTAATAATTGGAACATGGAACGTATGAAGTATGAATCTAGGAAAATTGGAAAGTGTCAAAAATGAAATGGAACACATAAGTATCAATACCATAAGGCATTAGTGAGCTGAAATGGACTGGTATTGACCATTCTGAATCTGACAACCACATGGTTTACTATATCAAGAATGACAAATTGAAGAGGAATGGTGTTGCATTCATTGTCAAAAAGAACATATCCAGATCTGTCATGAGTTAAAATGCTGCCTGTGATAGGATAATACCCATGCATCTACAGGGAAGCCCAATTAATACCACTATTATTCAAATTTACACACCAACCACTAAAGCCAGTGAGGATAAAATAGAAGAATTCTACCAAGTTCTTCTATCTGAAATTGATCAAACATGCAATCAAGATATATTGATAATCACTAGCGAATGGAATGCAAAGGTTAGAAACAAAGAGGAAGTATCAGTAGTTGGAAAATATGTCTGTGGTGTTAGAAATGATGCTGGATATTGCATGATAGAATTCTGCAAAATCAGTTATTTGTTCATTTCAAATGCCTTCTTTAAACAGCATAAGAGACACATGGACCTTCACCAAATGGAATACACAGAAATCAAATTGACTACATCTGTGGAAAGAGAAGGTGGAAAAGCTTCATATCATCAGCCAAAACAGACTGTGGAATAGGCCATCAACTGCTCATATGCAAATTCAAACTGAAGCTGAAGAAAATGAAAACAAGACCACGAGAGCCAAAATATGACCTTGAATATATCCCAGCTGAATTCAGAGATCATCTGAAGAAAAAATTTGATACCTTAGACACTAAAGACCAAAGACTAGAAGAGTTGTGCACTGACATCAAGAACATCATACATGAAGAAACCAAAAAGTACATCCGAAATAAAGGTCTGGAAGCAAATGGCAAATGCTGTTGTATGATGATTCATGCATGGAGGGAACTGAAATTGTTGCAATGAAACAAAATATGATAGGATGAATGTAAAGCTGATGCTCTCCCATGTAAACTATCACTCAATTCACAATAAAAACTTATTTAAAAAAAAAAAAGTCATTAGGAAGACAAGAGAGAAGAAAAAGATCAAAATGAATGTCAGAAGAGACACTGAAACTTGCTCTCCAGCGTAGAGATGATAAATCAAATGGAAGAAATGAGGTACCAGAGCTGAACAGAAAATTTCAAAGGTCAGCTCGAGAAGATAAAGTCAAATATTACAACAAATGTGCAAAGGTCTGGAGTTAGAAAACCAAAAGGAAAGAACATGCTCAGCATTTCTCAAGTTGTGGGAACTGAAGTAAAAATTCAAGCCTCGGATTTCGTTATTGAAGGATTCTCTGGGCAAATTATTGAATGATGCAGAAAGCATGAAAAGAAGATGGAAGGAATACAGAGAGTCATTGTACCAAAGAGAAATGGTTGATGTTCAACCATTTCCAGAGGTAGCATGTGATCAAGAGCCAATAATACTGAAGGAAGAAGTCCAAGTTTCATTGACGGTATTGGCAAATAACAAGGCGCCAGGAATTGATGAAATACAAATTGAAATCTTTCAAAAAACTGAGGGAGCACTGGAGGCGCGCTCAATCATCTATGCCAAGAAATTTGGAAGACAACTATTTGGCCAACTGATTGGAAAAGATCCGAATTTGTGCCTATTCCAAAGAGAGGTGACCCAATGTAATGCGGAAATCATCGGACAATATTTTTGATATCCCAGGTGAGTAAAATTTTACTGAAGATACTATAAAAACAGCTGTAACTATACATTGACAGAGAACTTCCAGAGGTTCAAGCCAGATTCAGAAGAGGACGTGGGATGAGGGGTATCCAGGTGATGTCAAATGGATCTTGGCTAAAAGCAGAGGATACCAGAAGGATGTTTGCCTGTGGTTTATGGACTAAACAAAGGCTTTCAATTGTGTTACTCATGACAAGCTATGGACAACATTGCAAAGTATGAGTATTCTGGAACACTTAATTGTGCTCATGAGGAATCTGTACGTGGACCAAGAGGCAGTTGTT
>NW_006408783.1:456233-476187 GCF_000296735.1 Chrysochloris asiatica
AAGCTGGACAGTGAATAAGGAAGATCGTAGAAGAATTGATGCATTTGAATTATGGTTTTAGAGGAGAATACTGAAAGTTCCAAGGATCGCCCAAAGAACAAACAGATTTATGTTGGACAAAGTATAGCCAGAGTGCTCCCTAGAGGCCAAGATGGCCAGACTTTGCCTCTCATACTTTGGACATATTGTCAGGAGGGACCAGTTGCTGGAGAAAAATATCAGGTTTGGTAAGGTGGAGGGTAACAGACAAAGAGGAAGACCCTCAGCGAGATGGATTGGCAAAGTGGCAGCATCAATGGGGCTCAAGCATGGCAACAATTGTGAAGTTGTCCCAGGACCGGGCAGTGTTTCATTCTGTTGTGCACAGGGTCTCTATGAGTCGCTACCTACTCGATGGCACCTAACAACAAGTTGTCTTCCGTGGGCCCGGAATACCTGCATCTTCCCTATCCTTCATTCCTGCCCATCAATAGCCTGAATCAACAGAAAAGCAGTTCTACCTATTAATCCACATACATTCTCAAAGAAAAAATTTTCATTTGAAAGCAATCTATTGTACCATAAATTGACAAAAATGCTGTATCGAATTTCAGTATACTAGTATCTTTGCTTTACATAAGAAGAAATTCTGATTTGCTTTCTGAATCGAATAACAAGAGAAGACGAGCTACTGTATAGCTATTAAAGTCCTAAGATTATATAGAAATATTAAAAAACGTTTACAGTTTATAAATAGGTTAAAAGGAAAATAATAGATAAATTCAGAGTATAAAACATTTATAAATGCATAATTTGAAAACATATTAAGCAAAATTTTAAATGTTAAGAGTCACATAATTAAACAACTTGCTATTATTACCATTTGTTCTTTAATAAAGTTAAATGAATTGATAGTCTGAACACTCCTGTTTTATACTATTAGTTATCAGAAATTAAACCACTTTTGTTTCTATAAACGTATCAAAATCTCCTTTCCAACAAGAGTTCAAGTGGTAACTGTGAATAAGTGCTGTTCACTTTTTATAGTATTTCAATGCTAAACAGATCTTTTAAAATGACTTATCATCTGCCCTTTATACTTTAAACTCCAGTGGAGACTACTGTTTCCTATTCTTTCTCATTAGAACGTACGGGTGCTTTGATATGAGGACCTCAATATTAACAATAACAACAAAAAAGCTCAGTAATATTCGAAACCAAGACAGAATTAGCAACATGATTAGTCCTATTTTAAAAGGAAAACAAAAGCAGAGCTAATATTTCAGAATTAATACTTTAAAATGAAATCTACTTACTAGATTTTAAGTTTTATGCTGGCTCTTACAGAGCACACCAGAACAGTATTTTGAGTAGCTAAAATTTACCAAGCACTGACTCTGTGCCAGGTAGTAGATACTTGGTACTTTATATATTTCATTTATACTTAACAAGAAGTTTTTGGAAGTGGTTATTATCCCCAGAGCATAGGAGGTCAAATAAGTTGCTTAGTATCTAACAGAGTGGTTCTGAACTTGGGTATACCTGTACTCTAACAAGACACATAGTTAAGCGCCTGCAGTGAATACAGGTAAGTAGCCACCGAGCCACTGAGATGAGACTTCAATACAAGTCTCTGTTGAAACTCTTACACATGCATTTTACTTGAGTCAGACTTTATCTCAGTCCCAATCAAAGAAGGCCTACATATTTCTAATAAGGAATCTCATGACTGTCCTCTGAGGTGAGAAACAAATCCACGAGTGTAAGTTAAATCATTGTGTAAGTCACCTTCTTTGTAGAAATCAAACTTGGAATTTCAAGAATCTCAAGTATCCGTGAGAAACATCATAGTAAAGGAAAGTGATATGAAACAAGTGTGTCTTATTTAAACTCAGACTTGAATCTCATCTTCGCCACTGATGGCTGGGAGGCTCTGGACATATTATTTGACGTCACTGATCTTATTTTCCTCATTTAATATAAAGTAATGAAAAGATTAAATGAGAGCATGTTACCAGGCCTGGCACCATTCTTGTAGAGACTGAAAATTGATGCTTTCTTTCAGCACTTTAGCTATGTATAAATCCTTATTTTTGTCATGACAATAAACTTGAAATTACGTAATTAAAAAGAAAAATTACCTGAAGCATTGTTGAAAAATGCCTTATTGCTTCATCATAGAGACCACTGCCAATCAATACATAAGCAATAGCTATGAAACAAAATATAAAAATATTAAAGGAAATGATAAAATACCTCAGACTGGAACCAGCAACTCTAAATTCTTTGCTAAATCTTAAAATATAGCTCCAAGGACTGGTAGCAGTAAAAGAAAATCTAGAAGAAAATAAGATATCGTTGAATTCTACCTTGAACTTTTTATCACTTAGCCTTTTAGTTATATCCAGATTAAATTATTAGTCATCTATAAAATATCTCCCTACATGAATTATCTTTTTCTAAGGAGCTCTGGTAGCGTAGTGGCTACTACAAGTTAGGTGGCTACCCTCAAGGCTACCAGTTTGAAACTACCAGCAGTTAGGCAGGAGAAAGATGAGGCTTTCTACTCCTGTAAAGATTTACAACCTTGGAAACCCTACTCAGGGTTGCTATGAGTCAGAACCAACTCCACGGCACACCACCACCACACCCATCACTGACTTCCAAATGCCAAATAACTTTTATCATTTGTGAGGAAAATCTTATTGTGAGGAAAATCCACAAGTATCCATTTAAAAAACCCAAAAACATCACTCTAATTCAAATCATGTACAAACAGAAATGACTACTAGGATCTAACTTGCGTTGTGTTCAAAGACATAAAGGAAGCAGTTGAATAGCTTACAGAAATCATTTGTTGTTGTTGTTAGGTGTCACTGAGTCAGTTCCAACTCATAGGACCCTTATGCACAAATGCACATAGGGACCTTATGTTTTCTATCTATATATGAAAATAGCTATTAATTTGTTGTTGCTAAGTGCCTCTGAGTAGGTTCCATCTCATAGCAGCCCTAGGCAGACAGGGTTTCCGAGGAGAGGCTGATGGGTTTGACCCACCGCCCTTGCAGTTCGGTAATATGCAAATAACACTGCAATGTGATTTTACTATGAAAGAATGAGAAGTACTCAAATAGAATCACAAATTTGGATTTCTGGCAATGTTTAATTTACTGCCAGCAGTAAAAAAATAAGGCACTCAGATTAATATAAAGCCAATAAATGCTTACTATAAAAATTCATACCACTGCAATGTAGTGACAACTTTTTCCCTGTCTGGTCTGTTGAAAATAGAGTCAAAATGCTATTCAAAATAGACACTAATAGATGACTAATCTATGAAACTTTTTAGGTAAGTGATAGTGTGAAATTAAAGCCATGACAAGCTTTTAAAATACGGTAAGATTTTGACTAAGCTCTCTCACCTGTTAAAAAAACAACAACAACAAAAACCTCTAGATTACATTGACCTCTCATCCCTCAAATAGTAATATGTGCTCAAGAAGACTGGCAACTAAAATTTTCACTATCATGAAGACCTTAAATTCTTTAGTAGTTAAAAGTAGCGGAAACATTAAGTGAAGGGAAAGATTTAGAATATCTTTATAAATAATCTTGCAAAGGTAAAATTGAAAAGCATTGAACATCATAATACTACAAGAGATTTGGGGGACATTCTTCCAAATGAAAAAAGGATTGGCTTTAACTTAATTTCCTTGAAAATATAATCTAAGGTCAAATTCATAGCCCAAATGGTAAGAATGGATATCATTCAGATATTTAAAATGCAGATAATCAGAGATATCTTTAGTGATGGGGTAGTAGTATTCATAGTAAAAGTAATAGTAATGATACAGTAGCAGTTGTTAAGTGCCGTCCTGTTGGCTCTAACTCAGAGTTTCCGAGGAGTGTTTGGAGGGTTTGAATCGCCGAGTTTGTGGTTTGCTGTCCAGAAGGTTATCCTACAGAACCACACCAGTACTGGTAATTGTAGTAGTAGTTATACGTATTGTATAACTTTACATGTTGTGGTGTTGGAGGAGAATACTGAAAGTGCCATGGACTGCCAAAAGAACCAACAGATCTGTTTTGGAAGAAGTGCAGCCAGAGTGCTCCTTGGAGGCCAGGATGGCTAAGCTTCGTCTCTCCTACTTTGAACATATTGTCCAGTGGAAACAATCGCTGGAGAAGGATGTCATGGTGGGTAGGGTGGAGGGTCAGAGAAAAAGAGGAAGACCCCCAACGAGATGGATAAGCCAGGTGGCATCATTGATGGACTCAAGTGTGGCAGCGGTAGTGAGGTTGGCCCAGGATCGAACATTGTTTCGTTTTGCTGTGCATGGGGTCGCTATGAGTCGGTTCCGACTCGATGGCACCTGACAACAACAACAAGCCTTTACATGAGTTAGTGCATTCACTCCTTAATTGCACTAAGGGAGACACAATTACTGTCCCTGCTTTACTGACAAGGAAATGAGACATGGAGAAGCCAAACAAGAAGAGTAAGAGGAGGGAACAGTCAGCAGTGATGAAGATGCTGCCTGCTCCAGAGCTGAGACAAGTCGGGGCTGGACAGACTGCAGCCGGTCAGAATTCCTTCTGAGTGTATGAATGGGAACCAAGAACTGTGGACCTTTTGTGGTCTTTGAATGATTATGTTAGAAAGCCAAGACCTGCACTCAGATTCCGGCCCTGCCACTCCTGGGCTGTGTGATCCTGGGGCATCAGTCACATCTGAGAACTGTCTGGGTCTTGCTTAACAAACTGGTAAAAATTATTCTTTTAAGATCTAAAGTTCTAAAAATTTTTTATTACTCTTATTACAATGACTAAATATTTGTCAAATGACTAAAGGACTCAAAGAAACAAAGTTTTAGGGGATAATTTTGTTCTTTTAGGATCTTATCTAAATTGCTGGTCATAATTAGGCTGTCTAATTCTACTCTTTCCATTTAAAAGTAAACCTATTGTGAGGAAAATCCAAAAGTATCCATTTAAAAACCCCAAAAACATCACTCTAATTCAAATCATGTGCAAACAGAAATGACTACTAGGATCTAACTTGCGTTGTGTTCAAAGACATA
Source organism: Chrysochloris asiatica (assembly GCF_000296735.1). Classification (NCBI taxonomy): domain Eukaryota; kingdom Metazoa; phylum Chordata; class Mammalia; order Afrosoricida; family Chrysochloridae; genus Chrysochloris; species Chrysochloris asiatica. The sequence goes on from NW_006408783.1 coordinate 461,294, forward strand.
AAGGAAGCAGTTGAATAGCTTACAGAAATCATTTGTTGTTGTTGTTAGGTGTCACTGAGTCAGTTCCAACTCATAGGGACCTTATGCACAAAAGAACAAAACAGTGCCCAGTCTTGTGCCATCCTCACAATTGTTGCTATGTTTGAGTCCAGTGTTGCTATCAGTGTCTCAATCCATCTCATTAAGTATCTTCCTCTCTTTTGCTGACCCTCCGCTTTACCAAGCATGATGTCCTTTACCAGGGACAGGTCCCTACTAACAATATGTCCAAAGTCAAAGATGAAGTATTGCCATTGTCACTTCTAAGGAGCAATCCAGCCATACTTTTTCATCTGGCAAATGGTCATCTGTCAGTCCACAGTATTTCTGATGTTCTTCGCCAATAGTGTAAGTCAAATCATCGATTCTTCTCAGGTCTTTATTCACTGTCCAGCTAGCACATGCATATGTTGTTTTAGGTGTCTCTGAGTAGGTTCTGACCCATAGCAACCATGCACAGGGTTTCTGAGGAGGTAAATCTTTCAGGAATACAAAGCCTTATTTTTCTCCCACAGAGCGGATGGTGGGTTTGAACTGCCACTCTGTGGTTAGCAGTCCAGTGCTTATCCTACAGTGTCATCAGCGCCCCTCTTCTTGGAGGTGATTGAAAATACCATAGCTTGGGGTCAGGCATACCTCAGAGTCACATCTTTGCTTTTTAACACTTTAAAAGAGTTCTTTGCAGTAGTTTCCCCCAATGCAATATAAGGTATTTTTATTTCTTGATTGCTGCCTCCATGAGCACTGGTTACAGACCCAAGTACAATGAAATATCTGACAATTTCAATCTCTCCTCTGCTTATCATGATGTACCAGCAGTGAGGAGTTTTCTCTTCTTTACAATGAGGTACAACACATACTGAAGGCTGTACTCTTGGATCTTCATCAGTAAGTTATTCAAGTTCTCCTCTCTTTGAGCAAGCAAGGTTGTATCATCTGCATATTGTAGGTTATTAATGATTGTTCTTCCAATTCTGATGCCTCATTCCTCTTCATAAAACCCAGCTTCTCAGATTATTTGATCAGCATACAGACTGAATAAGTATGGTGGAAGAATACAACCCTGGCACACACCCTTCCTGATTTTAAGTCAGTTTCCTCTTGTTCTGTTTATACAACTGTCTCTTGGTCTATGTACAGGTTCTCTATAAGAACAATTAAGTATTCTAGATTTCCCACTCTTTGCAATGTTATTCATAACTGTTATGGATAGTCAATAAAGCACAAGTAAGCACCTTCCTAGCATTCTCTGCTTACAGTCAAGATTTATCTGACATTAGCAATGATACCCTTCATTTCATGTCTTCTTCTGAATTCAGCTTGAATTTCTGGCAGTTCCCTGTCAATGTACTGCTGGCAGTTGTTTCTGCATTATCATAAGCAATATTTTATTTCTATGTGGTACTAATGACGTTTCATGATTTCTGCATCCCATAGGGTTACCTTTCTTTAGAATGGGCACAAATATGTATCTTTTCGAACTGGTTGGCCAGGCAGTGTACTGGAGTTTCTCCAGTGTTGTATCAGTTTGCTGAAAGATTTCAATTGGAAAACTATCAATTTTTGGAGACTTCTTTTCCACCAATGCCTTCCATGAACTTTGGACTTCTTCCTTCAATATCATTGGTTCTTGATCATATGCTACCTCTGGAAATGGCTGAATGTAGACCAGTTGTTTTTTTTTTTTTTTGGTACAGTGATTATGTGGATTTCTTCCATCTTCTTCTAATGCTTCCTGATCATTCAACAGCTTGCCCACAGAATCCTTCAATATTGCAAGCCCAATATTGAATTTTTTCTCAGCTTGAGAATCGCTGAGGATGTTCTTCTCTTCCTTTATTGTAACTCTAGGTCTTTGCACGTTTCATTTATAATACTTGACTCTGGCTTCTTGAACTGCCCTTTGAAGTTTTCTGTTCAACATTTCTTCCAGTTAACTTTAGCGTCTCTAAGTTCAAGTTTCAGAGTTTCTTCTGACATACATTTTGGCCCTTTCTCTTCTGTCTTTTTAATGACCTTTTGCTTTCTTCATGTATAGTGTTCTTAATGTTATCCAACAACTCTTCTGGTCTTTAGTCATTAGTGCCTAATGCACCAAATCTGTTCTTGGGATGATCTATATATTCTGGTGGAATATTTGAAAGGTCATATTTTAGCTCTTGCGAATTTATTTTAATTTTCTCCATATTCAACCTGAACTTGCAAATGAGCAATCAATGGTCTGTTGCACAGTCTACTCCAGTCTTGTTTTGATTGATGATATTAAGCTTCTCCATTGTTTCTTCCCACAGATGTAGTCCATTTGAATCCTATGCATTTTATCTGTTGAAGACCATGTGTACAATCACCATTTATACTGCTGAAAAAAAGTCTCTGCAAAGAATAAGTCATTGATTTTACAAAACTCTATTACGCAATCTGCAAATAACTTCTATCACCAAGGCCATATTGTCTAACTATATATTCTTCCTCTTTGTTTCCAATTTTTGCATTCCAATTTCCAGTAGTTATCAATGCATCTTGATTGCATGTTCAATGAATTCCAGACTGAAGAACTTGGTAGAATTCTTCAATTTCATTACTATTGGCTTTTGTTATCTAGTGCTGTTACAACAGAAATACGACAAGTGGATGGTTTTAATTGTCTTACAGTAAGGAGCTCTGGTAGCGTAGTGGTACAAATCAGGCTGCTAATCTCACGGTCAGCAATTCGAAACTACCAGCTGTTCCTCAGGAGAAAGATGAGGCTTTCTGCTCCCTAACAGATTTATAGCCCTGGAAACCCTGTACAGGGTCGCTATGAGTCAGAACTGACTCCCCAGCACATAACAACAACAACAACAGTTTAGAAAGCTAGAAGTCCAAATTCGGCATAGTGAGTCTGGGGAAGAGTCCTTGTCTCCTTTCAGCATCTGTAGGCTCAGAATTCCTTAGTGATTTCTACGTGTCCTGACATCAGTCATTCCCAGATCTAGAAGCTTCACAGTGCAGGGGGCCCAGGTCCAAAGGACACACTCCACTTCCAGCTCTTCTTTATTGGTAATAGTAGGTCCCTCTTTCTCTGTTCACTTCTCTCTTCTTTGATATCTCAAAATAGACTGACTCAAGACACAACCTAATCCTATAGATTACATGTGGCCTCATTAACATCATCGTTGTTGTTGTTTATAAGTGCTGTGGCGTCAGTTCTGACTCATAACGACCCTGTTTCTGAGGAGCAGCTAGAGAGTTTGAACTGCCAACCTTGTGGTTCAAACTGACCTGTGGTCCAGTGCTTACCCTACAGCGCCATCCCAAGACTCAATTAACATCACTTGTTGTTAAGTGCCATGGAGTCAGTTCCGACTCACTATACAGGGTTTCCGAAAGCATCTGGTGGGTCTGAACTGCTGACCATGTGGTTGCAGTCCAGTGCTGATCCACAGCGCCACACCAGAGTCTTTCTATTAACATCATCATTAAAGAAGTGAGGATTTAAAACCCATGGGATAATTGTATCAGACCAGATCTGATCACATCAAATCACATTATGGGGCTGATTGCCTCATTATGATCATATAGATCTCATCATGAAGGTGATAACTACATCTTAACTGCTAAACTACTGAGAATCCTGGCCCAGTCAAGTAGACACAAAATCTTAACTGTCACAGAGCATAAATGTGAATAACAGCCATATTAACTGGTCTTCCTTGTAAGCATATGGGTATCACCCTATAAGACAGCATTATACTTCAAGATAGATCCTGAAATGCTTTTTAATGATGAATGCACCACCATTCTTGTTCAATTTACCATTCTTAGCATATTAAACCATGTTGCTGTTGTTGTTAAGTGGTGATGAAACAGTTCCAACTCATTGTGACCTTGTATAGTTTCTGATCAGCAGTTGGCGGGTTTGAATCACCGACCTTTGGTTAGCCACCCAGTGCTTATCCTACAGCACCACACCAGGACTCCCTGAATCATATGCTACAATTGTCTGATTAAAAATGAGCAACACTTGTCAATTTCAGCTCACTAATGTGTAAGATATAGATCTCTGTGTATCCATTAAGTTCTTGACAATTTCAATTTTCCTACATTCATACTTCACACATTCTGATTATTAATGGATGTTTGTAGCTGTTTCGTCTCATTTCGTATTGTGCACCATCAGCAAATGAAGTGCCAAAAAGCTCTGCTTCACAGATCTTTATGTATTCCATTAAGTTTTCTACAATTTCAACTTTCCTAGATTTTTACTTGATACATTCCATGTTCTGATGATTTAATGGATGTTTGCAGCTGTTTTCCTCATTCTGTATTGTGCCTCATCAGCAAATGAAGTTCCTGAAAGCTCTGCTTCACCCACATCATTAAGATCTACTCTGAGGAGGCAGCTCTTTCCCAATAATAAGTTAAGTGCCTTCCAAGTTGAGGGGCTCATCTTCCAGCACTGTATCAGATAACAGTCTGCTGCTATTCCTCACGTTTTCAGTGGCTAACCTTTCAGAAGTGGGCAGCCTCGCCTTCGTCCTTATCTGTCTTAGCTTGGAAGTTCCGCTGAAACCTGTCCACCATGGGTGATTCTCCTGGCATTCAAAATACTGGTGGCATAGCCTCCAGCACCACAGCCACACGCAAGCCACCACAATGAGACAAACTGACAGATGAGCGGTGGACAAAAATCACTGCTGTGTTGTTGTTGTGTGCCGTCGAGTTGATTCTGACTCATAGCAACCCTACACAAGGTTTCTGAGGAACAGCTGGTGGGTTTGAGCCACTGACCTTGGGGTTAGCAGTCCAGTGTTTATCCTGCATGTATTTCCCAGCAATGGACATATACCTTGACAAAAGTCATTCTTCCAATAACAAAAAGAAAACCAAAAAACACTGTGTTCCCATTGAATAGTTTTCATCTTATCTAGATGGGCCTGGTTAAAAGAGACGGGGATAAGATTCTTATGATTCAGTAGTGAATAATTGTTATCATGACTAATTGCGACTGTCAACAATTGTAAAGGTAGAAATTCTGTAACAAAAATAGGGGAGTAGTTAATCTTAGAGTCCAGAAACAAAGGACCCTAGGACGATCAAGAGAGAAGAGCACAAGAGGAATGCATGGAGAACTTATCCAGAGAAGCAGTGACACCAGAGATGAAGGCAGAGATGGGAACATGGAGAGAGAGAGTGGCTGAGGACTCTAAGATTCACAGGAAGGGAGGGACTAAGAGCTGTGGGCCAGGAGGCAGACTTGCAGAGTATGACCTTTGGTGGTTTAAATGATGATATATGCCTGAGTGTTTTTTAAAAAAAAAAAAGACCTAAAGTGAATAGAGAGAAATACTGTAATACTGTTAACTGTTGTTGCTATTGTATGTGCCGTGGAGTCGGTGCCAACTCATAGCGACCCTGTATAGAGTTTCCGAGACTGTAAATCTTTATGGGAGCAGAAAGCCTCATCTTTCTCCCACGGAATGGCTGGTAGTTTCCAACTGCTGACCTTGCGGTTCACAGCCCGATTAGTAACCATTACACTACCAGAGCTCCTTCCTGTTAACTGTAGGAGATTATAATCATTGTAATGAAATAAGGTGTATGATTTGTTGAATGTAAAACTGATGATCTGACCTGTAAACTTTCACTATATTCACAATAAAAACTTAAAAGTACAAACAACAACAAAAAAAAACCCCACTGTGGTACAAAAGCTGAGGCAGAGACTATAGGCTGCAGGATGTTTTGGGGTTAATCTAGTGTACAGAATGAGATTTAGCACACCTCAGGCTCCTAATTCAGTGTACAGTAAATACAGTGAGTGCTAAACTGAAAGAATCCATGGACTTACGAAGAGACAGAATCTGAGGCCTTAAAAGGTAATTCTCAACATCTCCTCAAATAATATCACCAAAAAGGGATTTGTACTTTCAAAATAGTCAGCACACACTTACCCACACTAATGAAAGAAAGGCAACACTATCAGGAGTGGTTCATCTCAGCACAAGAGGTGGATGGTTGCAAAACTGGTAAAATGATTGAGATAAAAAAGCTCTCCTGCAGGTGCTCTGGCCAGCCAAGCCCAAACCCAGGGCCTTGTCCTGTTGGTGGTCGTGCTTGGGCCTCTATTCCACTGTAAACGTGGACTGAGCAGTGAGGGAGGCCTGCCAAAACACACCTGATACCGACCGGTGAAACCAGCCTACTCGAAAACACTGTACCCAGGACAAGCCGAACCACGTGATGCATTTGTAGATTTGAATGAGTGCATTTTGTCTGCACCCACATTCTTCAACCCAGCAAGCAATGACTGGCCTATTAAACCTAGTTGTTTTACTATACAGAAGGATAAAGTAAGTTTTCTGTGATTGTGTTTGCTTTTTCTTCTTTATGGTTCATATTTGATGAAAGAAAGCAAATCATCTTGTAATGATGAATAATTATTAATATCCACAGAAACACAGCTGGAAAAATCCTTACTGAGCATTCCATCCATGGCTTTCCCCCACTACATATAGTTAGCTGGAACCTTACAAGATTTGAAAGCCCTGTCCCTACATCCAACAGCTCATTATTGGCAGAACCAGCATCCTGTTCTTTCTACCACTCCACCCTGCCTTCCTGCACTGCAGCTAACAAATCTAGGCAAACACAGTAATATTTTAAGATTCATCTTACCTAGCTCTTCATTTGTACTGCCATTGTCAGTAGCAAATGGAAATCTCTTTTGTTCTGCGATAGACTTGGCTTGGCTCTGAAAAAAATACCAAACAGATTTTAGCTTATCATAAATAAGGAGAAAATTTATACCATAAACCTGAATTTAAAAACATTGTAACCACATTTGGTTTAAATCCAAAAAAGAACGCATTTGATTTACGTCAGACTAACCACAAAAGTATCATTTGTAGTGTAACAGGTTTGCTCCTCCTTATCGTTAATGGTCCCATTTCCAGTGGTTGTTGTGTAGTACGGTCAAGTTGGGTCTGATTCACAGCAACCCTGTAGAGGTTTTCCAAGGAGTAGTTGGTGAGTTTGAACCACCGACCTTGTGGTTAACAATCCAGTGCTTATTATCCTACAGCATCACACCAGGACTCCAAAGAATGCATGTTGTTGCTGTGAAGTGCTGCCCAGTGGGATTCGACACATCAACATTGTAGAGGGTTTCCAAGAAGCCGCTGGTGAGTTTGAACCACCAACCTTGTGATTAGCAATCTAGTGCTTATCCTACAGCATTATAATAAGACTCCAAATAATGCATGCTGTTGTTATGAAGTGCCATTGAGTCAGGTACAACTCATAGCAACCCTGTAGAGGGTTTCCAAGGAACAGTGCTGAGTTTGAACTGCCGACCTGTGCTTAACAGTCCAATGCTTATCCTACGGTACTATACCAGGACTCTAAAGAGTGCACCTTGTTGTTGTGAAGAGCCGTTGAGTCGGGTCTGATGCACAGTGAACCTGTAGAGGAATTCCAAGGAGGGACTGGTGGGTATGAACCACTGATTTTGTGGTTAGCAGTCCAGTGCTTATCCTATAGTATTACAGCAGGGCTCCAAACAATGAATGTTGTTGTTAAGTGTTGTCGAGTCGATTCCAACTCATAGTGACCTTGTAGAGGGTTTCCAAGAAGTGGCTGATGAGTTTGAGCTGTGGTTTGAATCACCGACCTTGCACTTAGTCGTCCAGTGCTTACCCCACAGTGCCACGCCAGGACTCCATTTCGATGAATGGTTCCTTTGTACTTCGATAGGAATTAATCTTGCTCTAGCTGCTTAAGGGAGTTTTGGTGTGGCGCTGTGGGTTAATGCGTCAGACTGCAAAGTTGTTCGAACTGCAAGGTTCAGGTTCATGCTCCTTGGAAACCCTATACAGGGTTGCTATGAGTCGGAATTGACTCAATGGCACTTCACAACAAGAGCTGCTTAAAAGGCTCACTCCATGATTGCAGAGGCTAGTTAATGAACTCAATTATGTTGCAAAGATTACAATCCAGCAACCAGTCCTGATGTGGACTGCTAAGTGCAAGGTCGGCGATTCAAACCTACCAGCAACTCCTTGAAGATGCTACACAGTAATGTTATTAGTCAGAGCCAGCCAACTCAACAGCACTTACAACAACAAGAGTATTTTAGAAATAGCAGCGACAAGTTGCAGAGATGATGCCATAGGAGGGTCAGCAACATTTGACCAAGAAATCAGACATTCTATTAAATAATGCAAAGTAAGTTATTAATCAATCATCCTACTCAATTTAGTATCCTTGACCTTGAAGAAATGATGCAGATATACACATGTATCTTTTGCAAAAGAGCTAAGAAAAAGTAGGGATTGGGGAGCAACACAGTAAATCAGCAAGTTTAGTAACTCAAATGGTTTTACAGATTGTGTTTATCCACCATACAAAATGATGGCTCCATCATCATTTAGAGACAAATTGAGGACTAATAATACTTAGACCTGCTGTTTCTCAGATTGACTTCAAATAACATTGTAATATACTACAGCATGTTGTTATTAAGTGCCGTCGAGTTATGGTACAACTTTATACCAGAGTTACACGAGATACGGTTAAAACACACACACGCAGGAAATGCTAACATACTAGGAGACTAGAGAATGTGTTGCCTTAGGCAAAGCAATGAATGAGATGTGAACCAAGTGACAGCCCAGTTACATGAATTCCTCTTTCCTTTTTTCAAACTCATAGCACTAATGCTCATAGGCATTGCTATTGTTAAGTGCCGTCAAGTCGGTTCTGACCCATAGTGACCCTGCAAAGGGTTTCCGAGGAGCAACTGGTGAGCTTGAATCGCTGACTTTCTGGTTCAAATGACTTTGCAGTCTGGCACATTAACACACAGTGCAAATAATTATACACGCGATATTCTTCTAATGCATATACTATTTAGTCAATGATTAGGTGTCCTGGTGTGGAGCTGTGGGATAAGGCCCTGGACCGTAACGTTGGTTTGAACTGCAAGGTCGAAGGTTCAAATTCACCTGGAAAACCCTATCCAGGGTGGCTCCCTGTGAGTTTGAACTCAATGGCACTTAACAACAACAACAAAAAGTCACTGGTGTTTATTAGCCAAGATGAACTGCGGGCTTAACTGACTTAAGTAACCGGGTTTCAGTTATCTCCATTTGCATTTCCTGTATACTGCGAACCTATACTAATGCTCAGATATAGCGTGGTAAAAACAAACCAAGAATAAATTAACTCTGGTTAAAATATAAGATGCTCCTTAAGAATCGCAAGTAACAGGTGCCAACCAGGACAGCCCATCTCAGGAGATTCATTCACTCCACTTGAACCCACTCAGAAATCTACACAAAATGCTAGACCTGTAAATCCACCAATCATGGGGATGCTTTACATGTTTATCCTAAAGGCTAAACGTTGATCACTAGAGAGACAGCCCACAGTTCCTTCTTACTCTACTAAGCAGCTACAAGTTCTGACACACAGGAATCTTCCAAGGCTTCTTTAAGACATGGCAGATTTAATAATGTAAAGGATATCACATCTCAGTGCCTAATGACAGAGTGTGGCCAGAACACACTTTCTTCCTCTCTGCCACTGTTACAAACAAGCACACAGATATGAAAGTTCTCCCTGCATAATAATCTGTTTATTGTTGTTAAGTGCCACTGAGTTGGTATTGACTTATAGTGACCCTGTATAGGGTTTCTAAGGAGCAGCTGGTGGGTTTGAACCACTGACCTTGAGGTTAGCAGTCCAGTGCTTGTCCTAAAGCAAGCTGATGGGGAAAAAAACAAAACAAAAAAACACGATAAATATTGCCTTTAAAAATTTTTAAAGTCTTATTATTTCATCCAGTATGAGATATTTTATAAGTATTTGATTTGCCAGGCCTTTGTACTGAAAAATATGAGATGAGAACAGAAATGAAATACCACAAAATAAACCCACATCTAGAACTACTAAAGAATATGTTGTCATTAAGTCCCATCAAGTCAGTTTCAACTGTGACCCTGTATAGGGATTCCAAGGAGTAGTTGGTTGGGTTTGAACTGTCAACCTTGCAGTTAGCAGTCCAGTGCCATGCTAGGCTGATGGAAAATTGGTTTTATTATATTAGAAATAGTATCTGTAACAGAAACGGGCAGGAAAATGATTGTAAGACAAATTGAATTCTTAAAGGAAAAGCATCTTATTCCATGTCTAATAGCTCTGTAACTATCTTCCATGAGCAAAGGTAAGAAGCTATGATCAGACTTCATCCGGCGATTAGCACCATGCCTGGCAGCTACCAGCCCAGCACTTTGGCACTGTGGCCTCAGTCTCGGAGCTCGCCTACATCGGACTTCATACTGCACCACGAAGAGGTCACCGTCACAGACGACAAGGTCAATGCCTTCACAAAGCCAGCCAGTGTGAATGTTAAACCTTTCTGGCCTGGCTTGTTTGCAAAAGTCCTGACCAACGTCCACACTGGCAGCCTCATCTGCAGTGTAGGGGCTGGTGCACTTGCCCCCTACCCCAACTGCTGCCCCAGCAGGCAGAGCCCCCCAGCCCCCTGCACTGCCGCCTCGGCTGAGGAGAAGCAAGTGGAAACAGACAAAGACGACTCTGAAGAGTCTGATGCTGATATGGGTTGACCTTTCCGACTAAATCTCTTTTATAAACTGTTCAATAAAAAATAAAAAGAATCTATGATGAAGCAAATTGAGACACAGAACTTGACCCCTCTCCTAGACTAACCTCAGGCCATCCTTCAGGTCCCTGACTGTTTCCTGAAAGCTAACTTGCTTGATCTCCTTAATTTAAGTAAGATTACACCGGGGAAATCCTTTCTTATCTTTCACATGATTCACACAATTTTATTTGTGTGCCTAATTGTATAATTATTTTGTTAGGGAAGGTAAGAGTGCAGGACTGAGCCTTTCTGGGTTGCTGCTGTATTCCCAACACATTGCATCAAAACAAAAAGCCCACGGCCATCAGGTCGAGTCCAACTCACAGAGACCCAAAATAATTCCTGAGACTAGAAATCTTGACTGGAGCAGACGGTCTTATTTTTCTCTGCAGAGCTGCTGGTGAAGCCATGAACCTTGTGGCTAGCAGACCAATGTCTAACTAATAGTACCACTAGGTACTGAACAAATATCTGTAGAATGAGTAAGTGTAAAGTGTAGATTTCCTACTTTCATCTTAAGGAAACTAAAAGAGCAAGACTGGTGAACTTTCTCCCCCATAAGTCACTGGTTGGCATCATCCTACACTGGAAAGCAACTAGTAGAAAATATTTGAATTTCTATCATTAAGAACGAGTCCTGGTGTGATGCTGTAGGATCAGCACTGGACCACAAGGTCGGTGGTTCAAACTCACCAGCTGCACCTCAGAGACTCTATACAGGGTCGCTATGAGTTGGAACCAACTTGACAGCACTTAACAAGAACAAAATCTAGAAGGTTCCTCATAACTCTATGTATCTAACTATACTAGGCAGAGATTATCACTTTCTACTTAAATATTTTTGGTGATAGCCAACTTACCATAAGACAGTCCATTACGGCTTTAAAATATCTAATACATAAGTGTTTTTTATAAATCAAGGTGACTGATCAATAGTGAGTTAAACAGTTGGTTCATCAGTCTATAGTTTGCAATTTCTAGCTAGCTTGATTAAATTACATTCTGATCAAGAATTGTTGTTGTTGTTAGGTGCTACCAAGTCGGTACCAACTCATAGTAACCTTTTGCACAGCAGAATGAAACACTGCCTGATCCTGGGCCAACCACACTACTGTTGCCATGCTTGAGCCCACTGATGCTGTTACTTGGCCAATCCATCTCGCTGGGGGTCTTCCTCTTTTTCTCTGACCCTCCACCCTACCAAACATGATATCCTTCTCCAGCAACTGCTCCCTCCTGACAATATGTACCAAGTATGAGAGATGAAATTTGGCCATCTTAGCCTCCAAGGAGCACTCTGGCTGCACGTCTTCCAACACACATCTGTTGGTTCTTTTGGCAGCACATGGCACTTTCAATAGTCTCCACTAATACCATATGTCAAAGAATCAATTCTTCTAAGGTCTTCCTTATTCACTGTCCAGCTTTCACATGCATATGAGGTTACTGAACATACCATGCCTTGGGTCAGGCGCACCTTAGTCCTCAAGCTGACGTCTTTGCTCTTCAACACTTTAAAAAGGTCTCATGCAGCAGATTTGCCTAATGCAATACGTCGTTTGATTTCTTGGCTGCTGTTTCCATGAAGTGTTGATAGTTGATCCAAGAAGAACGAAGTCCTTGACAACTTCAATCTTTTCTCTGTTGATAAGAATGTTGTTTATTGGTCCAGTGGTGAGGACTTTTGTTTTCTTTACATTAAGATATAATCTATACCAAAGGATGGATACTGATCTTCATTAGTAAATATTTTAAGACTTCTTCATTTTCAGCAAGCAAGGTTGTATCATCTGCATATCGCAGACAACTGAAAAACCAGATTCAACTATCTTATTATGTGTTTTGTTCGGGCATGCAAAAAGAAAAAAAACTTTGGGAAAGAACAAGTGTGCTAAAGAGAAATTCGAAACACAAGACACAGCAACATCTACATGGATGTTGAAAGGAATAGGCCTGGAGAAAAAGTCTGTGAAACCAAAGAACAATTCAGCTTCACTGAGGTGAAGCTGGGCAAAAACAGGAGACCATACAATAATCTGGACAGAGATGTTTTTAAGACCCTTGCACCTGGCAGCTAAGCTAGAGAAAAGGGTACACGCTAATCTTGGTAACCAGACACAGAGGTTATATGTGACATGCATAAAACCCCGAAAAGAGAGGTCTCCTGTACAGTTTAGTTGGTTCTGATGAAAAAAAAAAAGTATAGATAGAAAAGATATTCATACAGGCAAAAGCTGATAATATAGATCTCCAAATATATATTTAAAAACCAATAACAAGCCAGATGCCATAAATTTGACTCTGACTCTTAGAAGCCCGTGTGAGTTAGAGAGAACTGAGCTCCACAGGGTTTTCAAGGGCTTGTTTTTCAGAAGCTTTTCTTCCAGGGAGTTCTGGGTAGCCTCAAACTTTCAACTTTGTGGTTAGTAGCTGAGCACCATCCAGGGGCTTCTAGAAAGCAGATTCAGCCATGGTCTGCCAGATGCAGCCACTCTGTCCATGGTGCTATGGCTTGTTGTGAGGTGGTGTTGAGCTGCTTCCCACGCACTGTGATGCTATGAACACAGAAGGAAAGGCTGCCGTCTCCTGCGCTATCGTCTCATCGCTCCTACACTTGCGCCCACTGTTGCAGTCACTGTGGGGAACTGCCCCCTTGAGGGTCTTCCTCTCTTTTGTATTCTCCATTCACAAGTAATAGCAGCAATTCAGTATGACTGACTACTGGATGCCGTAGCTTTATTTATGCATATATAACCAGCTGGACCCAGCTCATAAACAGAAGCAGACCCCATCTTTTGGAAGTAGCCCCACTGCTTCAGGTCACAAAACACAGAAAGCTTGGATGAAAGACACATACCAGAATCTTCTCTGTGTTGAGGGACAGCAGAGAGTCACAGGGTGGTGATCCTTTGGGTTCACAGTCTGAATCGTGGAAGTTCAAAAGCGACGACTCTGAAAAGCAAACATTCCTTGTTAGTCTCCTCACCTTAAATATACGGCTCTCATGTGCTTAGCTATAAATTGGAATTCTAAGAACCTTCATAACCATGTGCTATTTTGCAGTTTCCACATGTCATACACATACATGAGTTTAAGTGTCCTCATAATGTTCCTGGGAATAAGCAAAGCCAGTTAGGGCTCTCAGATGACGAAATGTGGTTTAGAAGGGTTGTGACTTATTTAAAGGCAACAAGTAGAAGAAATGGTACTGGCTCAACTCTCTTTTTTACTAGTCATGTGAAATTAATAGTTCCTAAGAATCCTGGTGTGGCGCTGTCGGAATCGACTCGACAACAACAACAACAAGACCTTTTCAGAGTCCTGGTGTGGCGCTGTGGGTTAATGTACCAGACTGAAAAGCTGTTTGAACCGCAAGGTTGGCAGTTCAAGCTCACCAGCTGTTCCTCGGAAACCCTACACAGGGTCACTATGGGTTGAAACCCACTTGATGGCATTTCACAACAACAACAAGATCTTTTCAGCATATATCTCCTATCGGGCAGCATTCATCATGGGTTTCTAAAAAAGGAAGTCACAAAAGGGAGAGAGAAAGGAATAAAATGAGACCAGGGAGAACGGTCTAAAAAAGCAAACAAAAACCACATCAGTTGCCATTGATTTAATTTGATTCAGAGACCCCCATAAGGAGCTCTGGTAGTGTGGTGGTTATGAGTCGGGCTGCTAATCTCACAGTCAGCAGTGCAAAACTACCAGTGGTTCTTCAGGAGAAAGATGAGGCTTTCTGCTCCTCTAAAGATTTACAGCCTCGGTAACTCTATAACACGGTCGTTAAGAGTCAGAACCGACTCCACGGCACACCACCACCACCACCACCACCACCACCACCACCATAGAGACCCCATGTGTGCCAGAGGAGAACTATGCCCTGTACGTTTTTCTTTTATTTTTCAGACCTAAGAAAATTACACATTTATTCAAACATCTTTTCCTTTTCTTAGTATCCTTTTACATTGATAAGGAGCCCTGGTGACACTGTGGGATAAGTGTTAAGCTGCTAGCCTCAAGGTCAGTAGTTCAAATCCAACAGCCACTCCATGAGAGAAAGATGAGGCCACCTGCTCCTGTAAAGGTTTATGGTCTCAGAAACGCTATAGAGGGTCACTACGAGTCCCATAGGTTTTTCAGTGTCTGGTTTTAAAAAGTAGATCATTACAAGCTTTCAAGAGGGAACCTAGATTCAGAGGGCCTG